>NC_054828.1:73428655-73734072 GCF_018345385.1 Vulpes lagopus
CCCTGTAACTGATAAAATCTTACAATGAGCACAACCCTAGTAACAGGGAAAGCAATTCTGGTAATATCTGGATTCTATTCCTCTGCATTCAGTAGGAAAACCAAAATCCCAGATATCAGAGATCTTCATTTTGTTAGTTCCTTAACCCCCACCTATAGATTTCTTAAGGCTTTTAAATGATAATGCCTCATCCTATATAGGTTCTGATATTCAAAAAGTTCTTATTTTCTCAAATCTCTAGTAACTGACAGGAATTGTGCTACTGAACACAAAAAGAGAATCTCCTTATTTAATGCAAAAGTTATTAGGGAAAAAAATAACATGACGACATTTTGGCCATGGCAATACCACCACTCAGGTTCAGCTTCCAAAAGTAAAATATAAGCTGTCCTGGTTCCTACTATTGATCTGGATGAATCTTCAATGAACATTATGACCAACAAATTGTTTCCAACACCACCCTGCCATTTAATCTTATTTTTAGCTGAAAATTCATCTTTAAAAAGACTACATTATTTGCCATTCACAAGCTGCTTATTAAGCAAAAGGAAATACAGTACTCTTAGTTGATTTCTGGGTAAATCAGGGGAGATTTCTTAACTCAGGGATTTTTCCCAAAGGCTCCTTCTTGGAAATAAAAAAGCATAAAGGCCATGATATGCTCTTAAATAACTTAGGTTCCTTGTTTGTGCACACATGCACGCGAATGTGTATTTCCCTAAGAAGGATTATAAATGGTCTCTGTTACTTTTTTTCTTTATTTGGACCGAACTGGATTAATCATAATCCTTGGTTCACAATATAGTCTCATTATGGCAAGCTCTTTATTTGGATATTTAATTAGTTATTCTTGGCCTTGTAAAAAGTGAACTGTAAGCTAAGACCCTGATAATTTCTAACCATAGTCTCCACCAACTTCATCATCCCCTCTCCCTGCTCCCCTGACCCCCTAAACTCAACCATGTTTATCATTCTCTTGCTTTTCTTTTTATTGTACTTTCCTGTATTTATATGTAATTCTTAAATTTGTACTTTATTTTAATTTTTAAGAGGTATTTTAGTTTTAATGCAATATTACAAAAAAAATTCTTGCCATTTGCAAAGACATGGATGGAACTAGAAGGTATTATGCTAAGCGAAATAAGTCAGAGAAAAATGTCATATGATTTCACTCTATATGGAATTTAAGAAACAAAACAGATGAACATGGGGGAAGGGAAGAAAAAATAAAGATAAAAATTGGGGGGGAGGCAAACTATAAGACTGAACTCTAGGAAATAAACAGGGTTGCTGGGGGGGATAATAATGGGATAATTGGGTGAAGGGCAACAAGGAGGGCACTTGATGTAATGAGCACTGCGTGTTATATGCAACTGATGAATCACTAAATTCTACCTCTGAAACTAATTTTTTACAAAGGGGGTATTTTAGTTTTATAAAAAGGTTATCATGCAGAGTGACACCTTCCATGGATTATCTTTTCCCTTAATCTCATCCACAATGTTACATACCTGTGTGGTTTATTCTGTTGTATATAACAGCTTGTTGTTTTGTTTATATATATATATATATATATATATTTAAAGATTTTATTTATTCACTCATGAGAGACACAGAGAGAAAGGCAAACACAGGCAGAGGGAGAAGCAGGCTCCAAGCAGGAAGCCCGATGTGGGACGGGATCCTGGGACCCCGGATCACACCCTGAGCCAAAGGTAGACACTCAACAGCTGAGCCACCCAGGTGTCCCTGTTGTTTTGCTTTTTAAGTCTCTGTTATCCCGCTGATGGCACTTCAGTTGTTGCTGGATTTTTGCGATCTTGAACAAATATTGCTATGAAATTGTACACATGCCCTCTGCTGTACATCTGTAAGAGATTCTCTTGGGTATACTCAAAGTAGAACTGCAAGGTTATAAAGTATGTGAATAACCAACCTAAAGAGATAATGTCAAACTATAAGCTAAAATGGTTACATCAGTTTATACTCCTTTCAGTAAACCATAAAAAGGTCCTGTTATTCTTGCCAATGGGGAATGAGTGTGAAAAGATTTCTCACTGTGGTCCTAATTTACATTTCTCTAACGTTTCATCTCATCATGTTGATGATCTCTTCACATATTTGGTCATGTAAGTGTCCTCTTCTGCAAAATACACATTCATATATGTTGCCCAGTACTACACCAAGTTTTTGTGCTTTTCTCATTGATTTGTAGAGTTCTTTATAAATTCTTGACAATCTTTTTCATGTGTGTATATTGTATCTTCTCCTGCGTCATTTGTCATCTCACTTTATTAAGTGACTTGATTTTTAAAAATTTCTCAGTTTTATGGAGTCTCATTTATCAATATTTTTAGTGCCATTGTTTTCTGTATTAAATTCTTATACCCCGAATCAATAACCTATTCACTTATACTTTCTACTACGAGATTCTAATTTTTTTATTTTGTCACTTAAGTCCTTAATCCATCTGGAATCAATTTTTCTAAATAGTATGAAGCAGGCTTCTATTGGTATTTCTTTTAAAATCAAGAATACTGAAAATTAAATTTAAATTGAATTACCTATAAATAAAAATATTCTGCTTTTATAGGATAATCTGGGAATTTTGAATGATCTGGAATTAACCTCTCACAGTAAACACCTAGAAAACTGGGGGGAAACATAGGAAACATCTATTTTTGGATACTGGATAACAGGCAACTAAGAACTGTGATTCCCTGAGAAAAGAGAAACAAACAGGATGAGCCGTAACCATAACCCAGGCTTTCTGTCTAGAGGTAACGCCTGCACTGCAGCTCAGACAGGGGCATCCAAACTATGGCAACTTCACTGAGTTGTGGACAAAAGAGTCTAGGTAGAGTTCAGAGAGGCCAAAGCAGGTAGGATTTGTAGGATAGAATACACAAGAGGAGGCAGCTAGAGACAAGAGTTCTAGAAACCTGCATAGGATCCCCTTGAATTCTGGTTAAATAGTAATTTGAACAAAGAACTATTAAGGGTGAGCTATAAAAATAACAATTACTGGAGTTCAAAGAGCATCTGGAATCATTTGACTTCCCTCCAGCTAGAATAAAGAGAACTCCCTTGAATCTCCAGGGCATTCAAAAGAATTCAAAAGGGTCGTGCTTTACAAGTAGAGGTGAATTAGCTCTGGAGTAAAAGCTACTCTATGCTCACCCTAAAAGAGCTTAAAAACAAACCTGAAAAGGGATCAAAGTAATCTGTAGGTAATTTAACTGCATGCCAGAATAAAAGAAAGAAAGAGAGAGAGAGAGAGAGAGAGAGAGAGAGAGAGAAAGAAAGAAAGAAAGAAAGAAAGAAAGAAAGAAAGAAAGAAAGAAAGAAACATTCTTTTAAAGGAATATAACAAAATCTAATACAGAATAACATTAAATTAACAGGGTCCAATATCACATCAAAAATTATCAGACATATAAAGAAGCATGAAAATTTGACCTATAAGCAGGAGAAAACTCCAGGCAGTAGAAACAGACTCAGAACAGACAGAAACAAAAGTAGTAGCAGACAAATATATCAAGCAGTTATCTTTGGCTGCTTCTATCTAGGATTTAGGAAACTGCAAGAACAGTAATCCCACACCAGATATAAGAGATTTCCCATGCACGTGCAAGTCTTCCCCCTGGGCCTCTTGTGCTCACAATAAAGACTAGGGACAGAGCAGGACACTAGAAATGGGCTACTGTGGCAGCCTAGGCATGAGAGAGGTGATTGGCAATTGTTGGGGGACAGACACAATGCCCTACCTATCTCCCCTAGACCCTTCTCTTCTATTAAGCAAAGCCTTAAGCCTTAAGGTGATGGGCAGCAAATCTTTTCATACAGAGGGCAACTGGCAAAGATCCACTGCTTCTGGAAAAAAGTAAAGCAAAACCCCTCTACTCCTTACTCCTGGTGAGAGGCAGGAAATTATTGTAGGCTCAAGTTCCTATACTGATACTAAGTAGAGGTCTATAGCTGGGGAGGGACAAGCAAAAATTCCAAGACTAACCACAGACACACGGCAGAGTTTCACTGTGATAAGGAAGAAGGGCAGAAAAATGAAAAAAGCCTCACTCCCAAGACATAGGCAGAGAGTATCTGTAGACCTGTCTAAAATGGAAGCTGGCCCAGACAACAGAGAACCCCTACTACAAATCTGGTCTAAATAAAAAGCAAGAACAGTCCACCAGTGACGGAGAGGCAAAGACGGAGAGAACTTGTCTGTGGTGCAGGCATGCAGGCGTGGCTAAAAGCTGGGAGGGAAAGGTGAGCAGAACACAGAAAAACAGAGCCTCTAATCCCAGCCCCTACTCTAAGCACAAAGCAGCCTATTATTAAAGGGATTTGAAGCCTATGGCACAATAAAGGTACCAAAAGCCAAACAATACTCAAATTGAACCTACTGACTCAATCCCCTAACAGAAGACATATGCATATTTTTGGGTTTAAATACTATTTACTTCAGTCTCTACTTTTCTACACATGATGCCTGGAACTCAATCATATTTTATAGGACAAAAAAGGAAGACAAAAAAACCCCACTTATGTCAAGAGACAGGCAATCTCAGAGATAGTTAGGTGTCAAATCCATCAGACAGGGACCTTAAAATAACTATGATTCATACATTAGAAAATCTAATGGAAAAAGCAGACAACATGTATAAATAGATGGAGAATTTCAGAGGAAATGATAGAAGTAAAAAACTCAACATCAGAACTGAAGAATTTCTCTGACAAGCTCAACAGTAGATTAGACATAGCTGAGGAAATAATCAGTGAACTTGAAAATAGGGTAATAGGCCTGGGGGGAGGCAAGCCGGGTCTTGCTAGGTTGGGTGTGCATGCAAGTTTGGGCAATGTGACTCGTGCAGCTGGGGCCTATGTCCGGGTGAGCATGTTCTGTGCAGTGTTTACAGTTCTCTCCCCTGTGTGGCTGCAGCTTGGGCCTTGCCTGATCAGCTCAATCATGGCTTCAGCTTTGGAAGAGCTACAGAAAGATCTAGAAGAGGTGAAGGTACTTCTAGAAAAGGCCAATAGAAAAAGAGTATGTGATGCCCTTAAAGCTGAAAAATCCAAGATCAAGATAGAAATCAAGAACAAGATGCAGCAGAAATCACAGAGAAAGGCAGAACTTCTTGACAATGAGAAGCCAGCTGCTATGGTTGCTCCCATTACAATAGGATATACAGTGGAAATTAGTAATTACAGATAGGATCAATCAGATAAATTTGTGAAAATTTAAATTACCTTAACTGGAGTTCAAGTCCCCACTGAGAATGTGCAAGTGCATCTCACAGAGAGGTGATTTGATCTTTTGGTAAAGAATATAAATGGGAAGAGAGTTATTCCATGATAGTGAACAATTTCTTAAAACCCATCTCTGTGGAAGGCAGTTCAAAAAAAGTCAGGACAGATACAGTTCTTCTTTTATGTAGAAAGAAAGCAGAAAACACACAGTGGGACTATCTGACTCAGATTGAAAAAGAATGCAAAAAGAAAGAAAAGCCGTCCTATGACACTGAAACAGATCCTAGTGAGCGACTGATGAACCTGCTAAAAGAAATTTATGAAGATGGAGATGATCATATGAAGTGAACATCAAGAGAGAAGCAAGCCAAAGGAGACACAGAATTTTAAGACTCTTAAAGTCATTTTGGGAACTGTGATGTGGAAATATTGATGTTTCCAAAAAAGAAATGTTGGTGAGCTGCACGGATAAATTTGACAGATAACTACTTAACAGCTGCCTTCTAAGTAAAGACAGTGAATTCTCCCATTTCCTCCTGGAGGATTTATTTAAATAAAATATGCTTATTAAACATTTCCTCTAAAGATGGTTTCCTTAGTAATCTGGACATTTGTATTCTTGTGTGAAATGTAAAAAAGCATGTCTTGAATAATGATAATGCCACATTGTGCATGTTTTTGTTCGGCTAAGAGGTAGAAAAGTTCTTGTTTGCCTATAAGTTCCTGAAAATCAGCTCCCACCAACGTAAGAGTAAGTAAAAATAAAACCTGAATTTTTGCATTAAAAAAAAACAAGGTAGGGACATCTGGGTGGCTCAGAGGTTGGGTGTCTGCCTTTGGCTCTGGTGTTATCCCAGGCCTCGGGATTGGGTTCCACATCGGCCTCTTTGCAAGGAGCCTGCTTCTCCCTCTGCCCATGTCTCTGCTCTCACACTCTCTCTCTCTGTATCTCTCATAAATAAATAAATAGGATCCTTTTTAAAAAAAGAAAACAAAACAGGGTAATAAAAATAAAGCAAAAAAAGAAAAAAAGAAAAAATAAATAAAGCATCCAAAAGCTGTAGGACAATATTGAACAGCCTAACATACATGTAATTGGAATCTCAGAAGAACAAGAGAAAAAGAACACAGTTAAAGAAATATCTGGTGAGGGCAGTCCCGGTGGCTCAGCGGTTTAGCGCCACCTTCAGCCCAGGGCATGATCCTGGAGACCCAAGATCGAGTCCCATGTCGGGCTCCCTGCATGGAGCCTGCTTCTCCCTCTGCCTGTGTCTCTGCCTCCCTCTCTCTCTCTCTCTCTGTGTGTGTCTCTCATGAATGAATAAAATCTTAAAAAATATATATATATATATCTGATGACATACTGAGAATTTTTGAAAAATAGTAAGATATCAAACCACAGATCTATAAAATTTAGGAAACTCCAAGCAGGATAAATACCAAGAAAGACTTGGTTTTGAAGTTTAAAAACTTTGAAGGTAACTAAAAGGGGCTAAAGCATTACATAGAGAGGAACAAAAACTAAAACAAGCAGGCCTCTCACTTCTCGTCAGACACTATGCAGGCCAGAACAACAGAGTCACATTTTTGATGTATTGACAGAAAAAAATCATCAACTCAGAATCTTATACCAGGTAAAAATAACTTTCAAACATAAATGCAAAATAAAGACTTTTTCAGACCAACAAAAGCTAAGAGAATTCATTGCCAGCAAATCTGTACCATGAGAATATTAATGGAAATTCTTCAGGCAGAAGGAATAGGCAACCAGATGGAAACTGAATTTACACAAAGGAATGAAGGGCACCAGAAATGGTAAATATGTGGTTAAATATAAAAGAACTCTTTCCTCATTTTTAATCTCTTGAATTGTTTAAAGCAATGATAAGTAACATGGAATTTATAATACACATGGAAGTAAAATATATGACAACTGAACAAAGGATGAGAGAAGGAAATGATATATACTGTTGTAAAAGTCTTTTATTATATGAGAAGTAATACTGTATTATTTAAAGGTAATACTTATAAAGACGAATACCATAAACCTGAAACAACCACTAATAAAATAAAACAAGTTTATCTGTAATATAATATTGGAGATAAATAGAATCATTAAAAAAATACCCCAGGGGTTCATGGGTGGCTGAGTCAGTTGAGTGTCTGACTTTGATTCTGGTTCAGGTCACCTCCAGGTTGTGAGATCGAGCCATGCATCAGGCTCTGTGCTGGGCATGGAGCCTGCTTGGGATTCTCTTTCACTCTGCCCCTCCTCATGTGCTCTCTCTCTCTCTCAAAAACAAAACAAAACAAACCACACAGGGACGCCTGGGTGGCTCAGCGGCTGAGCATCTGCCTTTGGCTCAGGATGTGATCCCGGAGTTCCAGGATGGAGTCCCACATCAGGCTCCTTGCATGGAGCCTGCTTCTCCTGCCTCTGCCTGTGTCTCTGCCTCTCTGTGTGTCTCTCATGAATAAATAAATATTGAAAAAACAAAAAACAACAAAAATGAAAACAAAAAAAAAATCTCCACTCGGGGGACTGCCTAGCTCAGTTGGTAGTGCCATGTGACCTTGATCTCAAGGTTGTAGATTTAAGCCCCATGTTGGATGTGGAGATTATTTAAAAAAAAAAAAAAAAAAAATCTAAAAAAATACTCCATTAATCAAAAAGAAGGCTGGAAAGAAGGAAAAAAGGAATAAAGAACATAAGATATAGTTAATAAAGAGTAATATGGTAGACTTAAAGCTGACTATACAATAATTAAATGAAATTATAAGTAGACTATACATTCCAAATAATTATTGTTTTCATTGGATATCTTTTCCATTCACTTAATTTTAACTTATCTATATAGATGTACTTAAGGTGAGTGTCTTAGGACAGCATATACTGTGTCTTGCTTCTTTATCCAATTTGGCAATGAAAATAATAGCTACAAGAAAGGTGAGGGGCACCTGGGTGGCTCAGTCGGTTAAGTGGCAGACTCTTGATTTCAGCTCATGATTTTGGGGTCTTAGGATGGAGCCCTGTGTTGGGAATCCATGCTCAGTGGGGAGTTTGCTGGTGGGGGGGGGAGAATCTCCCTCTCCCTCTGCCCCTCCCCCGACCCCACTCATGCTATTTCTCTCTCAGATGAATTTTTGTTTGTTTGTTTTTTGTTAGAGACACATACAGAGAAAGAGAGACAGGCAGAGGGAGAAGCAGGCTGGGAGCCTGACGTGGGACTCGATCCCGGGTCTCCAGGATCACACCCTGGGCTGAAGACGGCACTAAACCGCTAAGTCACCAGGGCTGCTCCTGAATAAATTAAAAAAAAAAAAAAAAAGGTGAGGTTAGTGGCTAATATGATAATATCAGAGAGATTTCAGAACAAAGAGTATTACAAAAACTAAAGAGATGTTTTGTAACATTAAAGGGGCCAATTCATCAAGAAGGCAAGTTTCTTATACATTTAAAAAAAAAAAATTGATAGAACTAAAGATTCCTCTACAGAACAACCTTCCAGTAACAGTAACTACAAACTCTGGACAAAATGCAAAATCAATTACTTAAGAATTCTGAATACTACACTTAAATGCAGGCAGGCTGCAGAGGGTTGGAGACCCCCACAGAGCTGGGTGGGGTGGGGGGAGTTCCTGTTTTCAGGGCCTTTGTCCTGATAGTAGGCATCAGTCACAAAGTAACCTAAGTTCAGAAACTAAAATTCCAGCAGAAATTCTGACATTTGTTGACTGAAGGGAAGAGAAAAAAGATTCTAGGCAACTGTGACTGCCACCAGAATGAATAGGGAATTCCAGAGGAGAGAAATAGAGAAAAGGATGCCTTAATTTTGTGAATGAACACCACATCCTTCTAACACTGATCTCTCTCTGAATAATACACATGCAGAATTGACTCAAACTAGCACAGAAAAGTCTGAAAGAGTTGAACTAGGGGCATAGCTTACAGTTAATCGACAGGTAAAATAAAACATCAACATTTCCCAGGGGACCACCATAGAACTCTGGGCCTACACAATGCAACATTCACAATATCCAAGATACAATCCAAAGTCACTCTCTGTACAAAGAACCAGGAGGCTATTACTCATTTTTAAGTGAAAAGACACTAAACAGAGGACAATCTCAAAATAACATAAACATTCAAATGTTCACATATAGAGACGCGTGGGTGGCTCAGCAGTTGAATGTCTGCCTTCGGCTCAGGGCGTGATCCTTGAGTCCTGAGATCGAGTCCCACATCGGCTCTCTGCATGGAGCCTGTTCTCCCTCTGCCTGTGTCTCTGCCTCTCTGTGTCTCTCATGAATAAATAAATAAAATCTTTAAAAAAAAAAAAAGTTCAGATATAACCACTGGAACAGAATACAGAAATAGAACCACATATATATATATATATATATATGTTCAACTGATTTTCAACAATAAAGTCAAGGTATTTCAATGAGGAAAGGATATTCTTTTTTCAGCAAAGGTTGCTGAAACAGCTAGATATCTATATGGGGGAAAAAATCTTAACCTTTATATATCATACAGTATTGATACACGAATCAACTCTGAATGGACCTCAGACCTAAACATAATAGTGAAAACTCTGACAGAGCCACTTTTTGGAGAACAGTTTGCCATTTCCTCAGAAAGTTAAAACAAGAGTTACCATATGACCCAGTAATTTCACTTCTATGTAATATACAAGAGAAATGAAAACATGTATCCACATAAAAAATTGTATATACATACTCCAAACAGCATTATTCATAACAGTCAAAAAGTAGAAATAACTGTTCATCAACTGGAGATAAATTAAATGTGGTATGTCCAGACAATGGAATGTTACTTGGCTGATACATCCTACAACATGGATAAACTCTGAGAACACAAATGATTTCATTACATGGAATGTCCAGAATAAGCAGATCTATAGAGAGAGAAAGATTTATAGGGAGCAGATGGGAGGTTTGGAGGATTGTGGCTAAAAAGTATAGTGTTTCATTTTGAGGTGATGAAAATGTTCTAAAATTGACTATGGTAAATGGCTGCACTATTCTAACAAAGGGAGAACCACTGAATTATATACACTCAAGGTATACAATTGCTAGTATGTATCACATCTCAGTAAAGCTATTACAAAAACAAAAATAAAACTATAAAACTTTTGGGATGTCTGGTTGGCTCAGTGGCTGAGCATCTGCCTTTGGCTCAGGGCGTGATCCCTAAGTCCTGGGATTGAGTCCCACATCGGGCTCCCCTAGGGGAGCTGGCTCTTCCCTCTGCCTGTGTCTCTGCCTCTTTCTCTGTGTCTCTCATGAATAAATAAATGAAATCTTAAAAACAAACAAAAACAAAAAAACTATAAAACTTTTACAAGATAGTGTCCCTGGGTTAGACAGATGTCTTGGAACATGAATTATCCATAAATGAACAAAACAGACAAACTGGACTTCATCAAAATTTAAAATTTCTGTTCTTTGAAAGATACTGTTAAACAGAAAATAAAAAGGGGATGCCTGAGTGGTTCAGTGGTTGAGCATCTGCCTTCAGCTGAGGGCGTGATCCTGGAGTCCTGGGATCGAATCCCACATCAGGCTTCCTGCATGGAGCCTGCTTCTCCCTTTGCCTGTGTCTCTGCCTCTCTCTGTGTGTCTCATGAGTAAATAAAGAATATCTCTCTGATAAAGGACTCCAGGGACGCCTGGGTGGCTCAGTGGTTGAGCATCTGCCTTTAGCTCAGGGTGTGATCCCAGGATCGAGTCCCACATCAGGCTTCCTGCATGGAGACTGTTTCTCCCTCTGCCTGGGTCTCTGCCTCTTTCTCTGTGTCTCTGAATAAATAAATAAAATCTTAAAGAAAAAAAAAGACTCCAAATATATAAAGAACTCTTAACAACAAAATAAGAAGATAAACAATTTAAATTTTAAACTGGGAGGAGCACCTGTGTGGCTCAGATGGTTAAGAGATGAATCGTCTGACTTCAGCTCAGTTCATGTTTTCAGAGTCCTGGGATCCAGCCCTGCCATCAGTTCCACACTCAGTGGGAAGTCCACTTCTCCCTTTTCCCCTGCCCTTCCCCCCACTCATTCTTTCACTCTCGCTATCTCTCAAATAAATAAAATCTTTTTTTTTTTTTTTTTTTTTTTAATGGGATAAAGGAATGCCTGGGTGACATAGTGGTTGAGTGTCTGCCTTTAGCTCAGGGCGTGATCCCAGAGTTGCAGGATCAGGTCTCACATTGGGCTCCCTGCATGGGGCCTGCTTCTCCCTCTGCCTGTGCCTCTGCCTTTCTTTGTCTCTCATGAATAGATAGATAGGAGCTTTAAAAATAAATTAATTAAAATTAATTAAAACGGGAAAAAAAAGTTGAACTCTTCAACCAATGAAAATATAAGGATGGCTACTAAGTACATGAAAATAAACTCTGGGGTGCCTCGGTGGCTCGTTCTATTAAGCATCTGCCTTCCGGTCAGGTCATGATCCTGGGGTCATGGGATTGAGCCCCAAGTCAGGCTCCCTCCTCAGTACAGAGTCTGCTTATCTCCCTCTTCCTCTGCCTCTTCCCACCACTTGTGCTCTTTCCCTCTCTCTCTCTCTCTCTCTCAAATAAATAAATAAAATCTTAAAAAAAAAAAAAAAGAAGAAAAACTCATCATCATGAGTCATTAGGCAAATGCAAATTAAAACTAGAAAGAGGGGGATGCCTGGGTGGCTCAGTGGTTGGGCATCTGCCTTTGGCTCAGGTCACAATTCCAGGGTCCTAGATTGAGTTCCGCATTGGGCTCCCTATGGGGAGCCTGCTTGTCCCTCTGCCTGTGCCTATGCCTCTCTCTCTCTGTGACTCTCATGAATAAATAAAATCTTAAAAAAAAAAAAAAAAACTGGAAAGAGAAACCACTAGAATGCCTAGAATTTAAAAAACTGATATTACCAGGTGTTGAAGAGGTTATGGAACAACTGGAACTCCAACTGGAACTCCACTGCAGATGAGAATGTTAAGATGGTAAAGTCTCTTTGGAAAAGTTTGACAATTTGTTATTTATAAAGTTAAAGTTCCATTTGCCATAGGATCCTGCAATTCCACTTCTAGCTATGCAAGAGAAATGAAAACAGACATCTACGTAAAGCCCCATGTATTAATGTTATTTCATGTCACCTTCAGTCATAATAAAACTGGAAACAACCAAAACATGCATCAACAAGTCACTGGATAAACAAATTGCAGTAAAGTTTATCCAATTAAAAATTAACTGCAATTAAAGGAACAAACTACTGATATATGCAACACATATCAATCTTAAAAAAACTACACTAAATGAACAAAGCCAGACACCAAAAACCACTTATGTGATTCTGTTGATCTAACATTCTAGAAAAGGCAAAATATACTAACAGGAACCTGATAGTGGTCAATAGAGGTAGTATTATGGGGAGAGGACTGACTGCAAAAGGTCAAGAGGGAACTTCCTGCGGTGGTGAAAATATTCTGTATCTGGATTGTGGTGATGGTGATTAAAAACTATGTACAGGGATGCCTGGGTGGCTCAGCAGTTGAGTGTCTGCCTTCAGCCCAGGGCATGATCCTGGGGACCTGGGATCGAGTCCCGCATTGGGCCCCCTGCGTGGGGCCTGCTTCTCCCTCTGCCTGTGCCTGAGTCTCTGCCTCTCTCTGTATGTCTCTCGTGAATAAATAAATAAAATCTTTAAAAAAAGAAAATAAAATAAAGCTATGTACATTTATCCAAATTCATGAAACTGGACATTTAATGTAGGTGAAGGTTTTTTTTTTTTTTTAAGATTTTATTTATTCATGATAGTCACACAGAGAGAGACAGAGAGGCAGAGACACAGGCAGAGGGAGAAGCAGGCTCCATGCAGGGAGCCCGACGTGGGATTCGATCCCGGGTCCCCAGAATCGCGCCCCGGGCCAAATGCAGGCGCCAAACCGCTGCGCCACCCAGGGATCCCCTATGTAGGTGAATGTTAATGCAGATACATTATGCTCAATAATGTTGATTTTCTTAAAAGGGATAATTCCTTTTCTCAAGTCTACATACATTCCCAAGGTCTCAGCATCTAATCTGTTCTTTTAGGTGCTGACCTTGGTTTCTATGTTTTACATGCCTTATGGTTCAAAGTATAGCACCTCCAAAACACAAAACTCTAAACTTTGGGTATATGGCTTTGGGAATCCATAGACTAAGCTGGAGAACACTGTGCTACATGCTATCATCACCAGCTAAATTACAAATGCAGTCGAACATTTTTACATCCTTCTGAACTTTTCTGGCTTCTTTGCTCGCTTTTCTCATCTCCCCACTAAGAATTTACCATAAATGTCCTGCAGCTCATTACTATATGGGAAACAAATCTCAGTTTCCAAGACTGCAACTTCAATCAGTAGTTCAGCTTGAAACACATGTAGTCGGTCTGCCAATATCCAACAGAACTCACTGCACTGTCTACAAAGAATAATGAATTTCTCATTATATCAACACTCCTCAAATAATCAAAGGCAAATAAAGCATACTTCAGTCAAGAGAAAAAGTTTAAAAAGAGAGAGAGAAAGGGAAAAAGTAAGTAGATTAGGTTACCAGCAGCTATTAGGTTTTGAGGAACAAGCAAAGGCACTCAAAAAAGGGGCTGGCACATATCACCCAGAACTCAGGGTGGACTTTCCTGCATATCTACAATAGCAACAGGTTGGAAATATATAGAATAGTTCATGTGAACTGTATTCAGAGTATAATGAGGAGCTTGGGGAAAACTCAAATTAATCATTCACACAGGTATCTTGAAAGAAAATGAAAAAGAACAAGATGTGGTAGAGAGGAGTGTAGGGCACCTGTAGATTCTGATGTGGACAAACTCCATATTACCCAAATGTTTTGGGAGACACCATCTTTTAAAACTAGCTCTATAGCTCTAGAGAGTCAACAGTAAGCGAGAGACTGCTATTAGCAAATAGATATGGTGACCAAATAAAAACAAACAAAACCAACTTGCGTGTTTACAAAAGACCAGAATGCAAACATAAAACTGTCTGGAAAGAAAACGAATTTATATTTAAGCAGAAATAGAAATCGTTTCCATTAGTGTACTTTACCCCTTGCAAAAAATCATGGTCGGTGTCTTTTATTTATGTGTGAACCCACCTTCCTGGTAGATGAGCTGACCTAGGTTGTGGTGATTACTTTTAGTACTCTAATATGTATTATAAATGACAAGACTGGGTGGGGGGGAATAAAGCTCAATGTTTTAAGGATTGAGTTGGGCTGACACTCACCACAAACTTCTCACCATTCTGCTCCACATGTTTGTATGTGGGGACCGATATGGGCACTGCTTGCTTTTCTGTGTAATCATAAAATGATTGTCCCAACGAGTCGTCACTGGGATCTAGGTTATCTGCCTCATGTGGAGGTACAGATAACACTGTCAAGATCAATTCCTTCTCGCCTGCTCGGATCAGGTCCACCACCTGCTTGTGTGTCGCCCCCTCAACATTCACGCCGTTCCTAAGGGGAAAAAGGGAAAAAAACAATCCCATAAACCAGAAGGGTCCAAACACCTTATATCTCCACCCTCCTGCCCCCACTCTAGTGTCACACAATATGAACTATAAAATCAAGATTAATTTGGTTCCAGAAAAGCTGTTTATATTTTTATAGATCATAATGTAAAAAAGTGTCTGTGAATTTATGGCAGGGAGAAAAAATGGAAACAGGTGAGAGGACCTGCCCTTCCTCTATGCTAGAATCCCACACATAGCTTCAGGAAAGCACATGGTGAAGCTGCAGAGGAAACAAAGCTTTCAAAGCTAATTTCCTCATCCTAACCAAGCATGTATACAATACAAAGTGGCTTTTAACAATGCTATTTGAACTGTACTTAAGTTCTTTTTAAACCTCCTGAAATTTCTGTTAGAAGAAATTTTTTACAAAATGCATTCCTATAATCTGTAAAGACTCAAAAAGTATGACTTAAGATCATTCTTATATTTAGATCTGATTTCACCCTATCTCCAAATCAGTCAACTTAATTTACCTTCATACCAAGTCTCATCACCTTGGGAGTTAAATGTTATCTATCTTCATACACACAATTTCTTCTATCACTTGGTTTTTAAAAAGGCAATTTTGAAATGTCATTATCTGAATCAACTTCCTTTGTCCTCTCAATCACATCTCTCAGCATTTTACCTTCTTCTCAGCATTTTACTCTTCTTTCTGCTCTGTGCTATCTCACTTAAAGCCCTGTGTCATCAGTTTAAACCAAAAAAAAAAATCTACATCTTAAATTATATAGTAAATCAACCTACTCATTGTCTTCCCTGTTTCACTGGATAAAAGGCGGCAACTAGGAAAAGTACAAGGTTTAAGAAAGGTAATTCTGTCAAGAAAGATGCTGAGTCTCACAAAACTCACTTAGCAAACTGAACTACTTTCCTATAATGCTGCCCCTTCCTGCTGTCTCAGCAAAAACCATTAGGCAGCTAGCTGGCCTGCAGGTTCCCTCCATGGCTATCCCATGAGAGTTAGGAAACACACACCTGGCCTTTAGTCAATTTGATAAAAGCTTATCTACCCTTTAGAGTTAAGCTCTTTTCAATTCCAAACCATTAGGATTTTTCCTTCCTGAAAATGATGCTAAGTTTAGTAACAAGTTTTCCACAGACTTTTCAGTCACTAGAATTGTCTCTATCAGACTCTGGTATCTGAAACATCCATTTATATAAACAGAACAGGCAGGAGATCACTCAGCTAAGCCTCCTTCTACTTGGGTTTAACAATCTAATCAATAAATTCAGCACTCTAGACATTTCACAACCTAACGTCTAACACAAAAATATTCAGTAATTTTACAATTGGCTAGCTATAGAAGAAAATAAAAGCACCCCTTCCACTGATGGAAATTTGAATATTTAAAATTTGTATCAGGTCAAACTAGAAATCAGAAAAAAATGGTCAACTCTGATCACAGAGCCAGATGATGAGAGAGAAAATGGGCTTTGAAGCTATGGGTTCAAATTCTGGCCTTGCCTTTAGAACAGGCACTGGTCTTGACTAAGTCATTTAAAATTTCTTATAGGGCAGCCCCAGTGGCACAGCGGTTTGGCGCTGCATGCAGCCTGGGGTGTGATCCTCGAGACCTGGGATCAAGTCCCACATTGGGCTCCCTGCATGGAGCCTGCTTCTCCCTCTGCCTGTGTCTCTGCCTCTCTCTGTCTATGAATAAGTAAATAAAATCTTAAAAAATAAAATTTCTTATAATTGTTTTCTGCATTTGTAATATGGGGACAATAATAAGCCCCTACAAGGACTGCTGTGAGGATTAATGTAATGAAACATGTTAACTCGCTGGGAACAATACCTAAACATTTACATCAGAAGGTATAATAAGGAAGTACTGTGAAGCTGTTGAAGAAATGTTAGCTGAAGAAGAAATGGAAACCTGAAGTTGGGGATTGCCAAAGGATTTCATCTAAATCTTTAGCCTTATTAGTTCTGAGAAAATATTTTGCTGGTAGAAGTAATAAACTGAAAAAGCAAAAATTAGAAATCAACACAGAGAACTTCGTCCAACCCTAAAAATCTTAGCTTACACATGAATATCTTCAATAGTTTTTCAACAAAGCGGGGAAAACTCGCTTTAGAAACTGAACATCAGGGGATCCCTGGGTGGCTCAGTGGTTTAGCACCTGCCTTCCGCCTAGGGCGTGGTCCTGGAGTCCCAGGATCAAGTCCCGCATCAGGCTCCCTACATGGAGCCTGCTTCTCTCTCTGCCTGTGTCTCTGCCTCTCTCTGTGTGTCTTCAATGAATAAATGAATAAAATCTTAAAAAAAAAAAAAAGAAACTGAACATCTTGGATACTAAAACAAGATTTTTATGTTAGTACAATTAATTTTATGAAATGCACATTTATGAAAAAAAAGTTTATGCTCAAATCTTCTTTTCCAGCTCCCCAATTTTTCCCTTTAAAGGATCTTTAATCTGGGTACTCTGTCAATAGGTCAGGGATTGGTGAACACCTATAGCATTTGTATGTAAAACTGTATTTGTACATATACATATTTTTTTCCCCTGAGGATGGGGTCCACAGCTTCCACTGACTTCAAAAGAGAGCATATAACCTCCAGAAAGGTGAAGAACTACTGCTTTCAACGCACATTTCCTTCACCCATTCAGGTAAGTTAGAAAAATACACTGTTCTTAGAGTCACTCACAAAAACAAGCCATGAAAGTCATCAGAGAAATTTAAGTGAGTCTTATTCCAAGAGCCAGGGAGCAAGGGAGCTTGCTTAGTTTCACTTCTTTATCAGTAAGACCAAGATTCAAATTGGCTATCATCCCAAGAACCTCTTTACAAACGGGAAAAGAAAGAGAGAGAAAGAGAGAGAGAGAGAAAGGTAACTACCAGTGTCACATTCTAAGCACATTTGCTAATGTTTATATGGTTCAACTACAGAAGGAATGCTATACATTCCACAATTTCACAGAAGGCTAGAAATGCCTTCATTCTTCAGAGAATGAAATGAGGTCAGTAAAAACCCCAGGATGTCTAATTTCAAAAAAGGTCCTCCCTCCTCAAGAATTAAGAGGCCTTCACAATCATAAAAATGTTTCTGTGTTATCTTTTCCACAAGAATGCCACTATACCAAGCTCAAATTAAGTGTGGTCCAATTTGGACAATTCTAAAGACATAAATGTAAACTATAAGTTCTGCAATAAAGTTCTGCAATAAACTTTCAGCAGTAGACTTCTGGTTCAAAGCACAGGTTTTAGACAGGCTTGGGTTTGAGTATCACTTGTGCCATTTAACAGATATTATTCAATCTCACTAACATAGTTTCCCAAACCATAAAATGGTGCTAATAATACCTATGACTAACAGAATGAGAACTAAAATGTGATAAAGCTCTAGAAGGTAACCACTCAATAAATGATAGCTACTCATGTATCAGTTAAGCAAGCAGGTCAGTAGTATGTTGGCCTCATGATGACACAAATCCTTTCTACCACCAACCTCCTTTGCCTTTCTTCTGTTTTTGTAATATAATCTAGCTGGAATTCATTTGAAAATAAATGATTGAGGGACGCCTGGGTGGCTCAGCAGTTGAGCGTCTGCCTTTGTCTCAGGGCATGATCCTGGAGTTCCAGAATCGAGTCCCACATCGGGCTTCCTGCATGGAGCCTGCTTTTCCCTCTGCCTCTCATGAATAAATAAATAAAATGTTGTGGTTTTTTTTTTTTTTAAAAAACGGAAATGATTGAGTTCTCAACTTATGCTGATCCATTACAAGAAGGGAATCACCTTCATAAGACCACTGCATCAGGGAATCAGCTAACCATACACCACACAAAAAGTAACTACTGCCCAATGGGTCCTACTCATTTATGTTCTTCCATAAAGAAAGGGCATGGTTTAAACACACTATCAAAACATTTTCAGCAAATATGTGATTAAACAAAAACAGCAAAATGTTAATTATAAAATCTAGGTGGTAGTTATGCAAGTATTCACTGTGCATTTCCTTCAACTTTTCTATGTTTGAGATTTTTCATAATAAAATGTGAGGGGAAAAAAAGAAGGCTAGTAAAAAAACTCCCAACAATCCACAAATAAGACTCCCCCAAAATTTTTTTAAGATTTGCTTATTTATTCATGAGAAACACAAAGAGAGAGGCAGAGACACACAGACAGAGGGAGAAGCAGGCTCTGGGCAGGGAGCCCGATGTGGGACTCAAACTCGGGACTGCGGGATCACCACCTGAGCCAAAGGCAGATGCTCGACTGCTGAGCCACCCAGGTGTTGCAAAACCAAAAATCTTGTTTATGTAAGTAGATGATACCCAAAATTTTCTTTGTGTCTTCAGCATTATAAAAATATACCTAATAATTTTAATAAAATTCTCATTTTTTATATAAGACCAAAATCTGGCCCAATCAGGGGCCTTTAGCTAGCTAATGGGAGTGGCTTTAGATTAAGACTTTTACTCAACTAAAAGTTAGCCAGCTGGGGAAATTGTAAAGCTAATATAAACACCCTAAAACGCAGGGGGAAAAAGTTCTAAATAGTCAGGATTTGTATACTGTGAAGGAAGCTGCATACACTAAAACTATGGATGGAAATATGACAGAGCTAATCACTTAATGTACCACAGCAAGGAGCCATTCTGGATGGTAAGCAGAAATATTATCTTGACCCCCTGTGACATTCAAGAAAGTAAATTTTTTTAAAAGACTTATTTATTCATGAGAGACACAGACAGAGGCAGAGACAATGCAGGGACTTGATCCCTGGACCGGGATCACACCCTGAGCTAAGGGCAGATGCTCAACCGCTGAGCCACCCCAGGTGTCCCAAAGAAAGTAAATTAAAGGGCAATTAGTCCCTCAAAGGCAGTCCATCAAAAAAATAGACAATAAATTCCTATAAATGCAAACAATATGATTTGTTTTCAATTATGTAGTTTAAAACACTATGGCTACATGCCCACAAGAATGGCTAAAATAAAAAAAGAGGACAAAATCAAGTTTTGCCAAAGATGTGGAAGAACTGGAATTCTCATACATTGCTGATGGGAGCATAAAGCAAAAACAATCTGGCAATTTCTTATAAAATTAAACACATATTTACTATATGACCTAATAATGCCATTCCTAGGTATTTATCCAAGAGAAATGAAAACATATCCACACAAACAATTGCAGTTGAATATTCACTGAGGCTTTATTCATAAAAGTCCAAAACTGAAAATAGCCCAAGATCTCTCAATAGGTGAACAGATTAAAAAAAAATTGTGACATATTTATGCAATGGACTATTACTCAGCAATAAAAAGGACCAACTACTGGTATCCACAACAACCTGGATGAATCTCAAAAACTGAGCAAAAGAAGCGAGACAGAAAAGGGTCTGATTTATTTGATTCCACTTATTTGAAGTTCCAGAATAGGCAAAACTATTCTACAGTGGTAAAAATCAAATCAGTGGCTGTCTGGGAGACAGGGGTAAATACTGAATGCAAAAGAACACAAGGAAGCTTTCAAAAACTATAGAAGAGTTCTATATCTTGATTGGGTGGTGGTTAAATGGGTCTATACCTTTGTCAAAACTCAAACTCTGCATTCAAGATGTGTGCATCTGACTGTATGTAAATTAAACCTCAATGAAGTAGATATAAAAATAAAAATTACTGGAGCACCTGGCTGGCTCAGTCGGTGGGGCATATGACACTTTTTTTTTTCTTCAAGATTTACTTATTTGAGAGAGAGTGAGAGAGAACAAACACAAGCTGGGTAAGAGGGAGAAGCAGGCTCCTTGCTGAGCAGGAAACCCAAAAGACGCTTAACTGAGCCATCCAAGTGCCCCAAGCGACTCTTGATATCACGGTTGGGAGTTCAAGCTCCACACTGGGTGTACAGATTACTTAGAAGTAAAATCCTTAAAAATAAATAAATAAAATCTTTAAGCATGTGATTCTTTTTTTTTTTTTTTTAAAGCATGTAATTCTTGATCTCAGGGTCGTGAGTTCAAGCCCCACACTGGGTATAGAGATTACTTAACAAATATAATCTTAAAAAATTAAAAATTATTCTACAATATCCTCATTTATAAATGTGAAACAGTAGTCCATCATAATCCCTCTACTACTTTAGATTACTCTGAATAAAGACACTGAAGTACATCAAGCAAATGGACCATACAATTCTTTTTCTGGCTTTTTATTTTGTTTATTTTGTTTGTTTTTTTTTAAGATTTTATTTATTTATTGAGAGAGAACATGCAAGCATGGGGGAGAACAGAGTGGGAGGGAGAGGGAGAGAGAATCTCTAGCATACTCTGCACTTGGTGCAAGCTCAATCTCATAACCCTGAGATCACAACCTGAGCCCTGAGTCAGTCATTTAACTGACTGAGCTACCCAGGCACCCTTGACCAGTTATTCTTAAAAAATATCTATAAAGACTATGTGCAATATAACATGGAAAAATCCTTACATTATGTTAAATGCAAAATATTGTCTGTAGTGATTATAAGCATGTAATATATTTTTGCCCAAGAAAAGGCACAATGTGTAAAATAAGAAAATAGTTGAGTTAGAGTGACTAGAACTATGGGTAATTCTTAAAAATTCTTAAATAATGGGTAATTCTTAAAAATTTTACATACCTGTTATATCTTCAATTACACAAAACTTTTTAAATAACCTTCCTACTTTCTCCACAATATATCTTTTTGGAAATTGGGTGAAGACTCACAAGTTGGAGAAAAATAGACTCCTGACACATCAGAAGAGTGACATTTCCTTTGACTTTTCACTGGTTCATTGTCAGTTAGTGGGTACACAGCAATACTAGACACTAGACCATATAAAAATAAGGAACTACTCTACTGAAATGTGAAAATCTGTCCTTTCCAATTTTGCAGTTAAGTCATCTGACTGGCTTAGATTGGCTCCTTTTCAACTAAGTCGGCCTCCTTGCTATATTACTTAGGCAAACAATAAAGTCAGAGAATATTTTTATTGACTAATTGTCTTAGCAATCATGCTGTACTTTGCCCTTAACTCTTGGGATAAGATATTCAAACAAGCACATATGCCAAAAACATAGTCACAAGAAGTGAAGCTTGGATATGTCTATGCAAAATTACTATTCTGGACCACTAAAGAAATTTTTTGGAATCTGTTTCAAAAATAATAACATTTTGCATCCTACATTTTAAAACACTTAATTTATTGATGGGAAAAGAGAATGTAAATGGCCAAAGGTTTCTAAAATGTTTGAGCTTTTTCTAATAAACAGCAAATCTTATCAACAACTTAAAAAGTTCAAAATTATTATCTCAGTACTTTTACTGTTAACTTACATGGAAAATAAAACGATAACTACATAAATAGGTAAAATTCTTCTGGAAAGCAATTTTACTGGTTATATGCATCTGAAGTCATAAAGATGTTCTTATCTTTTCAACTAAAATGGCATTACTGAAAATTTATCTTAAGGAAAACATCAAAATAGGAGCTCTAAAAGGGCAAGAACTTTACCTTGGCATGTAGACCACTCTCAAATATATGTTGAAAGAATGAAATAATACTCAACAAAGAAAAGTTGGACTGTTTCCAAATTTCTGTTCTAATAAAAAGTCAATAATAGAGGGATGAATGGTTAAGAAAATTATAGCACAAATGAACCATAAAGCAATCACTTAAAATTACAGAAATGAAGAAAATAATCTAGAAATATGTTTGAGCCAATATTATGCTAAAAACAGATTATAGGGGTTCCTGGTAGTTCAGTGGTTAACTATCTGCCTTCAGCTCAGGCCATGCTCCCAGGGTCCCAGGGCCCCAGGGTCCCAGGATTGAGCCCTGCATCAGGATTCCTGCTCAACAGGGAGCCTGCTTCTCCTTCTTCCTCTCCCTCTGATGCTGCTCTATCACTCTGTGTCAAATAAATAAAATATTTTTTAAAAAGTGGATTATAGGGGATCCCTGGGTGGCTCAGTGGTTTAGCGCCTGCCTTCAGCCCAGGGCGTGATCCTGGAGTCCTGAGATCGAGTCCTGCATCGGGCTCCCTGCATGGAGCCTGCTTCTCCCTCTGCCTGTATCTCTCATGAATAAATAAATAAAATTTTTTTTAAAAAGTAGATGGGCAGCCCCGGTGGCGCAGCGGTTTAGCACCGCCTGCAGCCCAGGGCATGATCTTGGAGACCCTGGATCGAGTCCCACGTCAGGCTCTCTGTATGATGGCTGTTTCTCCCTCTGCCTGTGTCTCTGCCTCTCTCTCTGTCTCTATGAATAAATAAATAAAATCTTTTAAAAAAAAGTAGATTATAATAAAATGCAACTTCTAAAAGGTAACAAGGAGAATATCTAGGATATGGCAAAGAGATTTTATATACAACAATAACATGATCTATGAAAAAGAAAATTGCTATGTTGAACTTCATTAAAATTAAAAACTTGGGACGCTTGGTGGCTCAGCAGTTGAGCCTCTGGCTTCAGCTCAGGGCGTGATCCCAAGATCCAGGACTGAGTCCCACATCAGGCTCCCTGTGAGGAGCCGGCTTCTCCTCTGCCTATATCTCTGCCTCTGTGTGTGTCTCTCATGAATAAATAAATAAATCTTTTTAAAAAATTAAACACTTTTGCTCTGTGACAGATACTATTAGGAGAATGAAAAGCCACAGCCTGGGGAAAAACATGGAAAATGCATATTTGATAAAGGACTCTTATCCAAAATACAGAAAGAACTCTTAAAACTCAACAATTAAAAAAAACAACCCAACTACAAACTGGACAAAAGATATGAACAGACACACCTCACCAACAAAGATACATAGATGGCAAATAAGAATATGAAAATTTATTGAACTTCATTCATCATTAGAGAATTGCAAATCAAAACGAGATACCACTACACACCTATTTGAATAGCTACAATAAAAAAATTTAAGGACACCAAATACTAATGAGGATGTGGAACAAGAGCACCTGCACACAGATGTTTCACTGTTGGTGGGAATGCAAAATGGTATGGCCATTCTGGAAAACAAATTGACAGTTTCTTAAAAAGCTAAACATAGTCTCAACCATAAGATCCAGCTATCACACTACTAGGTATTCACTCAATTGACTTGAAAGCTTATATTTACACAAAAACCTGCACATAAGTATTTATACCACCTTTATTCATAATTGCCAAAAACTGAAAGCAACCATAAGTGAATGGATTTACTTTATAAGTGAATGGATAAACAAAACTGTGGTACACCCAGACAATGGAATATTATTCAGTTATAAAAAGAAATAAGTTATCAAGTCACAGAAAGATATGATATAGGGAAAGAGACCTTAAATGCATATTGCTAAGGGAAAGAAGATAATCTGAAAAGGCTATATACTGTATGATTCCAGTTATAAGACATTCTGGAAAACACGAAGATCACTGTGTTGCCAGGGAGGGGGAAGATGAATAAGTGAAGCACAGGGGATTTTTAGGACAGTGAACTATTTTGTATGACAGTATAACAGCACAAACACGACATAATGCATTTCTCAAAACTTACAGAACTTTACAACACAAAGAGTAAACCTTAATGTACACAAATTTTTAAAAAATCAGCTAGGAGGTTGAGAGAATCCCAGACTGTAAAAAAGAATCTAACTGTATTTCAAACGCATTTCAAACAACCTCATTGATGGAGGTAGGTACAGACCTAAGTAACTGAAATGAAGGGATTGCACATAAGTACTATTCTCTAGTCGATAAAACTGCTTCCCCAGGGTACATATTAACAATTGCTATACATGTATACTGGAATTGAACAATTAAGGTAAATGAATGGTGAATGTGGGGAGCCAAATTTCTAACTGTTGAATTGGTACAGATCTACAAGGGAGAGTGACAAAAAAGATCCATATGGTAATGGAATAAGAAGTCATGTTTAACTTAATTATAGATACAGGTTACATATAGAAATATTTATAGATATGTGATATACAGGGGTTAATATATACACATATATTTTTTGCTGTCAGCTGAGAGGACCTGAAAGAAGTTATCCCCTAGCAGCAACCACCACACCTAGTGCCCAGATCTTGGTTTCTAATACCATTCCCCAATAAAAAGAACTATGACCCTTTGGAGAAATGGTTGATTCTGGGACTAGGAAAGAAAATATACAAGATGAGCCTGGAGCTTTTGTAGTGCCACAGAGTAAATAAGTACTCAAAAACAAAACATTAATGGGGGTTGTGGCAAAAATGCACAGGGGCCAACTGAAAGGAGCTACCAATGGACAAAGCTGGAACAACTAGAGCAATAAAATAAAGCAATATCAGATTATATAGCCCATATTATAAAATAAGTATCATGAGCCCATAATGATGTAAATGACTGAATAAATTAATACATAGGCGAGAAGACACATCCTTCTCCTACACAGAACAATTCTAAATAAATTATACAGGTACTACACTCTAGAGTAGGGGAGCATAACTCCCCACTCCTCAAGTGTAGGCTGTACAAAGCGTGACTCTTGTCCAAACGGTACAGTAGGGCAGAGGGGATGAGAATAACTTTGCAGTGTAGAAACCAGTCAGACGATCAGCATCACAAATCATGATAGTATGAACTAATGAAAATGGTACTTCACCTCTGTAATATTCCCCCCCCCAAAAAAAAAACCTCAGTGTAATTGTGAAAAAAAAAAATCAGACAAATCCAATAGTCAGGCATCCTATAATCCTATAATACACCTGACCAATACTCCTCAAGACTGTCAGTCATCAAAAACACACTGAGAAATTGTCACAGTCAAAACAAGTCTAAAAAGACATGACAAGTAAATGTACTATGGTATTCTGGATGGGATCCTGGAACAGAGAGACATTAGACTAGACACCAAAGAAATGTGAATAAATTATGGGCATAAGTTAGTAATAACATGTCGGTATTGGTTCATTAACTTAAACAAATGGACTTACTCATGTAAGATGTTCACAAAAGGAGAAATTATATGGCAGAGGTGGGAGAAGGATATATGGGACCTGTTTGATTTTTTTTGTAAATCAAACTGTTCTGGAAAATAAAGTATTAATTTTAAAAATTATTATATGGCAGAGGTGGGAGAAGGATATATGGGACCTGTTTGATTTTTTTTGTAAATCAAACTGTTCTGGAAAATAAAGTATTAATTTTAAAAATTAGATTACAGATTATACATGATGTATGATTTCAACTTCATATAAAATGCATAAATAAAACAGCCAAAATACCCAAAGTAGTTTTGTTAGGATGATGAAGTGGGGGATTATTTTTCTTTTCCTTAGTCTCCAAATTTTCTCCTACATATTTACAATACTTTTATAATTTAGAGAATGAATTTTATACCACTACACACCTATTAGAATGACCAAAATCCAGACCACTGACAACTCCAAAATGATGGCAAGAACATGGATTAACAGAAATGCTCCTTCATTGCTGGTGGGGATGCAAAATGGTACAGCCACTTCGGAAGACAGTCTGGCAGTTTCTTACAAAACTAACTTACTCTTACCATCTGAACCAGCAATTATGCTCCTGGGTATTACCCAAGGGAGTTGAAAACTGGGTCTAACCTCAGGTGTCAAACACTAAAATTCTAAACGAAAAGACTAGGACTTTATCATGACTCCTTAGTAAATAAATAATTCAATAACAAGATGGAGTGAGCTAGTCCATTTTGTGTTATGAAAATCAAACAAAGATCTGAAATCTTCAAATCAGAGAAATGCCACAGCTTAGTGGGGTGCCTGGCTGGTTAATTAGGAAAGCACAGGACCTGATCTTGGGGTTGACCTTAAGCCCCACACTCTGCATAGAGATTACTTAAAACATAAAATAAAAAGCTAGAAAAGAAAAATGCCACAGCTTAAAAGAGTTAAATGGTATTTCACTTCCACTTAGGAAGCATTCTTTAGGGACGCCTGGGTGGCTCAGCAGTTTAGTGCCTGCCTTTGGCCCAGGGCGCGATCCTGGAGTCCTGGGATTGAGTCCCACATCAGGCTTCCTGCATGGAGCCTGCTTCTCCCTCTGCCTGTGTCTCTGACTCTCTTTCTCTCTCTGTGTCTCTCATGAATAAATAAATAAATAAAATCTTAAAAAAAAAAAAAGGAAGCGTTCTATATTTAAATCATTAAAGTTATACAGACCTGTGTTCCAGATTGCCAGGACACACCTATTTTATATCTGTTGTCCTGGCATAATTCACAGTCCTCTGTCATTTTCAAGTGTCTTGGTTTGGGTGATAAACCATATATAGTCCTTATAATTTCAGCACATTTTGTCTGGGAGCCTTCTGTTAAAATGCACATGGTTCTTGGGCACTTGCATTTACTAGTTCAGATAACTTGGGGCAAAAAAGTACTTATTAGGAACCGAAGGAATTAGGTTTGCTCATCCCATTGGGAGGAGAGTGGAGAGGAGGTTTGAGACATCAGGTCAATTGGGCTTTAAAAATGTCCTGGGGTGGGGGATGACCTGAGGCTTCTATCTTTCCTTCCCTGCCAACCCCAGTCTGGTCAGGTGCCATCTCTATTTCCTCAGCCTCCCCAGGGTTTACTCCAACAACAAATTGTCTGTTCTGCCCATTCCCCACCAGACCATAAATATCCTAAGGGCATGGACTACATGTTATTCAGCTTTCTATCCCCAGTGTCTAATCCCATGTTCATTAGGTAGTAAGCATTCATTCAAACTTTTCCCTGAATGTATGAAAAAATTATTAAGGCTAGCAAAAAAAAAAACATCCAATAATGGTTCTCCTCATGCACTTTCTTAATTCCACTCCTTATTTTTAAATTTTATACTGGTTTCACTGTTTAGGGGGAAGTACTAAAAACATTATGCAAGCTCTACATTTTTCAAATTTTAGTACTAGTGATCATTTTGCTTTCTATTATGGGAAGGTAGTAGAAATAATGCTTCAGTAAAATATGGCATTCAATTACTTAAGCAATTTCAAAGTGAAGCTGTTTTCTTTTACTCAAAGATGTTGAAAATAAAAGTAACTTAATTGCTATTAATTTTTAAATATAAATACTAACTCCAAGGATAGTCAAATGAGGTGAAAAGGAGTAAGAAATAAACATGTTGACATTTAAAAAGCTCAAGTCTTAGGACACCTGGGTGGCTCAGAGGTTGAGCATCTGCCTTGGCCTCAGGGCGTGATCCCACCATCCCAGGATGGAGTCCAACATGGGGCTAGGAGCCTGCTTCTCCCTCTGCCTATGTCTCTGCCTCTATGTCTCTCATGAATAAATAAAATCTTAAAATAAAATAAAATTATAACATTGACTTATTTTGTTTTGATAGGATTTTGTTTTTCAATTTTTGTCTTTAAACATTTGATCAGCATGTAGCAATTCATGGTTTTATTTAAATGTAAGGCTGGATATGAAAATGGGTTCCTTCTTTACACTGTGGGATAATGAATGCTAGATAAAAGAAAGTTGCTACTAGCCATATGGTTTCCCTAAACTGACACTGCCTCCTACATATACTACTGTTGCTGAGAACCCCTCCTTCAGTTATTCACCAGAAAACAATCAGTTCTAAATCATTTCCCAACACCAACTCAAAGAGTTTGAAATCTGCTCTATTTTGAACCACTGCCTACATGGCTAAGTTAAATACAATCCCCAAAATGTTTTTAATTTGGTATACTGATCACAGTGAAAGTTAATTAAAGAATAAAATCTACCAGTTTTATCAACAACCTTAGCTTGCAACTGACATAAATTACCAAAGAAGGAATCTTAATTTTTTAAAAGTTCTATTTCACTACTATTTCTGGGTTACTACATAATGTAATTAAAAGCATAACTACTCCTGTGATCTGGTAAGTTTGTTCTAAGATAACAGCCTACACCTTGAATCCTAATACCTATTTCCTAGTCAATTACTCTCAAGAGGTACTATACATAAGTATACAGAAAGAAGTGTAGATCAATACTACTGGAAAAAAAAAAAAAAGCTCAAAAATGCCTTCATCTATGATAGCCAGCCTTTAAGAATTCATAACAACTACAATTAATATCAACAGATATACTTTTGGGGATCCCTGGGTGGCTCAGTGGTTTGGCGCCTTGCCTTCGGCCTGGGGCGTGATCCTGGAGTCCTCGGATCGAGTTCCACATCGGGCTCCCAGCATGGAGCCTGCTTCTCCCTGTGTCTCTGCCTCTCTCTCTGTCTCTCATGAATAAATAAATAAAATCTTAAAAAAAAAAAAGATATACTTTTGAAGGGATACAGTCCTTTAGTAACCAAATACTACCCTTTAATCCAAATTAAATATGGGCAATTTTCTCCTGGAAGCTGAGGAACACAGACTACAGTTTAAGTTGTGGTCTATTTTAACACACTGAACAAGAAGAAAGGTATAGTAAGAACTTTTCTGAATCAGCAATATAAAGGATAACTGGGTAGGGTAGGGAAATCTAAAATAATCTACCAGCACATAACTCATAAAAGTGTCACATTTCCTTGGGTTCAAAATACCAGCCAGAGAACAAAACTCATTGCTAAGACAGATGCAGGTTACATACCTTGAGAAAATGGATTCAGAAAGTTGTTTTTAACCCTACCAAAATCAGGGATCCCTGGGTGGCGCAGCGGTTTGGCGCCTGCCTTTGGCCCAGGGCGCGATCCCGGAGACCCGAAATCGAATCCCACATCGGGCTCCCGGTGCGTGGAGCCTGCTTCTCCCTCTGCCTGTGTCTCTGCCTCTCTCTCTCTCTCTCTGTGACTATCACAAATAAATAAATTAAAAAAAAAATAACCCTACCAAAATCAAAATGACAATAATATTGGGTAAAAAAAATTTTAAGTAATCCATGGTACATTCAGTAGACAACACATTTTACAAGTTACAGAATTTATAGATGATTAAACTGATCAGCAAAGTGGAAGAAGTTTCCAAAACTTTGACATTTTCAAGATCACCAAAAATTAATTTAATCAATCACCCAATTTTTAAAACATACTATATAAACATAACTAAAACTAGACAGACATATAAATATAAAAGTACTGCAGTATTTGGGGGGAAAAAAGACAACTTCCAGGTTAATCTCCTTGAATAGTTCTCGGAGAGTAATCAGCTGCCCGAACACAGCTGGGAGAATACCCACATAAGCAGCTGACTCTCTACAGACACTCTGTACTTTTCCAAAGAGAAGGAAACTCATTACTTGTTTCAAGTCCACAGAATACATAAATCTCATTCTAGTTTTGCTCTGAGGTCTGACATAAGAAGCTACGGTTTTAGATAACTTAAGCAAAAATAAGTCATTGTTTTAAAAGATTTTATTTATTTATTCATGAGAGAGAGAGAGGCAGAGACATAGGCAGAGGGAGAGGCGGATTCCATGCAGGGAGCCCAATGTGGGACTCGGTCCCAGGACCCCAGGATTATGCCCTGAGCCGAAGGCAGACGCTCAACCACTAAGGCACCCAGGCATCCCAATAAATCATTTTTTAAAAGATGTTTTCATAATAACATTAAGTTCATGGAATAAAGTATACATAAGAGTACTCAAATACAGTTCCTTACTCTGCAACTTTAATACCTTGCAGATAGGTGTATTTCCTCAACTAATAGGAGAACCTTACTTGGTTAGCAGGGAATGCATTAAGTAATAAACAAAAGAGACTACATACATACTACCTATTATTTGACTAATACCATATCACACAATTTAATCCTGAAGTACCCCTCACACTTATGAGAGAAAGCAAAAATTGACTTTGTGGTCATCACTGATTCTTATTTTAAGGACCTTCATATGGATTTTCATTCTGAAGGGAGACAGCAGGTATAAACCTTAGTACTATCTTAAGTTGCCTGTCTTCAGTCCCCTCAAATCCCAACAATATACTGTATGCAGAAACAAAAGCTTTAAATTAAAGGAGGCATCTTCAAATCAGAGGAGCAGAGTAGGAATTCTTAGAACAGCTAAAACAGAACATCATAGGGCAGAGCACAGTGGGCCTGCAGCACATAAGGATCAAACTTATCAACTGTGAACACAACAGTAAGTATGCTCATTTAAAACTTAAAGAGGGGGATCCCTGGGTGGCTCAGCAGTTTAGCACCTGCCTTCTGCCTAGGGCATGGTCCTGGAGTCCCAGGATCAAGTCCCACATCAGGCTTCCTGCATGGAGCCTGCTTCTCCCTCTGCCTGTGTCTCTGCCTCTCTCTGTCTCTCATAAATTAATTAATTAATTAATTAATTAAAAATAAATAAATAAAATAAAACTTAAAGAGAAGTGCCTACATGGCTCCGTGGGTTAAGCATTTGACTCTTGATCTGGACTCCGGTCATGATCTCAGGGTCATGAGATCTGGGGGGAGCCCAGTGTGGAGCCCTGCACCCAGCAGGGAGTCTGCTTGAAGATCCTCTCCCTCTGCCCTTCCTACCCTGCGCCTCTCTCTCAAATAAACCTAAAAAAACAAAACAAAACAAAAAAACCAAAACAAAACAAAAAAAAAAGCCAAAAACCCTGAGGAGTGGATATTCAACAAGCTGGACTAGATTGTGAGGTAAAACATACACAAATTAAAGGCAACCAGCTCTTTAGCAGCTGTTCCCAGCTCTGGGTGTTAAGAGCTTAGTTGTTCTTAGTTCCCTTCTTTATATAGTACAAGACAGCCCAAGAGACTTGATGCTCTGAAATTCTTCTAATAGTGATTTTCCTTTTTGGCCTTGGAAGTTATTCAACCTCTTCAGGTAAATAATTAAATAAAAACTAAATTCACAGGGAGTCCTAGGTATTAATGCACATGTAATTATATTCTGACCTCAAAAACAGAACAGAATCCAAACTTGACAGTATTGCACTCAAAACCCTATTTAACTTCAAGCACAATTGTCTACAAATAACTTTAGATTCTTTGTTATCCCAGGAACTTTTCATGTCTTCCTCCCTTCAATCAGTTCCCTCAGCCTATGGAATCTTTCCCCCTTCTCTGCCTCCTGAAATTACACTTGTCCTTTCAATCAGTTTAAAAGTCTTTTATGACCTATCTATCCACCAATCATCTCAACTATATTCACTCTTTAAACTCCAATGTGGAGACACCTGAGTGGCTCAGCAGTTGAGCGTCTGCCTTAAGCTCAGGATGTGATCCCGGGGTCTGGAATCCAGTCCCACATTGAGTCCTGTGGGGAGCCTGCTTCTCCCTCTGCCTGTGTCTCTGCCTCCATGTCTCTCATGAATAAATAAACAAAATCTTAAAAATAAATAAATAAATCCCTTAAGTTTGAACCAGAAATGTTTTAAAAACTAATAATAAAAAAAACTAAAACTCCCATTGTTTTTCTTTTATGTTCATCAATTCATTTGCTTTACACACAGTAAATTGTACACTTCCCTACTGCAGTGTAAGCTTCTCAAGGGCAGAGATGCAGAGACTCTGTGACTCATACAAGCCTAACAGTAATTTACACATAGTTTGTACTTAATTTCGAAACCAGACTGAATATGAAGTGATAGTGGGCGAACACCAGATAAGTGATACCCTGTATGTTTTTCAAACAATGGATCATAACCTAATAGTCATGAAATTAATGTAGACCACCATCAAGCTTCAAATCACAAAACAAAAAACTCCAAAATACTGAACAGACTAAAAAAATGGTAGGAAGCAAGATACCACTACATATGGTTTTGTGAAACTTGCTTCAGGTGGGGTTTTTTTGCATTTATATTGGTTCTAATATAAAATGTATCTCTTACAGAGAGTTGCCAAGTTTTTAAAAAATATTTTACAGCTGCCTATTTTGGGCGTACCTGGCTGGTTTAGTTGGTAGAGCATGCAACTCTTAATCTCAGGATCATGGAGTTGAAGCCCCATATTGAGCATGGAGCCTACTTTGAAAAAAAATTCTAAATATTTTTTTTCCATGTGTGGGGCTGGAACTGCACCACCCATACATAGGTTTTTAGAGGATTGCCCAAGTAAAGCACAGAAATCATCTATACAGCTGATAGTCAAAAGGAATGATCTCAACTGGCTCTAACCTAAACCACCACAATATCCACTGTGTCAGTAATGCCATCATCTAACAAACTCACCACAGGTCATGCTCCCAAAGCATAGGACAGCTGATCATAAATTTTAAGTTTCTGCATGTCAACTGAGTCTTTTTGCTTATCATAAGAATTACTCCCAACGGGATTTATCTTAAAAAATAATTATCTTTGGGATCCCTGGGTGGCACAGCGGTTTGGCGCCTGCCTTTGGCCCAGGGCGCGATCCTGGAGACCCAGGATCAAATCCCACGTCGGGCTCCCGGTGCATGGAGCCTGCTTCTCCCTCTGCCTGTGTCTCTGCCTCTCTCTCTCTCTCTCTCTGTGTGTGTGTGTGTGTGTGTGACTATCATAAATTAAAAAAAAAAAAAATTTTTTTAAATTATCTTTGAGAGCATGGTAACAAACCCTCACCTAAAACAAACCAGTCTGTGGGGGCTAAAGAGAACCCTTCTTCACAATAATTTATATGACCTAGCCACATCTTCATGGTACTAACAACATCTTTTCCTGGTAACAGCAATGTTGTGGGAAGTGATTTCCAAGGGGAATATAATGCTATTTTCAAATTTAGTTTTGTTTGCTACCTCAACTACTTAGGGAATTAAAAGTAATTCCTGGGGCTGCAATTATGTCAGGCTCTCTTTACTGATAACCAATAAAGGTATCAACAAACAAGGGCAAAGAATAGCCGATTTGGTTCCCTGTCACCCACCCAATTTAATAATCAGAGAGACCAGGTTAATAAAGATATGAGACAGTTACATTTTACATTAGAACCAAAGCTCAGGACAGCCCAGGTGGTGCAGCAGTTTAGCACCGCCTGCAGCCCAGGGCATGATCCTGGAGACCCTGGATCGAGTCCCACATCAGGCTCTCTGTATGATGCCTGCTTCTCCCTCTGCCTGTGTGTCTCTGCCTTTCTCTCTATCTATGAATAAATAAAATCTTTAAAAAACAAAGAAACAAACAAACAAAAAAAAACCCAAAGCTCAACTGCTATCCAAGTTTATAGGGATGCGACTGAATTTTAAGTGACTATTCAGTCAAGAATAGTTGACTATTAACAGTCAACAAAAGCTGAGAAAACAAAGATATACAAAATATACTGGATTCATAATCCAAAGACCTGGGTTTAATTCTGGTTAACATTCGCTACTACAACACCAGTTTCTTTTCTTATGAAAAAGGGACAAATAATACTCATACATTCATTCAGTAAGTATTTATTGACTAATACTCCGTATGGGCCACTAGATGTTTGCCTGGGAAAACAACATAGATGTATGTAGCTCCTATCCTCAAGGAATTTATATTTTCCCAATCTCACAAAACTGTTGTGAAAATCAAATGTAAAAATACCGTGTAAATTTTAACACACTACATAAAGTGCAAAGTGAGGGCGCTAGGGGGATCAGTTGGTTGAATATCCCACTCTTGATTTTCAATGTCCAATTCTTGATTTTGGCTCAGGTCATGATCTCAGGGTGGTAAGATCAAAACCTGAGTTGGGCTTTGTGCTCAGCAGAGTCTGCTTGATGTTCTCTCCCTCTGCACCATCACCCCCACCTCGAGCTCACACCCACTCTCTCATGCACTCTCTAAAATAAATAAATAAATAAATAAATAAATAAATAAATAAATAAATAAATAAATAAATAAATCTTTAACCAAAAAAATTGCAAAGTGATACAATGATTTTTATTACCTTGTTCTACCTCTTCACCATACATCTTTATTACATTAAGGAAGATTCAATAAAATCTAGATGAGCACATATAAATAGTCCACTATCATACTGAAATGATTTTGTTAAGGGCTAGAGTTCAAGAGCCTAACAAATTACTCTCGGTTAGTACAGTCTTAGCCCATGACTCTCAATATAACCACAAAGATAAAATGGACTAAGAATTCAAGGCCTAGACTGCAGGGTCGCTCCAGGTACAGGTTGGGTACACAGGTTGCAAAGGGAGTAAAAAAGACTTTTAGGAGGCGCCTCGGTGACTCAGTCAGTTAAGAGTTTGCCTTTGGCTTAGGTCATGATCCCAGGGTCCATGATCGGTGTCCAGATCCCTGCTCAGAGGAGATTCTGCTTCTCCCTCTGCCCCTCCCTCTGCTTGTGTACGCTCTCTCTCTCTCTCTCTAATAAATAAATAAAATCTTTTAAAAAATAATAAATAGGGATCCCTGGGTGGCGCAGCGGTTTGGCACCTGCCTTTGGCCCAGGGCGCGATCCTGGAGACCCGGGATCAAATCCCACGTCGGGCTCCCGGTGCATGGAGCCTGCTTCTCCCTCTGCCTGTGTCTCTGCCTCTCTCTCTCTCTCTGTGTGACTATCATAAATAAATAAAAATAAATAAATAAAAAAATTTTTTAAATAATAAATAAGGACTTCTAGGTCCCGTCCAAGACCTACTGAATCATATATAAACAGTAAGCCCAAGAAACTATGCTTTTGACAAACATACTTAGTAATTCTTATACTCCCTAAAGCTTAAGAATCACTACCATACACTTTTCCTTTGACCAATAACCATGATTTCAAACACCATTTCTAAAACCTACCTGGAAAATCTGGGCCAAACAGAATTCATCTACAATTGAGAATGCTTTCTCCTGAGAAGGTACTTAGCAGTCAGTATTAAATGACTTACACTTAACTTGTAAAAATGCTTCTTGTGGCACCACGCTCTTTATCTCAAACTTCACATTAAATGAAGCCAAAAAAAAAAAAAAAAAGACCATGAGATATTCCTGTTATTAAATTGAAATCCCAATAAACATATACATACATACATATACATAGCATTAATTTTTCTTATGGATTACTTTAACAAGAGAATTGCTTCTTGGCCTTTTGGCTAAGAGCCAAGTGTAACTTTTTTTTTTTTTTTTTTTGAGCCAAGTGTAACTTTAACAAGGGAAAGTTGATGGGTATATTATCTTGTAGCTATCAAGAGGGAAGGCACATACTCTACCCTGCACAAATATAGGATGATTTTAAATGCTTGCAAGCCAATCTTACTGGCTTGTTAAAGACCACACTACCCAAATACCAAAGAGATAAAACAAGCTAGCCAACACACAAACCTAATCCCTTAAAAATATAGATGGTACCACAACCATATCTACTGCATGTTAAACCCTACTAAGGGCACCCAAGAAATCAATCAAGAGCCCTTGGAAATACTTTACCTTAAGAAAATTAACCTGAAGTTAAATGTTACTTCATATACTATATAATTAGTACAAAGACATATTTATTTTGGTTCTACTTTTTGAAAGCATACCTCCAGGTATATACACATCAAAGGGAAACCTTCTCGATGTGTTATACTGGGAAAAATTACAAGGTGGAGATTAACATTCCTAGTACAAAACTTTCCATCTGCAGTAAAACTTAGAGCCCAGAGGGCTTGTTCATACCCTACTAACCAGCCCTGCAACATCTCTCTTTCCCAAACCAGTTAAAGTCTAGTCAGTTTTGAAGGGAGAAAGGACAAACAGAACCATACTCAATTTAGTTTAATGACTGTTTTGTTTTGTTTTGTTTTGTTTTTTATTCATGAGACACACACACACACACACACACAGAGGCAGAGACACAGAGGGAGAAGCAGGCTCTATGCAGGGAGCCCGATGCGGGACTCAATCCCAGGACTTGATCCCAGGACTCCATGATCACACCCTGGGCCGAAGGCAGGCTCCAAACCGCTGAGCCACCTGGGGAGTCCCCCTTTAATGACTGTTCTAAGATTCAATGAGGACAAGGCCTTTGTAGGCAGACTTTAAAAGAAATACAAGCTCTGACTTTTGTCCAAGATTTTAGTCTCTTAAATCTCAAAGTTACTCTATTCTTTTCATATCTCAATCAGCTGTCCAAAGGACCACAATATAAAAAAGTTGGAATAATTTGTGTACAGGAGGAAAGTGTCTAAAATAGGGACAAGTCTTAAACAGCAATCATCAAGGACCAGACATCCACCTATGACTTCATGCAAACTATGTCTACACAATAATAATCTACCTATGCCTAACCCTGACCCCACTTAGCACTTCAATTAACATGCAAAACTTTCCTGAGACAACAGAGAGATTAATTTACGAATTTGTGGGAGACAGAAAAGCCCTAAGGAGTGCTGACTAAAGAATGCTTTAGGAAAATTAGCATCAAGCTAACCAAAATCAAAACAAGTAGCAGACCCAGATATCTCTGAAGAATCATGTTTGATCACGGATTTCCTCCTCTCACTTGAAAACCTAAGGAGGGGACGCGTGCGTGGCTCAGCAGTTGAGCGTCTGCAGCTCAGGGCATGATCCTGGAGTCCTGGGATGGAGTCCCACATCGGGCTCCCTGCATGGAGCCTGCTTCTCCCTCTGCCTATGTCTCTGCCTCTCTGTGTGTGTGTGTCTATCATGAATAAATAAAATCTTTCTAAAATTAATTTTAAAAAAAAGAAAAGAAAACCTAAGGAGAAGATGCAGACTTTGGAAAAAGGAAAGAGACTATATAGCTGAGGTCTCAGAGAATTTGCCAACTTTTTTTTTTTTTTTGAGAATTTGCCAACTTGCTTGACTCTATACTGTAACCACCACCATTTCCACTATAGTAGCAAAGAAGCTTCATAGAATTTGGAATCAAAATACAGTTGGAAGGTGAGAAACCACTGTTAGGAAGAAGTCTGATCATCACAACCTTCCAGAGTAAGGTTCTCTAAGCAAAGAGTATTCTTTTGTCCTGGCCACTCTGTTGTCTTTTTCAAGACAGTCTCTGCTCACCACCAAGTATGTGCCAAAACTCACTATTTTCTCCCCTGAAGGAAGAATGGGCCTGAACTGGAACATGGGCCTGACACAAGTCCTTCCATCTGTCCTAGGGGAACATCTGCGGTCTCCCTTACAATACCTAATTTATATCTAGACTTCACTACAAAATTATAATAAAAGCAAGAAGCTACTATGTTAGTTGATATATAAACATAAATATATATTTGAAATGGTTGATGTTAGTTGTAGTCATCTACAGAATTGTTTTCTTTTTTTTTTTTTTTTAAGATTTTATTTATTTATTCATGAGAGACACAGAGAGAATGAGAGGCAGAGACACAGGCAGAGGAAGAAGCAGGCTCCATGCAGGGAGCCTGACATGGGACTCGATCCCAGGTCTCCAGGATCATGGCCTGGGCTGAAGGTGGCACTAAACCGCTGAGCCACCCGGGCTGTCCCTAAAGAATTGTTTTCATTTAGTTCTTTTAACTCTTATAAAGAGTAAATTATTTATAATTTTATGATAAATTTATAATTTCAAATAAATACTTGAATTTTAAATTTAAAAATAAACAGCTGGATCCAAAGTTAACTTGCAAAAGAAAAGGAAAATGACAATTCCAAGAGCTTCTATCTGAAGGAAATAGCCACAGATTTTGAGTTATCTAGCAAAAAAAAGAATTATATGCCCAGGTACAGAGCAAAATTTTGGTCACTACTGCATTCTAGTCTGAATACCCTGGCTCTCAAAGATTAAGAACATATTACCAGAGAAAAAGAAAAGAGCATGTAGAACATTAAAGGAAAAAAAAGGCATAAACAGAAGTTTTAATAGCTCCAAACTTACTTTAGTGAGCTACTCTTTCTTCAGGTGAAAGGTAAGAGGAAAGAGAATGAGTGAATATCATTGAGTAAGAAGGTCAAATGGGCACCTGGGTAGCTCAGTACTTAGGCGTCTGCCTTCAGCTTAGGTCACGATCCCCCGGGGTCCTGGGATCAAGCCCCAAGCTCAGAGCTCCCTGCTCAGTGAAGAGGCTGCTTCTCCCTCTTCCTCTGCCTGCTATTCTCCCTGCTTGTGCACACACTCTCTCAGATAGATAGATAGATAGATAGATAGATAGATAGATAGATAGATATCTTTAAAAAAACAGAATGTCAGGATCCCTAGGTGGCTCAGCGGTTTGGCGCCTGCCTTTGGCCCAGGGCGCGATCCTCGAGACCCGGGATCAAATCCCCCATCGGGCTCCCGGTGCATGGAGCCTGCTTCTCCCTCTGCATATGTCTCTGCCTCTCTCTCTCTCTGTATGACTATCATAAGTAAATAAAATTTAAAAAAAAGAAAGAAAATTAAAAAAAAAAAACAGAATGTCAAGGTAAGGGCAGGGGGAATAAGGTAAATAAAAAGGGATGGACTCCTCTATAGGCCAGATGTTCAAGATACTAACCTTGTTGAAACCTTGAGCAAACTTACTATTTTATTGGAGACTGGAGGTTGTAGAAATTATAACTAAAATAACATTTACAAAAAATAAGAAAGACTTCATGAGGGCAAATCCAAGTACTGAGGGAGAGGGCAAAAGTGTGAAAAAATAAGGTTCAGTAAAAAGGCAAGAGATACAAGATTGAGGGCTGCTGAGGAGAATGGAGGTAATGAGGGCATATGCCACCTACCAGCCACCACTATACAAATTTTAATACAAAGTACAAATCCACAAAGGTAACACCGGGAAGAGAGTAGCGGAGGTGTGCACAGAAACTGCAAGACAAGGCAGCATCCTGCTAGAGCTTCAGGATGCTGGGGGGAAGGAAGGATGAAGGAGTATGGGAGGGAGGGGCTGCAGTAAGGAAGGGGATGGGTTGCAGCAGGAGCCTAAGAAGAGCAAGGAAAGCAGCCCGGAGGGGATAAAGAATAGGATAAAGAAAGTCGAGCGTGGGAGCACAAGAGGACAGAGTGAAAGAGAGAATAGAGGGGCATGCCCTGAAAAAATGAGGAGGTCAAAGACCCAAAAGACGGGTCTAGTTTCGGGGGGAAGTCGGTACGAAGGAGAGCTCCACCACAAATCTCACTAAAAAGAAGTAGGAGTTAGTGCAGAAGTGAAGATGGGCCAGGGCAGGGATGCTCTCAGAGGAACGTGGAGACAGGCGACGCTGGGTGCAAAATCCCGGTATAATACGGTACAACGGGGCAAAGAAACCAGCGGCCAGACACCCTCCCCAACCAGCAAAGCAAAACAAACACAAAGGCATGCCTTCACAAAGGGTCAGAGAAGAAGGTGCGCTCTCAGGAGCGTGGCTCCAAGAGGGAGGGGAAAGGACACTCCGCAGGGCATAAAAATGCAGGGGTGCTTAACCCCGAGCGAGGGTAACCGAGGAGAGCAAAAGGAATGAAGTGGAGGCGCAGGCCCTGGCTGCTTGGTGTAAAAGCCAGACGGACGGTCCGCGGCGCGGACGGCAGCGGTGGACAAGAAACTACGACGCTGAAGATGGGAACTTGGGGAGGAGGCCAGGAGAGACTCAGAAGAGCCGCAATCAGCGAGGGCAGAAAGGGGCAGAGGGCAGCGTGCTGGGGGGGGGGGGGGGGGGTAGGAAGGTAAGAGCAGCGGGGGAGCTCTGACCGGTCACAGGGAGGGAGGCGGGGGTCCCCAGCGTGCGGGGAGGCGGAAGGGCCTGAGTGGGACCCAGCCGGCTCAGGGGCGCGTGGGGAGGGGAGGGGGAGGGGACGGTGCGGCCAGCGGGCGGCAGGGGCTGCGGGCGGAGGGGGCGGGGCGGCGGGCAGCCGGATACTCACACCTCCAGGATGCGGTCCCCCTTGCGCACCCCGGCCCGGTCGGCCGCCCCCCCGGGCAGCACGGCGCTCACATGCTGCAGCGGCGCGTACAGCTCCCCGTTGATGCTCCGCAGCTGCCCGCCCTCGCTCACTTGGCCCCGAACGTTGAAGCCGTAGCCGGACTCGGACTTGACGATGCGTACGACCCGCGGGCCGCCGCCTCCCCCGCCGCCGTTCCCCGCGCAGTGAAGCCCGGACCCCCCGCCGCCGCCGCCTCCGCCTCCGTTTCTGTGAGGGGCTGAAGGGTGAATCCCTTCCCCGTCCTCGTCCGCCATCTTGCGAGCGAGCGAGCCGTACCCCCGCCCTCCTACGCCTCCACTCCCTCCTCGAGCGCGCTCGCCCCGCTCAGCAGCCGTGCGACCCCCAGGCGTGCGCCCGCTCCGCCGCCCGCGGGACCGGAGTCGGCCACAGAGCTGCTGGCGGGGGGAAAGGGGAGACTGACGGTTGCGCCCAGTGGAGCCTCCTGGGAGTTGGAGTTCTGGACGGTTGGGGCGGGGGAGAGGGCAGGGCCCGGGCCCGAGCGGAGATTACGTGACGAATTGAGGAACAAAGCCTGCCGGGAGTTGTAGTTTGAGCCGCTGAGCCAGCACCGATTGTAGCCGACTGATGAACCTGTTGACCTGGGGCGAGTTTTTGCTTCTTTCATTTCCTAACTCATTTCTTAGCCTCTAAAACAATAATATGTGCATAAACTGATGTTTGTGACGACAGCTTTAAGTTTCAGCCTTAAATTATAACAACTCATTTGTTTAATAGCTTGTGTTCACATGAATCCATTATTTTATTCCATGGCCCCAACAACCCCAACAACCTTGTGAGCTGGCAGGATCATGAATTCGTTTCTCTACTTCAGTTATTTGGAAACTGAACCATAGAGAGCCCAAAGTCATCCTGCTGTTAGGTAACAGGAACTAAGGCCCGGTTATTTTTTCGCAACTTTCTTTTTTTAAGATTTTATTTATTCATGAGAGACACAGAGAGAGAGAGCGCGAGGCAGAGACACAGGCAGAGGAAGAAGCAGGCTCCATGCAGGGAGCTCGACCTGGGACTCAATCCTGGGGCTCCAGGGTAACGCCCTGAGCTGAAGGCGGCACTAAACCGCTCAGCCACCGGGCTGCTTTTTTCGCAACTTTCATGTATTGCAACTACATAAAAACTATGTTCCAACTATACAAAAAATATGTATATGTGTGTGTATATGCAAAGAAGACTATGGCCTTAGTGATGCAGAACTGGATATTAGAGGAGTCCAGTAATTTAAATTGGGCAACGATTTTGAAGTGTTTTTTTTTTTTTTAAGATTTTATTTATTTATTTGAGACAGAACCCAAGCAGGGGGAGCAGCAGAGGGGGGAGCAGCAGAGGGAGAAGCAGGCTCCCCACTGAGCAGAGAGCCTGATGTGGGGCTATATCCCAGGACCCTGAGATTACGACCTGAGCAGAGGGCAGATGCTCAACCAACTGAGCCACCCAGGTGTCCCAGGTTACCTTTATTTCTAATTCATTTTGTTTCCCACAACAGTAGAAATCTTTGGCAATGGCTGCAGTTGATGTTTGTCAGCTACCTACCCAAACACACACTCACAGATAGTGTGTGTAGGATGCCTAGCAAAGACAAGAAGAGCTAGAGCAAAAATAATGAAAATAGCTTACTGAAGCATGTAGTACTCAAGTCTGGTATTTCATTTTACCCTCCTGACTGGCTAGTGAGTTAGTCTGTTACTGTTTTGTGGATGCTAACAAAAGACAGAATTCCTGGGTGAGAGACAAAGGACTATTATGACACAGCAAGCGACATGAGCTTCAGCAGGTTGGTGTCAATTCCTCTTCCCCCACGTTTTATGGGGATGACAGGGAGGGCTCACATGAATGTGCACTTACTTGGTGGATTTACGTCGCAGTTGAAGAACACTGGGTTTGGGGAACCTGTCCTCTATAGGAAGCAGTGAGCAAACCTACTCTTTGTGCTGGAGAGAGACATTACCTTATTCCTTAAAGTTGCTCACTATAAACACAATCTTGAGAAATGACCCTGGTAAAAAGCAGTCAGGGTCTTGCATTTTGGCATACCCAGGAAGATGGGTAGAAGCATGACAGACCAATGAAGGACTGTTTCTCTCAACATTACTGTGTGCCAAACATTATTCTGAGCACTTTACATCTATAATTTTATTTAGTCTTCACAACTCAGTAATGTGCCCTATTTTATAGATGAATAAACCAGGCGTAGAGAAGCCACACAGCTAGTAAACAATCCAGGAGAAGTAACAGGGATTCGTAGTTTAAAAAAGTCAGTAGGGATCCCTGGGTGGCGCAGCGGTTTAGCGCCTGTCTTTGGCCCAGGGCGCGATCCTGGAGATCCGGGATCGAATCCCACGTCGGGCTTCCCTGCATGGAGCCTGCTTCTCCCTCTGCCTGTGTCTCTGCCTCTCTCTCTCTCTCTCTCTCTGTGACTATCATAAATTTAAAAAAAAATAAATTAAAAAAAATAAAAAATAAAAAAGTCAGTAAAAGTGGGCCACCTGGGTGGTTCAGTTGGTTAAGTGTCTAACTCTTGATTTCAGTTGCGGTCCTGATCTTGAGGTCATTAGTCTCAAGCCCCAGGTGGGTGTCCTTCCTCAGTGCAGAAGTCTGCTTCAGATTCTCTCCCTCTCTTCCTTTGTTTCTCTCTGCCCTCTAAACTGAATAAATAAAGTCATAAAAAAAAAAAGAAAAGTAAAGTTACCTTGCACAGAGAGGTCTGGTGACTTATAAAAGCAACAAGCAACCCCCTGGAAGAATTCATGGACTGTGTGTGGGTTTCTAGTAATTGCTTGGAATGTGGGGGAAGAGAGTAGTAGAATAATTAAGACATGTCTTAAAATGTGGAATGAGGATTCCATTATTGGAACATAAAAGTTAGTATAACCTTATTTTGTAAGCAACCTAATGAAGAAGGGTCTCAATTGCACAAATAGGGAAATTAATACAAATTGGAATAAGGATTTTGCTGTACAATAATACTCCGCAGTCATTTGATTTGAACTGAGCTCTGAGTGGGATGGAATTTATCCACTAAAGGCCTCAAAGAAAAGAAAAAGGGAGCTTCCACTGAAAGAGCTATTTTTTTTTCATTTGTTTATTTGAAAAAAATGTAGTGAATGCCTGCTCTGTTCTAGACTCTGCAATGGTGGCTAGAGATACAAAGATAAAGAAGATGTTATCTACAAACTCGATGAGGAGCAATAGGACATGGTGAAACTCATAAATACCACATACTTCTTGATCTGGCGCAGCTCCACTTCTAGAATTCATTCTACTGTCACACTTGTACATGTGTGAAGTGTGACATTTTTGTGAAGATAGTCATTGAAGTATTTTCTGTATTTGCAAAGGACTGGAAATAAACCTAATGCTCATTGGTTAACTTGGAATGCAACCACAATGGAAGACTGAAAATAAAGAATAAGGAAGCTCTTTATGTGCTAAAGTGGAATGATCCCATAGATACAGTACATATGTGAGAACAAGGTACAGCACAGTCTGTAGAACATCATAGCATTTTTGTATAAAAGGGGAATGATATGTTTTTATCTCTAAAGTATTTCTATCTCTAGTATTCACAAGAAACTGATCATTTTGATTGCTCCTGGGGAGAGGAACTGGACAGCTGGAGTGGGAACAGTGGTTGGAAGGAGACTTTTCATTCTGTAACTTTTTGTAACTTCTGAATTTTTAGACAGATGAATGTGTTACCTATTCAAAAAATAAATGCGTAAAATATGTAGAAAGGATCAGCTTGGAAGAAAAGGTGATCAGAGCATCAAAAAAGAAACTAAAATAAGATATCATTATTGCTCTTGAGAACTCAGTCTAGCAAGAGAGCAAAAGCAAAAAAAAAAAAAAAAAAACATTACAACACAGGCCTTGGGTCTCCAGAGTAATGAGAGCTGTGATGGAGGCCCACACAAGCTGGCAAGAGTGTCCACAGGAGGGGCCTTGAACACGGAACAGCAAATAGGCTGAGTAATCATGGATGAAAATGGAAAGAAAGAAAGTGAAAAAGAAAGAAAGAAAGAAAGAAAGAAAGAAAGAAAGAAAGAAAGAAAGAAAAAGAAGAAGAAGGAAGGAAGGAAGGAAGGAAGGAAAAGAAAGAAAGGAAGGAAGGAAGGAAGAGAGAGAAAGAGAGAAAGAAAAAGAAAGAAAGAAAGAAAGAAAAAGAAAGGAAAGAAAGAAAGAAGAAAGAAAGAAAGAAAGAAAGAAAGAAAGAAAGAAAGAAAGAAAGAAAAAGAAAGAAAGAAAGAAAGAAAGAAAGAAAGAAAGAAAGAAAGAAAGAAAGAAAGAAAGAAAGAAAAAAAGAAAGAAAAAAGGTTGGCAAGGCAGAGAAGAATGGTGTGGTCCTGTATTTCTGACAAGGGGAGCAGTGCATGCAAACGAAGAGATTTGAAAGAACATACAATGTGAGAACTGCCAGCACTTCAGTAGAACTGAAGCAGCAGGGACAGAGGAGGTGGGCAAGAATCAGATCTTTTTACTTTTTAAATTTTGTTTATTTATTCATTAGAGACACAGAGAGAGGCAGAGACATAGGCAGAGAGAGAAGCAGGCTCCCCAAGAGAAGCCTGATGTGGAACCTGACCCAGGACCCTGGGATCATGACCTGAGCCAAAGGCAGACACTCAACTGCTGAGCCACCCAGGTGCCCCCAAGAATCAGATCTGAGAGGATTTCAGATATTGAATATAGTGTCCAGAAGTTTGAATTTTATTCTCAAGTATTTAGGGGCCTCTGAATGTTTTTTTTTTTTTTAAGATTTTATTTATTTATTCATGAGAGATACAGAGAGAGAGGCAGAGACAGGCAGAGGGAGAAGCAGGCTCCATGCAGGGAGCCCGATGTGGGACCGGATCCCAGATCCCAGGATCATGCCGTGAGCCGAAGGCAGACACCCAACTGCTGAGCCACACAGGCATCCCCTTCTGAATGATTTTTTTTTCAAAATTTACTTTATTTATTCATGGGAGACACACACACACACAGAGAGAGAGAGAGAGAGAGAGAGAATGTTTTTAAGCAGAACAGACATTAAATTTGTTCTTGAGGAAGTTCATCCTGCAGGAAGTGTGGACCAGAAGATCAGTTAAGACCGAAGTGCTGTGATTTCCGGGAATTGATGAGAATGAGGCTTGGCAGTTGTGGTGGGAGAGGCCTCACTGGTCAGAGAGGACTTGGCACCAGTTGGAGCTCAGGTGTGAGGGCAGGGCAGAAAAGAATGGCCTAAGGGCCCAGATTCTGTGGTGTGATTTCCCAAGACCAGGCGAAAGCAGAAGAGGAAGAGACTTGTGGGGAGGACAATGAGTTTAGTTCTTGGTACAAAGGATTTGAGGGGTCTTGGGGGCATCCAAGAGGGATGGATTGAGTAATGGTTTGGACTTGTGAGGCTGGCCCTGGGGAAGGGGGTGGCTAGGGCATGCATTGGTGAGCGTGGACTCCAGGTGGTCGGTAGTGGAAGTGGAGTGCACCAAGGCAGAGCAGGTAACAAAGTGACTGGGGTGCCAAGGCCAGAACCTGGAGAGTGCCTCCCTGGAGACATTCAGGAGACCTCAAGAGAAACCTGGTGACAGAGTGATAAAGAGGATTCCAAGAGTGAGAGCCTTGGGGAGACTGGGGTTTTGGAACTCACTGAAGCTGCCTTTGGAAATGGGACCCAGGATGTTTGCAGAGCACTTCCCACCCTAGAGCTTACTTACATAGTCCTCACAATAGACGTGTTAATAGAATCATCCACAGGGAACTACCTTAGCTAACCAGAAGGCCCCAGTCATACTGCTGGTTTATAGCATAACCGAACCATGAACCCAAATTTTCTGACACTATGGCCAGTACTCTCTTCACTACGCAGTTTCTTTTCGGTTAAAGAGAAAAAAAAGTTCTGGGGCACCTGGGTGGCTAAGTCCATTACACATTCCACTCTTGATTTTGGCTCAGGTTGTGATCTCAGGGTCATGAGATGAAGCCCTGCCTGGGCTGTGTGCTCAGCATGAGTCTGCTTAAGACTCTGTTTCCCTCTCCCTCTGCCCTTCCCTCCCCCCACCACCCCTGGCTCACTGTCTCTCAAATAAATAAATACATAAATCAATCAATCAATCAATCTTTTTTTTTTTAATTCATGATAAATATATATATATATAGAGAGAGAGAGAGAGGCAGAGACACAGGAGGAGGGAGAAGCAGGCTCCATGCCAGGAGCCTGACGTGGGACTCAATCCCGGGACTCCAGGATCTCGCCCGGGGCCAAAGGCAGGCTCCAAAACACTGAGCCACCCAGGGATCCCTGTATATGCATTAACTTAAATAAGTACCTGACCTTCACACCTTTGCTCATATGTATATAGTCCTTTGATCCTGGGTGGTCAGCCTCTTCTCTTTTCCTCTTTCTGGGTCTAAATTCTACTTATCCTTTAAGCTCTAGCTTAAGGCCCTCCATAAAGCCTCCCTTGAGGATTCCAATTCACTCTGACTTATCTTTTTTTCTAAATTCCTGTGGCAAACACACCTTCCAGTGACACCCCCCACCACCACCTCCCAGTGAGTCACGAGCTTGTGTAATCTCCCCTTGCCTGTGGGCAGGACTTGTGACTTTCTTCTACGAAATAGAATGTGGCAAAGGTGATGTGTGTCACTCTTATGCTGAAGTTACGTTATATAACTTCTTTTTAGCAGACTAGGATGAAAGAGTCTCCTGTTGGCTCTGAAGAAGAAAGCTGCCTATGGAGAAGGCCCACGGCAGGGAGCTACAGGAGACTCTAGAAGCTGAGATTTGCCCCCAGCTGACAACAAGAAAATAGGACCCTCAGTCCAGTGCCTGCAAGAAATTCTGCCAATGACCACATAAGCTTGGAAGGGGATCCTGGGCTCCTTTAAGGAACACAGCCCAGCCAATACCTTGGTTGTAGGCTTGTGAGACTCTACAGAAGACCCAGCTAAGCTGAGTCCAGACTCCTGGCCCACAAAAACTATGAAATAATAAATGTGTGGTGTGTTGTTTTAAGCTGCTAAGTTTGTGGTCATCTGTTACATGGCAGGAGATAACAAATGTAACTCTGGTTGTATTTATGGTGTGCCACTCAATTTAGACCAAAATAATTTAATATCTAGTCTAGCTTTACCTTTCAGTTTCTGGAAAACAAGGAATGTGTCACATGTGACTTGTGTCCTCAGAGGGTAGGAGAGTAAGAGGCACAAGAGGAATATTGATGGAGTCTTGTCTAGAGAAGAACCAGAAAGTGGCTAATAACAGCTGCTGTATAGGAGTAAAATGAGTGATATGTGGAAAACACCTGACATAATGCTTAGTACATTGTTATCTTTGATACATATACTAATACATATCACATCTAGCCCCATTCCCTCATTTTGCTGATGAAGAAATAGCTCTCTCCACTACCACCCTCTAAAAACAGAAACAGACTCAGCAATGTATCATGACATCAAAGGTCACTCAGCAGATCGGTGGCTAGAACTCAACAGTAAGAAGAAAAATTAAATTGCTTACGTGAGGCAATAAGGCTGTGTCATTACCCACGGATTCATGGGTTGAAGAAAACAAAAAGAGGGCCCTTTTTTCAGACTAATTCTGACTCTTCTATCCTCCTCACTGTTTTACAGAGTATTTTTTCCATGAAGAAAGACCATATGAAAATTATTTATTTATTGGTAAATTGAGTAACTGATTTGCAAGTGAATAACATCTACAGACTAGAGGGCTTATGAATCAAATTTATTTTAGTTGCAAGTGACAGAAACTTAATTCAAACCAGCTTAAGCAAAAAAGAGAATTTTTTGCACATAACTAAGAAGGACACTGGGTATTCATGTTAACTGTAGCTGCATAGCAAACCATCCCAAAACTTAGTGGCATATAAAACCATCATTTTATTATGCTTATGGACCCTATGAGTCAGGAATTCAGATAGGAATTCAGAGAGCCATAGGGATGACTGATTTCTGTCCCCACAGTTCCTGGGGCCTCAGCTGGGAAGACTCAAAAGCTAAGGGTGACTGGATGGCTGAGGTCATCTGGGAATCTCTTATTCCTGGCAATTGAGACTGGTTGGCTTCTGGGACTTCAGCTGGAGCTGTTGACCTGACTCCTACACATGGCCTCTTCATGTGATTTCTTCTTGGCTTCTTCAAGCATGGTGTCTGGGTTCCAAAATCAAATGTTCCAGAATAAAACAATAGTGCATGAAATTTTTATGACTCAGCATTGAAAGTCACATGACATCATTCTACCATATTATTTTGGTCCAAGTGGTCACAAAGTTCTGCCCAAGTACAATGAAGGGGACACAGACACAACCACCACTAGATGAGAAGAGTGTCAATTTTGCAGCTTAATCAGAGTATGGCTGCTGGGATATATCAGCATGGCCATCCCTGAAAAATATAATCTTCCACATTGGGATGGCTCTTGGATTCAAGCCAAGTGCCATAGGAACCAATGCCTCAGGGTCAGACAGAACTCAGGGCGACCTAATTCTTTTTCATCTGCCTTTCATTTTTGTTCATCTCTGCTTCTATTTATCTATTAGCAAAAAACACCTTATTTTTCTCAGAATTGATATATTAATCTCAGGGCAGGACTTTGGCCCTCCATTGAGTCATGTGCCCATCACCTGGAACAATTAAAGTTGCCAGGAGAATGGAAAACTATATCCAAACCTGGATCCCATACCAAGAGCACATGCCAAAAGAAAGCTTTTGGGTAAACTATAAAAAGTAGCTAGTACAATCTACCACAGGCTTAAGTGAGCACTGGTGTCAGCTTGGTATGTAGTTATGTTACTTCTCTCTTAGCGTTCTGTAGTTGTGGTGGTTCATGCCCTTCACCTGGCCATCTTCTTATCATGCCTTGTCCAGTTTGCTACATACCACCTCTCCCAGATTTGCTGGGCTTCCCATTGGAAAGAAAAGCTCCATGGCTCTTACAGCCACACTGGCTAGCTTTTTTCTGTCATCCCCTCTCACCACACCCGACCGCTATGTTTCAGAGGGTCATTCCCACATAACACTTTACACCATCCTTCCAGTTGTAACTCCTTAGGCAGTTGTCACTCTGTTATCTGTGTCTCTCTTAATTTTCTCCAGTGCCCCCCACTCTTTCCTCAAAATGAAACTTAATTTTCCAGGGGTCCTTTTCCCCAGTAAACACTTCCTAGAGCCAACAGTTCAGAAATAATACAATAGGTCGGGAGATTGCATAGTAAAAAGACCAATCCTGAGTCATTAGCATCAACCAGTGGAAAAGGGGAGTGAGACTTGGGTCCTCTGCATTCCTGTTTAGCTGTAATCCTTAACATGTCATTCAGTATGTTTTCGGTTGCAAGTAGAGAAAATTTAAAAGTGCTTTAAACAAGGGGCACCTGGGTGACTCAGTCCGCTAAGCGTCTGCCTTTGGCTCAGGTATTGATCCCAGAGTCCCATGATCACTCCGTGTTGGTGTCAAGCTCCCTGCTCAGAGAGGAGTCTGCTTCTGCCTCTGAACCTCCCCCACCTTGTGCTCTCTCTCTCTCTTTCTCTCTCTCTCTCAAATAAATAAAATCTTTAAAAAAGTAAAGTGCTTTAAATAGGAAATTTATGACCTCAAACAAATAGCAAGATTAAGGTAGGGAGTTCCATGTTGATTAATTCAGCAGCTTATTCATTTCATCAAAGATCAGATTCCTCCCATCTCTCTCTGCCACTTCAACATTTGGCTAACTCCTCCCATGGTGGCAAGGTAGCTGCTGAGCTCCAAGCATCACGCAGGCACACGGCCACTTTGAGAAGCAGAAAATAGGAAATTTCTTCTTGTGTCTATCTGTAAAAGCAAAGAAATTCTAAAAGTCTTGCATCAGCTTTCTCTCATGTCTCATTGGCCGAAGGTGTATCCTCTAAACCAATCATTGGCAAAGGACCTAAAATTAGATTGATCCAAACTAATCAGGAGTTACTCATGGAGCTAAGAATAGTCCCTAGCATGGCTTGCCAGTAAATATGATAACACAATTGGGGCTCTGCTGAAAGAAAGACGGGTATGAGGGAGAGAGTACATGGGAATATGGATTCAGAGAAGCAGCCAGTTGTACTTCTCTGATGCACTTCTCTTCAACTTGATTTCTCTGACTGTAAACTAGAGATGATGCTACCCACAATCTACACATGGAGATGCTTTAAGAAATAGGATTTTGCAGGGTACACTTAAAAAACAGTGGTGGTTCAGTCATTTAAGCATCCGACTCTTGATTGCGGCTCAGGTCATGATCTCAGGGTTGTGAGATCGAGCCTTGCATGGGGCTCTGCACTGGACATTGAGCCTGCTTAAGATTCTCTCTCTCCCTCTCCCTCCACCTCTCCCTCTTCTCTAAAAATAATAATAATAATAAGTAATAAACAGTGAGGCACATGCTACAACATGGATGAATCTCAAAGAAGAGCCAAAGAAACCGACAAGTCACAAAAGAACAAATATTGTATAATTCCAGTTATATGATTTCTAGAGTAGTCAAATTTATAAAGAAAGCAGAATGGTAGCTGCCAGTGGCTGGAGGAAGAGGATATGGGGGGTTAGTGTGTTTAATGGGTATGGACTTTCAATTGGGAAGTTGAAGAAGTTCAACTTCTTCAACTTGGATGGTGGTGATGGTCGCACAACAATGAAAATATACTTATCCCCACAGAATCATACACTTAAAAGTCGTTAGCATGGTAAGTTTGGGGGCACCTGGGTGGCCCAGTAGGTTAAGCATCTGCCTTGGCTCAGGTCATGATTGCAGGGTCCTGGAATGGAGCCCCATGTTGGGCTCCCTGCTCAATGGGGAGTCTGCTTCCCCCTCTGCCCCTCCCTCTGCTTGTGCTCTCTTGCTCTCTGTCAAATAAATAAAATCTTAAAAAAAAAAAAAGAATGGTAAGTTTTATGTCTATTTTATCACAATAAAAAATGTAATATGCTCTTTAAGATATACAATGAAGGAATTGCACTAAAATTGAAAAAGCCTATAATGAAAAGCGATATAAATTCATGGTTCTCTCTGATACCATTATGTTGAACTCTTGCCCACTTTGTGGGTGAGAATAATTTCCTTTTTTTTTTTTTTAAGATTTTATTTATTTATTCATGACAAACACACAGAGAGAGGCAGAGACACAGGCAGAGGGAGAAGCAGGCTCCATGCAGGTTGCCCGTCGTGGGACTTGATCCTGGACTCCAGGACCATGACCTGGGCTGAAGGCAGGTGCCAAACAGCTGAGCCATCCAGAGATCCCCAAGAATCATTTCTTAGTCTCAGCAATCACTTCTTTCCCTTTCGTGTGTCATCCTTCCCTCTTTTCTCAAACACACCGTTGTTTTGATTGACATACAGATCAAGAAATTCCATGCCCCAAAAGCTTCCTGCAAGGGAATCCCCTGCACAGAATGTAACCCACTGCAATACCCACTTACTTTCCCCTTGAGTTTACCTGCACCTTTCTTCCTTTGTCTCTCAGTCCTCTTTAGTACAGCTAAAGGATGTGTGGATCTCCCCACATCCATGCCAAGAGCCTTTGGGACAAGGAGGCAGAGAGAAAGACTCAGAGCCAGAGAGAAGCACACTTAGCACCAGCAGGTGTCGACAGCTCTAACAAAGTCTATTTACTGACAACACGTATCTACTAATATTTACTAATCTCTCAGATGTTTGCAAATGAGGCAAAGCTGTGAGGAGCTGTGCAGAGAAGTGACAGTTATGTTTCCAACCCCAACACCCATTCATGGAGGGCCACGTCATTCCACTGGAAGCTACCAAAGCCCCACCCCATGTCCAGTGCCCAGAGCTGGGCAATTCTGTTACATAAACTTGTAATCAGAAGTCTCTGTTCATATTTAACCTACTCACTCGTAAGTCTTTTCCAAAAAATATAGATTATGAATATCTTCAACAGGGGACCCGCCATTCCCTTAAATTCACATCCCAGAGCTTAATCACATGATCAGAAAATTTCTCCTTACATGTAATCTTCTTAAAATAGATTCTAGGCAAATGCCCTCCATTAAGCTTTGAATGCTGTGTGCCCTCCAAAGCACAAACATTAAACGTTAGCAGTTTTCTGCATTTAGTTCCTGATACCAGGCAAGTGCTCCAGGGCTCCCTTCAGGAATGATTTTGTTTTGTTCTATAATTCTGGTTAGTTATCTTGCAAAACACTCTGCCAGTTACAGGAAAGAGAATCCATTTCTGTTCAGCTGGCATTGACTGAGTATCCACAACATGTCAGGCACTGAGCCAGGGCTGGGGACATAGAGATAAATCATCAGCCCTACCCTTTAGGAATTCTCATGTCTGGGGGGAGAGGCAGACATGAAAACAATTACTGTACAATGGGATAAGTTTTGTGCCAGCTGCTATGGGAGTGCTGATTAACAGTCTGGGGATTCTCTGGGGAGTCAGGGAAGACTTCACCAAACAGTGTCATTTGAGTGAGGTTTTGAAGGTTGAATAGAAGCTTGTTAGAAGGATAAGGGGAGGGAAAGAATGACAGGTAGAGGGAACAGCATATGCAAAAGCAGAAATGGTGAAAGACACAGTGTGTTTTAGAAACTCACAGGGTAGTAGAGGTCCAGAAATGAGGCTGAATGAGTAAGGCAGTGGGCAGCTTAATCCCATCACCCCTTCATGGCCCTGGGGGTGGGGGCAAAAGAAATTGAAGCTCTACCTCTACTGCTGTTAATTAAGCAAGGTAATCTTTCCAGGTAAGTCTGTTCTATGGGTGGTCTAGAAGTTTTGCAAGATTATAATCTACAATGGGAACTCTCTTTTCAAGGAATCAAGGTCTTTTATACATTTGAAAAGGCCCTTGGGCAGGTCATCTGGAATCTACAGGCTTTTGTGGTGATCGAAATGTGAGGGCAGCCCGGGTGGCTCAGCGGTTTAGCACTGCCTTCAGCCCAGGGCCTGATCCTGGAGACCTGGTCCCACGTTGGGCTTCCTGCATGGAACCTGCTTCTCCCTCTGCCTTTCTCTTTCTCTCTGTGTCTGTCGTGAATAAATGAATAAAATTTTTAAAAAATGTATGAAATGTGATTATTGTTGATTGGAACTCTGGAGGATAAGCCAGGCCAGCACCCAGCTCTCCTCAACACCCTCACCAAACTTCCTCTCCTTTCCACACATTAATGTGTCCAGGCTGGTACTCTTCACCCAATGACACATGATAATCTGGGTTATTTAACCCTCTCAAGAAAAAAAAAAATAGTGGTGGCTTGGCTGAGCTCTTTGGAAACTTCCAGAACTAATTCTTTCCTGAGTAAGGCCTAACTAAACATGAGCAAAATAAACCAAAACTTCTCAAGTAGCTTTAGGAAATGTTGATCTAACCCATGAGCCTCACAAATAAGTTGTTAAAATCACCTTTTAGCCTGCCAAACTTTTTATCAGCCTGTAAAATGTTCCCAGCTCTTCTCAAAATTCTGCCTCTGATGATGTGAGCTTAGGCAACTTAAACTAGGACAGGGATGCATTTAAAATTTTTCACAAAATATTTACTTTCCTAGAATCCAATTTTTTTTTAGGACTGGTCTTTCATCTTTTTGGTGCTAGACTTAATTTGCAAAATTGCTCCCTCGTCTCACCCCAACCTGGCTGGCTGCCCTTCGCTAAAGAAGTGAGTTTGGCCTTTACAACAGGGAAACTCTGGGGCCCTAGGCAAGGTCCAGGAGAAAGGCTGCTGCTTCTCTTCCTGTGGGGCCCACCATGGCCACCTGCCCAGGTACTGGAGGACCTGCTGCCCTCTGGTGCCTACAACCTGCGGTGCAGTGCTACCCTTCACTTAGCAAACAAAACATCCTCTATTTTTCAGGTTTACTGAGTGAATGTGCTGCTCTGAAAGTGTTCCCCACAAGATCCATGTCATTTTAGAGCTGAAAGGGACCTTAGTCCAACCCCAATTTTGTTGGCTTTTTTTTTTTAAAGAGAAGGAGCCCAAGGATCAGAGAGATTGTGTTACTTGGTCAATGACACATCCCAGTTAGAGAAATAGTCTGGAATGAAACTCCCATCCTCACTGAAAGACAAGGAAGGAAGAGAAGAGTAGCCATTTGAAGTTTAGAAAGACACGATGATACTAAAAATTTGCAGACTTGGTGAGCCAGATGAACAGAGAAGATCTAATGGATTTCTCTCCACCTGTCAGTGACACCCCCACCCCGTCTTCTGCTCCCCAAGGGAAATTGCTTTGTAAGTGCACACAGGCCTTGGATAAGGACCATCTCCTACTTTTTTTTTTTTTTTTAACCTTTTCTTATGCCAAGGACACAGCATTCCAGTGTAGATCTAGATTGTTGTCCAAGCTTTCACCTTGAGTGACTCACCCCCACTCCCACCCCCACTTTGGGCCTCAATTTTCTCACCTGTAAAGTGAGGAAGTTCTATGGTTTTCTGCAGTTTCTTTGAGCAGTGATGGTTTATGATTGTCTGCCTCTTGGCCCACAAATAGTGGTGGCACTACTAAACTGGTGGCCACTTGAGGGCAGAGTCTGTATCTTTTCCTGTTCACATCCCAAAGCCCATGTCTCTACCTTTGACATATTAGATAGATGCTTAAAAATATTTATTTTATTTAGATTGACTTTTTTTAAAGATTTTATTTATTTGTTCATGAGAGACACACACAGAGAAAGAGAGAAGCACAGACACAGACAGTGGGAGAAGCAGGCTCCATGCAGGGAACCCGACATGGGACTTGATCCCGGGTCTCCAGGATCGCACCCCCCACCCCCGGACTGAAGGCGGCACTAAACCGCTGAGCCACCCGACCTGCCCAGATGCTCAAAAATATTAACAATAATGAGCATACTCAGTGTCTGCTGTGTGCCAGACACATGACATGTGATCCTCCCACATGGCTTTGTGTTGACCACTGCCACACCTGTGAGGTTATAAAGCACAGCACCAAAGCACAAGAGCTGTGGGATCAGATTGCCTATAACTGACCCCTGGTTCTACATCTCCTACCTATACATCCTTACTCTTTCTGTATATCCTCTTCCTTATCTGTAAAGTGGTAATTAATGGCAGTGCTGGGCACACTGTAAGCACTCAGTAAATGTTACTAGGTAGACATTATCATCTTGATTTTATGGATGAGGAAATTAAAGCTAAGAGAGGTTAAATAAGTTTTCCAAACCAACATGGCCAGTAAGTGATAGATCTAAGATTATAAGCAAGATCCAAAGCCCCCGCTGAGCTTAGATTCCATGCTACAATATTTCCCCTATAACTAACCCAGTATAAGAACAAATGAATGAATGAAATTCTTCATTGCTGGTGGCAGTGCCAATAGCTGGCACTTGACTTTTCCATGGGGAAAGTATTAGGATGTGCCTCCTTCTCACTCCCTGGAGCCAACTAAGAGAGAAGATGAAAACAATTTAAAAAAAGAAAACACAAGGGAAGTAAAGCGCCCTCTTCAGCACAGATGAGAATACAGGTTTCTTCTAAATCAATAAAGACTTCTTGAGCATCTATCTACTTTGTGGCAGTAGTAGGTTCAGGCATTGAGGGGATTAGAGATACCTCTGACCTTTAAAAGCTTGCAGTCTGGGACGCCTAGGTGGCTCCGTGGTTGGGTGTCTACCCCAGGCTCAGAACATAATCCTGGAGTTCTGGGATCGAGTCCCGCATTGGGCTCCTGCATGGAGCCTGCTTCTCCTGTCTCTGTCACTCATGAATAAATAAAATCTTTAAAAAATAAATAAATAAAAGCTTGCAGTCTGGTTGGGGAAACAGACATATGCATACTCTGGATTATAATATCTACACCCTAAAACAGGGTGATACAGATTATTTGTGTTGAGTTCAGAAAGGGAATACACAGCACAGGCCTGAGAATTCTGGGAAGACTTTCTGGAAGAGGAACCCAGGCTCTCTTGAAGCATAAGTGACTTTCCTTGATGTTATCTTTCTTTTCTTGCCACGTCCTGCGTTCAGTTGATCAGTCACCAAGAACTATCTGATCTTTCCAAATGACTCTCACAGCAGTCCCTTACTTTCTAGCTCCATGGCCATTATTCCAGGTCAGTTTCATTATTTCATGCCTGGAGGGCCCTGACAGTCTGTTAACCTGTCTCTTTGCCACCAGCCTTTACCTTTTTTTTTTTTTTTAATTTTTTTTTTATTTATGATAGTCACACACACAGAGAGAGAGAGGCAGAGACATAGGCAGAGGGAGAAGCAGGCTCCATGCACTGGGAGCCTGATGTGGGATCCGATCCCGGGTCTCCAGGATCGCGCCCTGGGCCAAAGGCAGGCGCTAAACCGCTGCGCCACCCAGGGATCCCCAGCCTTTACTTTTTCAATCTGTGTCATCCACTTCTTTGGGATTAGCCTTCATTCCCACTTCCCTTCAAGTAATCTTTATTGAGCATCTACTGTATGCCAGGTACTACTCTTCTATGCACTAGGGATTCAGTGCTGAACAAGACAGGCGAGGAAGATCCTTGCCCTCCCCCTACCTGAAACCTACATACTAGTTTTTGAAAAAACTCCATTGGAGACCTGTTGCTATGAAGTTAGAGTCCAGACTAGCCACTTCTCCCTCCTTCTAATCCTCCACTACTTTTCCAGCCAGACTCTTCAGCTATGCTCACCATCCCCCACACAGGCTGATTTTTTCTAACTCGGCTTTCTTTTTGCCCTTTCTCCTGGAACCTACCTGCTCAAATCCTTCAGGGTCTGTTTCTTTTTCTTTTTAAGACTTATTTATTTATTGGGATGCTTGGGTGGCTCAGTGGTTGAGCGTCTGCCTTCGGCTCATGACCCTGGGGTTCTGGGATCGAGTCCCCCCATCAGGTTCCTCGCAGGGAGGCTGCTTCTCCCTCTGCCTATGTCTCTGTCTCTCTGTAACTCTCATGAATAAATAAAATCTTAAAAAAAAAAAAAAAGATTTATTTGAAAGAGAGAGCACAGAGGGAGAGGGAGAAGCAGACTCCGAGCAGGAAGCCTGATGTGGGGCCTGAGCCCAGGCCCCTGGGATCATGACCTGAGCTAAAGGCAGATAGACGACGCTTAACCCACTGAGCCACCCAGGTGCCCCCAGGGTCTACTTCTAACCCCACATCCTCCCTACCCTTCTCTCACAGCACTACTTGCCTCTCACATTAACATTCCACATGTTTCCACCCCCACCCTCACCCCACCGACCCCTGCATCCACCTGGCAAGATTGTAAGCTTCTGGATTTTTCCTTTCTGACCTCCCTTTTAGCACCTGGCACAATACTGTACAAATGATAGGTTTCTTTATCTTCCTCCCCCTCTTCTTTTTTAATTCCTAAAAAAACCTAAAATCTGTAAAGCACTTTATAAAGTTTTCATGTACATTATCTTCCAGATGCTAACACAATATTCTTGTGTCAGGAAATATCTAATGGGCTAACAGGTCAAAAGAGGAAGGCAGATCTGACTTCGGCTCAGGGTGTGATCCCCTGCAGGGAGCTTGCTTCTCCCTCTGCCTGTGTCTCTGCCTCTCTCAGGAATAAATAAATAAAATCTTAAAAAAAAAAAAAAAGAGGAAGGCATTCCAGGTGTAGGAAATAACACCAGAAAACGTACAGAGACAGGAATGGTCCCCGCATGAGCAGAGGCAGCATGGGAAGCAGCCTTGCTGGAGGGAGAAGAATGAAGGCCACAGGAAATTTGGAAAATGAAAGGTCAAGGTAATAGAAAGCAAACAGAAAAACCATGCTGCCCTAGCTTGGTGAGTGTTTCAGAGTATTTATTGCTAGCCCTTTGCAAAGCTGTAGTAAGTGCCCATACAATTTTGTGCCCTACTTTTTGTCACTTAACATTCTAAGCACTGTTCCCTGATGCAACATAGTTTTCATAAAGGCCATTTGTAGTGCATGCACAATATTCCAGGGGGGTTGCATCCTCACGTACTTAACCCGTTTCTCTCTTGTCGGACACACTTCCCATTTTACACTGTTACAAGAAGCATGGCAATAAACCTCTTGTGTTGAGAGAGGATAGAGAACAACCCAGATCTTTTTATTTATTTATTTAATTTTATTTATTTATGATAGTCACAGAGAGAGAGGCAGAGACACAGGCAGAGGGAGAAGCAGGCTCCATGCAGGGAGCCCGACGTGGGATTCGATCCCCGGGGCCTCCAGGATCACGCCCTGGGCCAAAGGCAGGCGCTAAACCGCTGTGCCACCCAGGTATCCCCCAGATCTTTAGTGAGACCTCAAAATACTCTGTGAACACTTGCCGGGGCCTAAAGCATCTCTGACTTTCCACCCCCTGTTACCTGAACCATAAGACTGATCCTTTATTGCTTAAGCCAACTGGACTTGCAACCCACATTATCCCACTTGACACACTTGTCTCACTGCTATCACCCTACCTGAATCCTCAGTCTGAGGCTAGGTGGCTTGCACAGAGTAGGAGCTTAATGTGTATGAACTATCCATTCTTATACTGACCAGTGGTCTAATGGGATCTTCGTATTTTTATCAATTTGTTTGAGCTTATCAATAAAAATCCTACATTTTCATCATCTTTGTCACTAATTATTCCTCATTCTTTTGGCTTTTTTTAAGGATTTTATTTATTTATTTATTTATTTATTTATTTATTTATTGGATTTTATTTATTTATTCATGAGAGACATAGAGAGAGAGAGAGGCACAGACACAGGAAGAGGGAGAAGCAGGCTCCATGCAGGGAGCCCAATGTGGGACTGGAAACCAGGTCTCCGCGATCACGCCCTGAGCCTAAGGGAGACGCCTAACCGTTGAGCCACCCAGGCGTCCCTCTTTTGGCTTTCTTTAGTTTAATTAAGAATTCACATTTATGGGATCCCTGGGTGGCGCAGCGGTTTAGCGCCTGCCTTTGGCCCAGGGCGCGATCCTGGAGACCTGGGATCGAATCCCACATCAGGCTCCCGGTGCATGGAGCCTGCTTCTCCCTCAGCCTGTGTCTCTGCCTCTCTCTCTCTCTGTGACTATCATAAATAAATAAAAAAAAAATTAAAAAAAAAAATTTAAAAAAAAAAAAAAAGAATTCACATTTATATGAATTAAAATTTTTTTATTGAGGTGTAATTGACATATACCTTCACGACCTTTTAAAATTCTAAATTTTAAATCTGAGGATCTCCTCTCAGTTTTTTTTTCTAGTTAACTTGTAATATTTACTTTACTTGGAATTTATTTAGGTGTACTGTTCAAGAATAGAGCCTTTCCCCTTCCCCCATCCCAAAATTTTTTTCTCATCCCCCAAATTTTAACCAACTGTTCAAATGCTGATTTCTCCTGATTGTTCTTTTTAAATCCTAATATAAAATTGGGTCTTTTTGCCTAGCCAGTCTCTTTAATTGATGTGTAAGCTATATGTTTTACTATCTGCCAAGGCTCATACTCCTCCCAATTAAGTTCTGTTTTCAACGTTTTCTTTGCCATCTCCCCTGTTTATTCTTCCAGATAAATTATACCCAATTCTAAATAGGATTCTGTTGGGATTTTTCACTGTAATTACATGAAGCCTGAAAATAAGAAAGAATTGACATCTTTACAATTTTAACTATGCCACCCAGAGAACCTTTTCTTCATTGACCTTTCCCATATTTCGCAGCAAAATTTGGTCATTGTCTTCATATTGATAATTGACATTTCCAATAAAGACGATTTCTAGTTTTTTTTTTTTTTTGTTAAGATTTATTTATTTGAGAGAGAGTGAGCACAGGGGTGGGGTGGGCAGAGAGAGAGAGAGAGAGAAAGGAACTCAAGTAGACTCTGCATTGAGCACAGAGCCCACTGTGGGGCTCAATCCCACAACCCTGAGCCGAAGTCAAGAGTCGGGACACTTTACCAACTGTGCCACAGAGGCACCCCAACTTCCAGGTATTTTATATTTCACGGTGTTTTCCGATTGGGCTGTTACTGGTGTCTATGGGGGAAACTTGCCAACTGGATATCACAGTCCAGTTGACTCTCTGTCAGTGCATCCTTTTGTTTCTTGGCTGTGTCCCACCAAAGCCACACACAGACCTGAGTTCTGCCCTCTGGAGCCAGGCGGGGAGGGGGGAGGGTAAAACTGCCCCTCTCCCTACAGACGAGATTTTCATCTTTGGAGACTGTCTTGTTTCCCAACAGCCTCTTTTTATCCGGACTGAATAACCTCAGTTGATAGGATGAAACTAGCATTTGGGAAAGATTCAAATGATAGTTGTAAGGAAGATGGGCTTGGGGTAGGAAAGACTGGAAATTAGAGGACTGGCAGGCGTTGCTTCTGAGGCAATCCAGCCTTCAAGACTGGCTGAGACAAGGCTGTAGACACAAGAAGAGGCAAGTCTGAGGGATTTTTCAAACTAGGAGACATTAGGACATGTTGACCAACTGGACACAAAGGACAAAGGAATGGAAAGAAGAATCAAAGATGGCTTTAAAGATGGCTCAGGGTATCTGGGTGGCTCAGGTCACGATCCCAGGTCATGATCCCAAGACCCCATCGGGCTGCCTGCTCAGGGAGTCGGCTTCTCCCTCTCCCTGACGCACCCCCTGCTTGTGCTCTGTCAAGTAAAAAAAAAAAAAAAAAAAAAAAAAAAAATCTCAAGTCTCTAGCCTGAATCACTGAAGAGAGTGACTGTTTACAAAAGAAAGTATAGAATAGGGGAGATATTTTGGAAGGTAGTCAATTTCTGTCCTCCTTATCCTAAGATTACAATATATTCAAGGAGAGAGGTCAGCCCTCTAGACCAGTTGTGAGATAATAGAAAAAAATATATATATTAGTCTCAGTTCCCAGTTCTGGCACAGAGCTCTGACAACCCTTGTAATTTCCTAAGTGATAAGAGCATGAGGAATATTTCTTGCTCTAATTACTTGGTCTTTGGCCCTGGCTCCTAACACAGGGCTCCTGGAAACCTTGTGAATTCCTAAGGGATAAGAGAACACCAGAAGCATCGTTGTTCTAGTGAGGCGACTCTGGGCAAGCTCATGGATGAGGGCTGGTCCTCAGAAAGACCAAGCCATGATTAGAAACTTAGCATTTGCAGCCTCATCCCCCATTCCTCAGAGAGGGGAGGGCCTGGAAATGGAATTAAAAACTGACCATGCCTATTTGAGAAAGCTTTCAAAAACCCCCAATAGTATAGGGTTCCAAGAACTTTCAGGCTGCCAAACACCCGGAGAGTGATGCACTCCAACTCCATGGGGACAAAGGCTTCTGCACTTGGGACCTTCCCAGACCACACCCTAGGTATCTCTCTCTTCACCTGGCTGTTCATCTGTATCTTTTATCATGTCCTGTGATAAACTGGAAACTTAAATGTTTCCCTGAGTTCTGTGATCCACTCTAGCAAATTCATCGAAGCTAACGAGGGGGTTGTGGGAACTTCCAGTTTGCAGCCAAGTCAGACAGAAGTTGTAGGTACCTGGGGGACCTGCTACTTGTGACTGGCATCTGCCATGGGGGGCAGCCTTGTGGACTGAGCCCTTATCCTGAGGGACAGGATGGACACGTGTTTCCAGGCAAATCATGTCAGAATGGAGTTAAATTGCAAGACACCCAGCAGGTGTCCTCAGTGGTTTGGTATGGGGGAAAATCCTACATGTTTGGTGACCAGGAGTGTCAGAAGTGAAGTGTCCTGGGAGATCTGGATGGCTCAGCTCACGCGCCCCCCCCCCCCCCTCACACACATGTAGATAGACGTAAAATAGGTTGAAGGGTCCCCAGACTCCTGCAGACATAGTACCCAGCATAGTGGGGAGTGGGAGGAAAGGCCTAGGTGTCTATGCAGCACTGAATTGACAGATTAAGTGATGAGGGTGAATGGCTTCATTCCTCCCTAGCTGTCATCTGAGATCCTGTGTTCTACAACTTGGTGACTAACACCTTGTCAGGAAATTAATTATCCCGTCACCATCTACCCTCAGTCCTGTGTCCTGAAAGGCTCCAGAAGAAGAGAAGATTCCAGCAGAAAGGCCACACACATTTCAGAGTTCAAAGAAGTCTCACTGCCAACTCTCTGCACAGGTGGAGCTCGAAATCACTTACCTGTAAAAAACAACTTTGTCTTCAGTCTGGAGAAAGAGGGTCTGGAAGATATTTAGGTCTCCAACTTTGAGTTTCAAGACCATGGCGCTTAGAACTGGAGCATGGAAGACAGGACACAGTTTCTCCTTGGGAAGCCAGAGTACTAAATCAAAGCATGGAAAAGAAGCCAACCGCCCTAGGCTAACATCTGCTGTCAGGTCAGAGCCTGAAGAAGCCCCGGCTCTGCCACTTGGCGTTGAGGAACAAAGGAGCCCAGGGATTACTTGAAGCCCCACAAAAAACAGCAACACCTACCGAAGATCTCCTTAAAGCTGCTTCAGAACCCCAAGGGATGCTACCCTTCTCGTCAATTAAGTTGTTTTAAGCTGTATCTTATCAGAGCATCTTTCCAAGGTAAATCTTGGAACACTTCATGGTGAAAGATTCTTTTGAATAGAGATGAAGATGCACAAATCACCTTTGGGCTTTAGAAATTTAGTTTAGTTTTTTTTTTTTTTTTTAGAAATTTAGTTTTTTAAAAAAGTTGCGGTGGGATGCCTTGGTGGCTCAGCAGTCGAGTGTCTGCCTTTGGCTCAGGGTGTGATCCCCGGGTCCTGGGATCAAGTCCTGTATCCAGCTCCCTGTAGGGAGCCTACTTCTCCCTCTGCCTGTGTCTCTGCCTCTCTCGTGAATAAATACAATCTTTAAAAAAAAATAAAATAAAATTTTAAAGTTGGGCGGCGGGCAGCCCCGGTGGCGCAGCGATTTAGCGCCGCCTGCAGCCCGGGCGTGATCCTGGAGACCCTGGATCGTGTCCCACATCGGGCTCTCTGTATGATGCCTGCTTCTCCCTTTGCCTGTGTCTCTGCCTGTGTCTCTGTCTCTATGAATAAATAAAATAAAAATCTTAAAAAAAAAATAAAGTTGGGCGGCAGGCCCACGCGGGGTGCGCGGACAGAGGGGGGACAAAAAAAAAGAAAATTTTAAAGTTGCCATGGGTGGGGGGGATGCATTAAATAGGTGATGAGCACTGAGTGTTGTATGGAAGTGCTGAATCACTGAATTGTACACTTGAAACGAATACCACACCATATATTAATTGGAATTTAAATAAAAATGAAAATAAGTAAAAATTTTAAAAGTTGCCATGCACCTCTTGGGGACATGCCATGTCCCTCTCTCAGGCCTTTTCTATTTGCAGAAGGGGACATGTGAAGAGATACAGGAATAGGGGCTCTTGCTCAGAAAGCAAGGAGTGCTCCTGCAAGCTGCTTTTCCCATGTTGGGGCCAATGTACCAGATCTGCAGGAAGCTGGCTGCTGACAGTTGCGTGTCCGGGCAGCTCTCAGCATCCAGCTCAAAGAAACAGACCTTGATGGCAAAGGTCCCAGGCAAGCAGATTCAATCCTCCGTCCACAAAATACTCAAGCAGCGCAGAAGAATTGGCTTACCAGTGACCTAACACAGGTAATAAACAGGTTGCTGAAATCAGGAGCAGCTTGCTCACCTCGCCCTTCCTCAGGCTCTGGGCTTTATCACCCTCCTCCTGTCGCTGCTCTCCATAGAAAAGGTATAAATAAACCACCTTTCTGACTACTTCCTCTTCCCATAGACCCTCCTTAGCCCCTGGAGCAAGTCCCTGCTGCTTTACATGGTGATACAACCAAACTGTGGTAAATGTCCAGCAGAGGCATATTTTGGTTCAAGGACTCTCAGATCTCCAGTTCTGGTCTCCAGACCACTTCATCTCCTCCAGTCTGAGTCTCTGCTCACCCCACCAAGCCCTCAAGGCCAGGGTTGAGAGCCTCCCTTTCCAGTATGGCAGTACACTCACTCCTGCCTTCCAGCCTTGCAAGTCTTGGTGCCACAGGCAACCCCACCCTGCTTCCACCCTCTTCATACTCTGTGAAAAGCACAGTCTATATAGGCCCATGCCAATCAAGACTGTAAAAGAAGAGAACAGAACCTTGGGCAGTTAGAAGACACAATCAGGTCTGGAATGGAAGGTCTCCATCCAATGCATTCTGAAACCTGGGGTGTGAATTAGCTAATGAGCAGAAGAGGGAAAAAAAGTCCTAAGTGAAAAATTTCCATTCTCTGCATTGAAGGAGAAAGGGGAGCTAGGAGGAAGTGGCCAGGGATAAAAAGGCTGCATTTCTAGTTCCTTTGGTCTAGAAAGGATTCACGTAAATTTGGCTATGCCCCAGGGGGCTGCAGTCAACTGCATTCTTGGCAGAAAGAAAGAAAAAGATCAGTGGACTAATTGAACGGTGCTCAGAGAAAGCCAAACAGGAAACCCTTAACCGGCTCCTGTCAGCATTTCCAGAGTGCTTGTCGTTTCTGCAAAGGATATGGAGTGGCTCTACTTCCTCCTGTGCTGCCTGGTGAATTTCTAAGCAGTCAAAGGACCTCTGCTGTGACCAATTCCTCCAGTGAGGAGCACTCACACTGGCCAGGCATAGGGCGCACAGGCCACCACCCCAGACAAGTTCAAAGTTAGGGACTATCTCCTACAATGAAGAAGACTCAGACCACAAAGCTGAGCTGCTCTTAAGCATTCTAACTCCTCTGAATGCCACAAAGTCCTGTGGTTCGGGTGTCTGGTCCACACCTTCCAGATGCAGACAGCCAGGTGGCCATCTTCAACGGGCACTAAAATCATGTTCTTTCATCCTCCCAGAAAAGTTGGGGGTGGTGGGAGGTGGGGTGGGGGAACAGGCCAGCAGTGCAAAGAGACACATTAATAATTTTATTAAGTTTGCCATACAAAGAATATGCCATGGGAAAAAAACATCAGAACCAGAGGGCCTATCAAAATCATCTGGTCTGATCCCCTCATTTTACAGATGAGGAATGTGGGTGAGGAACGCCAGAACAGCATTCTGGACAGTGCCAGCATGTCAGCCCCGTCCTGATACATGACACACAGAGATCAGGCTTCTAGGTTTTGAGCCAAGTAGAACCTGAAGACTTGATCCATGTTTACTCTGAATGTTTCTGTGCCCCACAATACCACATTCTGATGGTTATCTCCTTCTGGAGGCTGCAGGAAGAGCCCTAAGGAAAACACAATGAGTGTCAGGGTCACTCAGAGCCAGGAACACAGAGTGATTGTGGAGCAGAGGGTGCAGAGGGTTTAGGGGAAGAATTCAATCACTCCCCCCAAAGAGTCCTGATCACCCCTTTCCCCCAGACAACATACAGTCAGATTCCAAAGCCTCAGGGTAAATATGCTTGCCCTCCTGAGGGTCAGATCAGGTTTGGAGGAGGAAGGAAGAGAAGCAGGTAGAAGAAAAAGAAAAAGGTTTACTTCCATTGGGAACACATTTTTCTCAGCATGGAGCAAATCCAAACACCACAAGAGAAGGCTGTAAGACTCTGGTATTAAATCAATTGTGGGATGTATGGAAAAGCACCAATAATTTAGTAAAATAAATACAATCAGAGTTTCATAAAGATTGATATAACCCAGCGAAAACAGTTTTTAGGCTCTTGAGCAAGAAGACTGAGGTGTATCTTGCACTCACTGCATCTTAGGAGGAAACCTAAAAAGATGTTGGGAGCCTTCCCAGCAGAGAGAAGTCACACACGACCATCCTTGGCCCTACAGTATCTGTCCACTAAGAGCTACTCCTGGAATGTACATTTCCTTCTCCCAGGAAGACCAGGCTGGCCAGTCAAAGCTGAGGCTCACTGACTTGGCCCAGGCCATGACAGGTCCCCCATGTCAATCTGTAGGCCTGGGTGGCAGGGCTGAGGGCGGAGCAAGTAGAAAAACAAACAATGTGTTACTAAGAACTGATCTGTGTTTGTAGAGGGAACTTCATTCCCCCGGGACACCCTCCCAGTGAGGTGGACATCGGTGCCTCTGGCTTTTAGGGGGAGGCAAATATTGTCACCTCTCCTGACCCAGAGAGGGGGTGGGTTCGGAGGCAGCTGACCCCAGGCTACAAGAGAAGGGAGGCTCCACTACAGAGAAAAACAGGAACGAGAAAATAAGGATATTGCCCTGGCTCTTGCTGGTGGGTTCACGTCCTCCCAAGGGCTGTAGCGACCAGGAGCTGTTCATCCTCTGTCGGCCCAGCATCCCAGGGACAGGAGTTTGGAAACAGCAGGACGCATGAACCACAAGCCCTCAGCGTAGCCAGGGACTAGTCAGGAAGTCAAAGTCGGGGAAACGGCCTACAGGGGTGTTGGGCTTCTCCACAGGCGAGAGGCGGCGGCAGCAGCAGCAGTGTTCGGCTCCTTCGCTCATGTTTCCACCACTCGGATGAGAGGCATGGGCTTACTCGGACTGGGGGGCTTGGATATCCTCCCACTGAAAGAGAGTCAGAAGCAGCAAGTGCGGCCTGTCGCCCACCCTGCACACAGTCCCCTCTCCCACGGGTGCCCCCCTCAGCATCCTCTCTGGCGTAGCACTTGCTGCCAACGTCTGAGTGAAGATTGGGGGAGGGAGGAACAGGGATGGTGACAACACAGAGCAGTGAAACAGCTGAGAAGTGGGCAAAGCTGGGATTCTTGTTTTTTTCCCAAAGGCTGGGACCTTTCTGTCAATCTCTTAGAAACAAAAGGCCCCCCTCTGGAAATACACACTTGTTACACCTTTGTAATTTTTGCAAACCATTTCAGAGGGCCCAGACTCATCTAGAGGCTGCTCGTGGGCCTCCTTGGGGTTGTGCTGTCAGGCTTTACTCTGACCTGGTTAGAGAATGGCTCAGATGGAGAACAGGTCAGACGAGACACTGGAGCCTAAGTGGGATTTACAGGAGCCTTGTCCTGGCCTCAGCACTAAAGGTCTCCTGCCCATGGTTCTGTGCCTCTTCCATCATTCCTCACCTAGGCCCCAGCACCCACATGCCTGCTCACCTGCCCAGGTTCTCGGTCTTGGTCCAGGTCTGGGTGCTAAAGTGGCCATGACTGATTTGCTTTTCTATCAGGTGTTCCATCCGGTCATGCATCTCTAAGTTCTGTAATACAAGTTGTGGAGGCAGGGGTGGCCATTTGCTGGCTAGCCATTTGTGACATTTCACTAGCTCACTTGGGCTCTCTGCCTCTGTTTGTGCCACTGTCACTGCCACCCCTACCATGCATGCCACGGCCAGGGTGCCCTCTGCCCTCATCCCTCGTCTTTACACCACTCTGGATCATCCTCTTCCTCTGGTTGCCACTCCTGCTCTCCTTCCCTCAAGGACTGAGTACAATACTGATCGTTCCCTGCTGTCCTCCCCAGCTTCTGGGAAAGGCGGAGGGTAGACTAAGAACTTATGAGCTGGTATGCCTGGGTGGCTCAGCAGTTGAGTGTCTGCCTTTGGCTTAGTGTATGATCCTGGGGTCCCAAGATCGAATCCCACATCAGGCTCCCTGCATAGAGCCTCCTTCTCCCTCTGCCTATGCCTCTGCCTCTCTGTGTGTGTGTCTCTCATGAATAAATAAATAAAATCTTTAAAAAAAAAAAAAAAGAACTCATGAACTGGTCAAAAACACCTTAGCTGTGGAGAAGACAAGACCACTCCTCCAGAATGCCTCCTCCTCACAGCCAGCTCCACTGGCACCTCCTCTGCTAAGCTTGTGGCACATGGCTCACATGGTGACAATGTGCCACTTCAGGGTGGGGACAGATTTTATCACTGTGACTCCCTGAAGGTTTTCAGACAACACTGACTCAGCTGAACTGAACAGCAACAATCATCCCAGATCCTCACTTCTAAGCAGCAGGCACACAGGACAAAGACGCCTCTGGAAACTCTCCCTCCCTATGTCTATGTAGAGTTCTGTCTTTGAGATCCTGCTCCCTTCCCAGGGCTGCCCAGTGTACAGACCTCTGCTTCCAAGTAGGCAATTTTCTCCTTAAGCTCCTGGATGGTGGTGTCCTTTGACTGGACCACAGCTTTTGAATTCTGGAGCTACAAAGATGTGGGAGACGATGGGGTTCATTTTGAAATGACTCAGTACACACTCATCGAACCTTGCCCTGCTGCTGTGGAGCCAGCAGAGACATAAGGCAGACTTTTGCACCTCCCACATAACTTGCTTAGGCTTTTCCATAGTAGCCTCATTTCGGTCAATACTGAGCTCCTGATTATCCCAGGTGTGAGGGAAGGCTGTGAGAAGACCACCCAGATGATCCCCGGGAAGTACAAATTATTTATTCATTTAATAAATATTTGTTGACTTTTCCCTCTGCCTATGTCTCTGCCTCTCTCTCTCTCTCATGAAAAGAAAAATATTTGTTGAGTGTTTACTATGTAACAAACTCTGTTCTAGACTCTGGGAACAGTAGTGAACCAAACAGAAAAATCCTAGCTCTCATGGAGGACATGCAGCAAATACGCCCTCCCAGCTAAGGGATTTTAAGTTCTCAAAACAATGCTGCAAAATGGCATATCCTGAGTATGTTACCCTAAAGCTCAGATGGGGTACAGTAGAAAATCTGCTGTGAGGTACAAAGGTTGATAATCTGTACACAGGTATGGGAGTTTACTGTGACTTAATTATACATTTACCAGCGCTCTTCAAAGTATAAGAGAGACTAACTCCCATCAGAAAACAGAAGGCAAATGAGTAACACCATAGGAGAAAGATGGGAGAAAGGCGAATTCTAATCACTCAAACCTAGTAATTGGTAGCCGTAAGTGTTTTCATATAAGAAAATAAGCCATGCTCTCTGGGGGAATGAACAGCAAAAGCATGGACTTGACAGGAAAACAGGGCCAGGCTCCTTGTGGTGGCTTCCCAAGAGGGCAACCGAAGCCGGGTAAGACCTGACTCTGCTTACCTGCTCTATCATCTGCCGGACTTTCCGCTGCTGGCTCTTAAGCATGTCATCCAAGTGGTGGATCTTCTCCCGTAACCCAGCCACTTCCTTCTCCAGGTTGGCAGCCCTGGGGATTAAGATCAGAAAGCTGAGGCAGTCATGGGATAGAGACTTGGGCCTGGGGGCTTCCAGGAACTGGGTTCCCTCTGCCTGGTCCCCCAGCGGTCTGCCGTGAGGAGGAGGTACTTGGGACACTTTGGAAGAGCACAGGGGAAGCATCCCTAGAGATCCACTCGTCTGAACAAGGAAACTGAAGCCCAGAGAGGTAAGAATGGATAAATTATTTTGGAAAGCTCTAGAAGGTACAACTAGAACCAACAGGTAGATGTCCAAGGAAGCAGTCCTAATGCTAACACAGGATAGACTTTCCCAGCATTAAAGCTGTCAGAAAGTGGACTGCCTCATGTGTGATGAGCTCCTCATTCCTGGAAAGATTAAAGTGGGAGCTGGGAGTATAGATACCCAATGCCATCGAGCTGTTGGAAAGGACTCTGTGTCAAGAGGGAGGTAATATTTAAGGATCCTTAGAGCTTCTTCACAAGAGTATGTTCCTAAGTCTCCTGGGATTCCCAGACACTCCTATGTCCTCTGCATTTTCTAAACTGGGCCAAGCTCCCCAGAGGTCTGGCGACTAGGCAGAGGGTCCAGAAGTTCAGACCTCTGAAGCACTGCTGGTACCCATCACTCTTCGCTCCTATGTGAGGAAGCAGACAGGTGCCAGTGCCAGAGGGAGGGCAGTGCTCCCGGTGAGGGTGGGGGCCAGGCACAATGCAATCTGAGCCCCAACATCCTCCCCAAGCCTCAAACAGTCTAGGAGTCCACCCTCAGCTCTCCAGTGCCCTACTGCTCAGCCTCCTTTTATTTAGAAAATTAACATTTTTGATGCATGGCTGTCACTTGCCATTCCCATGCCTCTGTTTTGGGTTATCTGGGTCTTTTTTGTTTCTCCTGCTGCTTCCTCTCCTGCCCATGAGCACCAAGACTGAGAAAGAGAGTGCTGAGTAATTTAAAACAATTCTGAAATGTTGCTGAGCCCAAAAAGAGGCTACAATAAAATGTCTGCATTTCCCATGCCTAGACTGAGGTTATTGGAAAGGAGAGAAGATGCCGCCCCACCAACTGTGCAGTCTTAGAATGCCTTAGAAGGCCCTCCAGGTGACATCTGTTGAACTTAAAAAGATCCAACTTACACTGTGGAGAGCAGGCCCAACATGCTGCTGTTAACTTTGATTTATGATTTGAGATCTTATTTATTAATCGTCAACAGCAGAAAGAATTTCCAAATTCTTAAAGGTCCAACACGGCCTACTGCTCTTTGTTTCACTGATTTCTGATCAGAGGGAATCTGTAAAAACCATGGAGAGGAAGGGATCCCAGGGATCCCCTGCAGGCCACTGCTGCCAGCTGGTTCTCAGTTCAAGCAGCTTCAGCGACAGGAAGTTCAGAATCTCTTCATGAAGCTACTCGTTGTATTTTTCGAAGCATGACTTGTGAGGAAGTTATCTGATTTACCCTCAAGTAATTTACAGCCGGTCTTTGTTTGGGGGAAGGAAACTGTGGTGCAGTAATACCACATCCACATCCAATGTGACAACCTGAGGAGTCATGTGCCACAACGGCTAGGACTTCACCAGCTCCCCCTTGACCTTGGCTCTGACACCACGCAAGCCTTTCCTTTAGGCACCTACTCCCTGGAAGACAACTCCCCAGAGATGGCAGCCTCCCCAACAGTATCTCCCCGGGGCAGGCGGGGCCCCACCCTGCGTAGCCACACTGTGAGTCAGAGCTGGAAGATCTGACATCAGCACCAGTTTCTTCCCCAGGCCTGGCCACCTGGAGCTGCAGGCTGCTGGCCCGCCCTCCCTTGCACACACCGCAGCTTCTGGCAGCTTCTGGCAGCTTCTGGCGAAGAGGGCCCTTACTTCTCTCGCTCTGCCTGGCAGTCAGTGTTCTCGATCCGAAGTTCCTCCAGGGCTTTTTCCCCTTCCCTAACCTTCACCAGTAAGGCCTGATGCTCCTGGATGGGCCAAAGGGAAGAGAATCTAGAATAAGGAGGTGATGACAGTTTCTGTGTTTGGGGTGACAGACACCTGAGGGCTGGGGCTCAACCTCTACTGGGCCTGGGACAGCTTCCAAAGAGCAGCAGGCCAAGCTGGTTTGATGGGGCGCCCTCCCCTGGCAGGGAGAACCCTTCCCACCCTCAGCACACAGAAACTTCCCAGCCTCACCCAGCTATCCGGACAGCTTGGCCGTGCCTTATCCAGGACCACCTGCCGGCTATGGCTGCTGGTCCCCGGAAGCCACGTCCAGAGGCTCCTTAAGAGTTCGTTTTTAAAGAACACCCTTCAGAAGCCCATAGAGGGCAGGTGTACAAGAACTCAAATGAAATGCAAATGGATTCAACTCTAATTAGCATGGGCTGAGCTTAGCTGAGAGAAAGACCCCTCATTCCTTAAAGGCTAAAAGGTTTTCGAAGGCATTTGCTGAGGAATCTGTGATGTTTTCCTGGAGCTGCTCAGAAGAGCAGACGACGGGGGTCTCAGTCAATCTCAGGACCACCACTGGTTCCAATTGGCCCCCACCCGCCAGGAGTTAGGCCCTAAAGGCAGGACTCCAACAATTACCGCCTGCATGCCTAGCAAGCGCTTCTGGAGCTCTCCGACATCTGCCTCCTTCCGCTCCACTCTGTCCTCCGCTCTCTGAAGGGCCACTTGACTCTGTTCTGCTTCTCTCTGGTACCGGCTGAGTGTGACCTAAGACAGGATGGGGATACGTGAAGGGGGTGGAGGGGAAAGAGCAAATCTGGATAAAAACCTTAGGGAAGACCCCAGGGCCCTGTGCGCAGTGATGGGAGAGGGGAAGCCACCCTCTCTTTCTCATTCACAGTTCTAGGATGACTTGGGAAACTAGCAGGTATCTCCATTTCCAGGCTTCACTGGCGCATAGCTGATCAAGCTCTACTTTTTTTTTTTTAAATTTTTAAAAAGATTTATTTATTTATCTGAGAGAGAATGAGGGGGTGTGGGGAAGGGCAGAAGGAGAGGGAGAGAAAGTCTTAAGCAGACTTTGCCCTGAGCACAGAGCCAGACATGGGGCTCGATCTCACAACCCTGAGATCACACCTGAGCTAAAATCAAGAGTCAGACACTTAACCAACTACACCCCAGGTCCCCTGATCTTTACCTTAGAGGTTTACCTTAGAGTGACACCTGGAACCCATAAGCACCTTCCAGAGGGCAGACTTCTTCAACAATCCCCACCCCCCACCTAGTCAGCCAGTGCCACCCAAGCTGAGGGTTGGGTGTGGCTTTCCTACAAATGCAAATGCAAAGAATCCAGGGGAGCACATCTCCACATCCTTCCTTCTGAGTTGCCACTCTTCCTCACCCTCACAGCAAGCAATTCTGCAGCCTGCATATAAAGGCCAAAATGGCATCTGGAAGGGCAACCATGCACCAGGAAGAACTGCTCTTTAACAAAGACAACAACCCAATTTGGGAGGGACAGAAGCAGAATTTCTGAATGAAAACTTAAGGAAGAACTTGCCTTCCTTCCCTTCCTCCCATATGCCAACTTCAGGTCTCAGCTTGAGATATCTTTTCTTCCAGAAGTCTCTATGCCAGTGAGGAGTCCTTCCATTGTGTGTCCTCCCCTCTTAGAGCACCAAGTGGATCTTGCCCAGTCACTTGTGTGCACTCCCCTGTAGGTCACCAGCAGGGACCTTGAGTACCATTCCATTTCCAGAGCTTGGCACAGTCCTAGCACACAGTTACTGCTCGATAACATCACAAATGGAATTGGTCTTCATCTAGTCCAATCTTTCATTTTCACAACTAAAGATCAACTGATCTCCCCAAGGTACACAGCTGGGGAATAACAGAGCCAATGCTGGAACACAGTGACCTCATCATCCATTTCAATTCTTCCCAGCTACCCTACACTGACTCCCCAGTCAGTTACTAAAAAAGAAGCCACGTGGGGCACCTGCATGGCTTAGTGGTTGAGCATCTGCCTTTGGCTCAGGTCATGATCCTGGGGTCCTGAGATCGAGTCCCACATCAGACTCCCTGTGTGGAGCCTGCTTCTCCCTCTGCCTTTGTCTCTGCCTCTCTCATGAATAAATAAATAAAATCTTAAATTAAAAAAAAAAAAAAAGACGAAGAAGAAGAAGCCACATAACCTCCCCAAAGCCCATGCAACCCCAGGAGAACAGAACACCAAAGTAGACAGTCTGACTCCTCCCAAAGTCAGAATCACAGAAGGGAAAGCAAAGCACAGGATGATGTGTGATGGGACATGTCCATGCTACACACCAGCCCTGTCCAGAGCAAACTCTCCACAAACCCTTCCTGACAACAAACTGCTGCTCACAGAACAGAAAACCCATGCTTACTGGAAGGTGGTTTTCTCAGTAATTGACAATCTTGCCCTTGCTATCCCCTGGTTCAGAAAAGTAGATCAGAGAGTCTAATTCACTAGCAAAGACAGAAAAGCCTCCAAAGGTCCCATATTAGCCTGGAACAGGTCAGCCCCATGGACAAGAACATAAAAACAAAACCTCTCATTTCTGTACATAATACTGCACCCAGGTTGATGTGTACTCAGCACAGCGTTATCGGGCCATGGGCTGATCCTCACACTCAGCTGTAGGATCACAAAGGAAAAAAACATACTCCTCTGTCACATCTGTCCTGCTGTTCCAATCAGCACTGCCCTGAAGGAACCTCTTCATCATAAGAGGGTGTGTGTCAACCTACTCCAAAAGTGGAAATAACTCAAGAGGTACCTCTTATTGCAGGCAGGTGCTACTTACCAACGGGAGCCCCTGCTAAGAAACCGTGGGCAGGTAGCACAGCTGTCAGGGATCCCCTGGCCTCAGGCTTTGACTCTGGACCCTTTTGTTCAAGCACTGAAACCCAGAGCTAGCAGACACCTCCATGTATGGCCCAAACCGACAAGTGATTCATAAGGCCTCTCAAGATAGAAATTTCTCTCCAACATTCACAGTCTGGTCAGTGCTACAGCCTCAACATCCCCTTCCTCCTCTTGTATACCAAGAAGGTAGGGAACAGCTGGTCACCAAAATGACACATAGTCAACCTAATTATCCAGGCTGTGGAATCTGAAGCACATGAAGCAAACTCCTTCACTACACAGCCACTTTGTTCTGAGACCAAACTCATCTCAGTATCATGCTAAGTCCAGACTATTTAGGATGGGAAAACCCACTTAACTAAATTGATCACTAAGAAAAATACAGGGTATCGGGATCCCTGGGTGGCGCAGCGGTTTGGCGCCTGCCTTTGGCCCAGGGCGCGATCCTGGAGACCCGGGATCGAATCCCACATCAGGCTCCCGGTGCATGGAGCCTGCTTCTCCCTCTGCCTGTGTCTCTGCCTCTCTCTCTCTCTCTCTCTGTGACTATCATAAATAAAAAAAAAAAAAAAAAAAAAAAAAAAAAAAAAAAAAAGAAAAATACAGGGTATCTTCTATTTCCAAAATCCTTCAGAGTAACATACTTACACATCTTACCTCACTCAATTCTGTAAGGTATACTTAAAATGTTTCATTTTTACATAATCTGGACCTGATACTTATGTTAAATTACTTGCTCAAATAAATGATCATCTCTAAAGGCAATTGATTATCCCTGTGCCTTCTTCCTCCCCTCCATATCCCTCTCAGAAATTCTCTTTCTCAATCCTAGGGAAGAGAGGCATTCAGTCTTCTTCACCAGCTCCTGGCATGCCTGGACAGGGCACATCCTATCATCACATATTTATGACACAGAAATATTTCACATGTGGATGAACAATAATGGATAACAGATGGTTAACCTCACACAGAAGCCTAGTGTTTGCCCAGTGTACCTCATTTTATACTCAATTTTCTGGCAAGATGAAGATCTCACACACTTTTTAATAATGGGGAGTTTCCACTATTTACAGACTTTGGTGCTTTTTTAATCTTTCATAATAATTTAGTATTACTTTTGTAATAAGTGAAATACTCATTCAAGATCACAGAGCTCTGCATAGTAAAGTCAAAACTAGACTTAAAGTCCTCTGACTCCATGGACACAGATCTTTCTACAACCACACTGGTCCATCCTCTCATCCCATCCACACTTAAGAGGTGCCCACCTTACGACAGGCATTATGTCAGACATGGGGATGCAGGGTGACCCTGACAGCGACAGTCCCTGCCTGCATGGTGCCTAGAGCCCAGTAATTTTTACTGTGGTACTCAGAGAAATGATTCGAATTACCTGCTATCCTAGACCAGCACCACCACTCAACTTCAGTAGAGAACCAAGTGCCAACCTTTAAACTATGGGCTAGCCTTCAACAGCAAAAAATATAAATGTCCAGGAATGCAAAAAAGCAGATGGGAAGGTGCCCAGGCCTCAAAGCCTAGCTGTTCCAGTGGATGGCACACAGCCAGAAAGACATGAAGTCCATGAAAAGTCACTGGCACCTGTATCCAGCAGCCCAACACTTGGGGTACCTTCTTTTTGAATCCCAAATCTCACCTCAAAAGCCACACGGTCTGACTGGTGCTGCCGCTCAGCCTCCTGCAGCTTGACCAGCAGGTCCTGCACGGTCTTCCTCAAGCTCTTGACATCTTCGTTTATACAGCCGTCGACCTATAACCAGAGAAGGGAAGAGAAGCTGAAGGCACGGTGCTTGTGTAAGAGAAGGTCCGCCACCACATATGCTTGCGCCCTCTTGTCCAGACCACTCTCACATCACTCAGGGGGAGAGTCAGTCTTAGACACCCAGGAGCTCTGAGTTATTCACACGAAATCACTCTCTTCATATCCTAAGGAACTCAGCTAGCCTCAAATCATCTGATGATTTTAGAAGACACTCAGTAATCTTTATACAGGTGTCAACTGATTAGCAGGTATGCTTATGCCATCCTCACATATATGTCCTGCTTCCATAGATTAGAGTGTTCTGAGAGCAGGGACGTGTTCTCCTTTAGACCATAGTGCCCCCAGGGCAGGGGTTATGCCATATGCACCATGAGAGGTGCATCCCCAGGCACACCTTTGGTCTTCCTTGCATCTAGCACAAAGATTAGCATATAAAGGGTTACTGACGGGACAGGCAGGTTTAGAGCAAAAGCACCCAATGAGTCCAGGAATCTGATTTGATGTGAGAAAAGGTGTCCTCATTGAGGTTACAGTGAGTCTCTCCCCAGACACACCCAACCGTGGGCTGGTGGTTAGCGCTGAGCTGGCATGTGGGGTCTTGCCCCCATGCCACACAGGCATCAGGCGTTTCAGTTACCAGCTCCCAGCGGGTCTGACTGAAACATCTCTCCCTGTCTTGCACATTAGGAAGCACGGAACTTTCAACTGGGAGGCAGACAACAGGGTCTCGGCGGCTGTGCAATCACTAAGCCCAGCAGGTCTTCATTTCTCTGTGCAGCAGCAAGAAGACTCCTTATCATGCCCTGCCTTATAGGCTGCCTCAAAAATAAGATAATACCCAGCAGGGCTTAGAGCTTCTGAGAAGAAAGAGCTGAATATATAGCACCAGGCGCTATTGGAACCTGTTGCCAGCAGCATATTTGCCAAATATGGGTGATTCAGAAGGAGGGGAAAAAAATCCAAATTGCAAGTTTACCATGAATGGCTAGAACTACAACATGCCAAAATCTAGCCATCAGGATGTTATCTGGTCAACTCGCCCTAAGCTTATCGGTACCTAAGCTGCTGGGCAGTGAGAATGACTGAAAAGGCTCCTGGAGCATTACTACCATGTGCTTATTTCAAATGGTGCTCTTATAAAACTTGTTTAATGACATGGAAAAGTTTCATGTTAAAATATGAAGAGAAAAAAAGTTATAAAACTATACACATTGGAGTTAGAAACACACTAGGTTTAGGCATAGCAATGTGGCTAGATCCTAAGAACATGGTGTTGGGTAAAAAGGGAAACATGGAAATATAGCACAAATCCATTATGAAAACTGAAAACATACTAATAGGCATATTTAAATCATACATTGAATATATTAGAATGTATACCTTTTGGCTGGGGAGGGGAGGAGCAAAAAAAAAAAAAACCCTAAAAAATGTTAAAGGCCTTTATGACATGAGATGATAATATGCCTTGAACAGATGGGTAGATCTGATTCAGCCCTACACTGAAGGGCCAGAAAAAAACCAATCCAAAAACAAAACAAAACAAACCCCAGTCAAACAAAAAAAAACAAACAGAAAGAAATACTATATACAGTTTAATCTTGCTATTGAAATACTATTTGCATTTTAAACTGTGGTTTTTCTCTGGGTGGATCTGAGTGACATTTTTTTTTTCTTCTCTCACTTTTCTGTGTTTCTGAATTTCATAAATTTTCTACAATAACATATCTTATTATATAATCACAAAAAATGGACTGCCCAGGTGGCTCAGTGATTGAGCATCTGCCTTCAGCTCAGGGCGTGATCGCGGGGTCCTGGGATGAGTCCCACATCGGGCTCCCTGCATGGAGCCTGATTCTCCCTCTGCCTCTGTCTCTGCCTCTCTCTGTGTTTCTCATGAATAAATAAATAAAATCTTAATAAAAAAAAACAAAATAAATCTTAATAAAAATAACAAAAAATATAACAAATGCTTTTTTTTTTTTTTTTAAACAAGTATAGCCATGTTTATTTGTTAATTATACTGCAATAAAGCTGGGGGAAATTTTTTTCAAAAAGGACAGCCACAATGAGCACTGGGTAATGCATAGGATTGTTGAATCACCTAAAACTAATATAACACTATATGTTAACTATGCTGGAATTAAAAATAAAATAAAATAAAAATAAACAAACAAATAAGCACAGCCATGGAAAGAAATACTACTATGTCATTATTCGAAAGAATGAGGGAGGTGCCCGGGTGGCTCAGTGGGTTGAGCAGCTGCCTTTGGCTCAGGCCCTGATCCCAGGGTCCTGGGACTGAGCCCCACTTGGGGTTCCTTGCTGCTCAGCAGCGAGTTTGCTTCTCCCTCTCCATCCCCCTGCCAGTTCCTTCAATAAATAAATAAAATGTAATAAAAGTTGCATGTTGTACCCACTGAGCCAGCAGTCTGTATCTCAGATCAACTAAATTACAATCTCTAATTGCTTCTCGGCCTTTTGGCTAAGATCATGTGAAATTACAATCTCTAGGGCTGGCACAGGCTTGTCTCCTTTAAAGCTGCCAGGGCCATTCCAGTAGACAGCAAAGGCTAAGAGCCCTGCTCTAAAAGGATCCACCCACTTCAATCTGTTAACAGTGGACCCTTCAAAGGAGTGGAATTGAGGAAGGAGAATTTCCGGTTTGTATGTTTCTCCATTGTTTGAATTTTTATAGCAAACATTACTCTTATATTTATGGAGCAAGAAAGAGCAATAACAAAGGGATCATAGAGGAGGATATCCTGCTTCCTGGTTATGAAGTAGTCAACTACTATTCCCCCTGTTACCTACCTCAGGTGCGCTGCTATACAGGGTCGTGGGGCCTGGATTTAATCCATTTGGCTTTTCTAACATCACCTGTTCAAAGAAAAGTAAAATGTTGTTAAAACTGCCCAAACAACCAACTTCAAAATGTTAATCTCCTAAGATCTCAAATCTTAGACAGAATAAAAGAAAGAGGCGAGGGACACCTGGGTGGTTCAGTGGTTGAGCGTCTGCCTTTGGCTCAGGTCACGATCCCGGGGTCCTGGGATTGAATCCTGCATTGGGCTCCCCACAGGGAGCCTGGTTTTCCTGCTGCCTGTGTCTCTGCCTTTCTCTGTGTGTCTCTCATGAATAAATAAGGAAAGAAAAGAAAAGAAAGAAAAGAGAAGAGAAGAGAAGAGAAGAGAAGAGAAGAGAAGAGAAGAGAAGAGAAGAAAGAGAAAAAGAAAAAGAAAGGAAGAGAAAGAAAGAAGAAGAAGATAGAGAGGAAGAGGAAGTAAAGGAGGAAAAGGGGAAGGAATAAGGAAGAAAGAAGAAGAAAGAAAGAAGAAAAGGAATAAAGGAAGGCAGGAAGGAAGAAAGGCCAGAAGGGGAAAAAAGACTTTGAGTGCTCTGTGGAAAACCGAGGGGAGGGAGTGGAGAAGCATGTGTGTGGCCTTAAAAGGGAATACTCCGGCTTTGTAGGGAGGATGAAGGGAACCTCAGCCAAAAACCTTTCTACAGACTGGAGATCATGCAGGCTGCCTGCCACCAACAAAGAATCTCCCTTCCCTCTCAGGGATCCTGGGGTTTGATGAAGCAAAAAGCAAAAGGTGAAGTGGCCTTTGCAGCAATCCTTTATAGCCCATAGCTTGATGTGATGAAATGACTGCTGGTCTGTGCAAACAAGGGCCCCGGACTTCTGGGTCAGTCTCAGAGCATATCAGGTTGTCTGGTCACTTGAGAAGGCATCTCCCAGCAGCCAGATGTGAGCGTAGCCATGAAAGCCCTACCTTGGATCACAGCAGAATGAAGTAGGGGGCATGACCACATAAGCCACAGGCATGCTCACACCAAGGAGGAGCCTTGCTGCCACCAGCTGTACAGTCATCGTTTCACTCAGGAGGATGAGGGTGGGGGCTACTGGAGAGAGACTCCCCAACTCCCCAAATCAAATGCAGAGGAAGGAGATATAACTCAGAATCTAAAGAAGGATGAGGGTCAAACAGAAGAGATGGTTCTGTTCTCCTAAGGGCACTTCTAGCCTCCAACTTTAGAAAAACTGAAATACAGGATCCCAGAATCATCCATCCATCTTAAAAAGACCCTTCAATAAGTTCAATATGACATTTACTGATGACCTTCTGCATCCTATGTCCTGTGCCAAGTGTGGGGATACAGAGACAGCAGTGGAGGTAAGCCCTACCCTTGAGGAGCTTCTGGTGCCAGATAGAGACAGCTATGCACACAAACAGACAAAATTTCAATTCATACCACAGGTGTCACCCCAATTAAGCAGGATTGACTTATGAGAAGTTTGCATTTATAGGTAATTGTTTGCTTTATAAGACTCTGGATTGCAAAAACTTTGATCCCATAATCCTCACAGAGAAGAGGTTTTGCCAATAACTTAATGGAATTTTATTTACATAAATTCTATTTTTATACACTGTTTTCAAAACAGGTATACTTATACAGAGGCTGATACGTGTAAACGCAGGTGTCCATCTACTGGAAAGCATTAGTAACGTTGTGAGTGCTCTGAGAAGCCAACATTGCCTGTGTTCTCTCCTTTACTGGCACTGATGTGAGATTCGGCATCTGCTGTGTGACCAGCAAATGGGACTGCCCAGCACAGCCGCTTCCTTGTGGACCCAACCATTGACGATTTCCTATTACCTGTAGTTCCTGTCCATGGAGAGAAGCGCCTAGATCTCTGTCAAGCTTGCTACTTATGTCCTCCTGGAGCTTCTGCAGGCAATTCTGGGCCTGGGAGAGGAGGGCAAGAAGCTTTAGCTTTGGGATAAGGAAAGAGAGCACGCACCAACTCACCCACTATGGCCTGTCCCTGACCCATACTCCTGTGAGCCAGGTACTGGCCTTAGCACTGGCTGGGGGAAGGAGGGACCCCAGGCAAATGGGGCTGCAGCACAGTCCCTCCTACACAAACAGGAAACAAAGCCTACATGAAGGAAACCAAAACCCTGTGCTGCTGGAGGCAACATTCTTGTTGCAGAGACACAAAAAGCAAATGAGTGAAACAAACATGTAATATGGTACATGATGCCAAGTGCCTAGGTGCCAATAGGAGTCATGGTGAGGGTCAGGAAAAGCTGAGGAAAAGAGGTTGGCAGTTTAGAGAGGATGGCTAGGGTACAGTGCTAGGCACATAGTAGTTAAATATTTGTTGATTAATGGAAGGGTCACAAATGATACTTGACTCAAGGGGGTGGCATGGTGGTGGTTTCTGTATGAAGGAAGCTGATGGGAGAGAACCAGATCCCACAAGGCCAGGGTGCCTTGGTGGCTCATTCTGTTAAGTGTCTGCCTTCTGCTCAGGTCATGATCCCAGGGTTCTGGAATAGAGTCCTGCATTGTGCTCCCTGTTCAATTGGGGAGTCTACTTCTTCCTCCCCTTCCCCATATGCTTCTCCCACCATCCCCACCAATGGTACTCTCTCAAATAAATAAATACAAAAAAAAAAAAAAAGATGGGAGCCAAAAAACTGAGAGGTTCCCACAAGGGAGGGGTCCCCACCCCCTGGATATACTGTACCTCACTCTTCAGTTGGTTGACATTCTTCTCGTGAACCATCTTATCTCCAGACCTCCCCTTCAGGTACACCTGCAATAAGGGAAACAAGACTCTTTAGTTAAGGAAACTCTTGGGAGGGCACCTGGGTGGCTCAGTGATTGAGCATCTGCATTTGGCTCAGGTCATGATCTGGAGGCGGGGAGGCCTGGGATCAGTCCCGTATAAGGCTCCCTGCTGGGAGCCTGCCTCTCCCTCTACCTATGTCTCTGCCTCCCTCTCTGAGTCTCTTATGAATAAATAAAATCTTTCAAAAAAGAAAAAAAAGGAACCTCCTGGGAAGTTAATTCCTCATGGGCAGGCTCCTACACTGCTGGTGGGAAGGTAAATTGTTACTGCCTTTCTGCTTGGCAATTTGATGATTCAAATCAGGAAGCTTAGAGCTGTAATTACTCTTTGACCTATCAAACCTACTTCTGGAAATTTATCCTAATGAGATAAACTGGCATAGCCAAACTGGCATAAACACTCACATATATACGTAAATTTGTACAAAGGAGGTTGTAAAAAGATTTACACATTTTTCTCTATACATTCTTGAATCTTTTATAATTAAGAAAATATTTAATACCTGTATTATAAAACACATATGCAATTTAGTAACATATGTTCAGCAAAATACTGTTTATGATTGCAAAAATGGAAATAGGCACAATGGCCCACAATGAGGGATTACTTAAATTGTGGTACATCATAATAGAATACTATGCAGCCATTAGAATACCAGACACTGGGCAGCCCGGGTGGCTCAGTGGGTTAGCACCGCCTTCAGCCCAGGGTATGATCCTGGAGACCCAGGATCGAGTCCCACATCGGGCTCCCTGCATGGAGCCTGCTTCTCCCTCTGCCTGTGTCTCTGTCTCCCTCTCTCTCTCTCTTTCTCTCTCTATGTGTCGCTCATGAATAAATAAATAAAATCTTAAAAAAAAAAAAAAACCAGACACTTACATTTATAGACACAGAAGATGTTATAAACCTATATTAAATCATTAAAGTGTTTGGGGGGGGGGAGCGAGCAAATTGTAGAATACAGTGTATATAATAGTATATAAAACAATTTAATTTTTGAAAAAATACAAATATAAAAATGTCTGAGAGGATACCCAATAAAGTAGTAATAATGATTACATCAGTAGAATTATGGGGTAGTTTTGCTTTCTTTAAGGGCCATGCAATGACTTTGAATAAGAAAAAGAAATTAATTAAAGGCATCCAGATTGAAAAGAAAGAGGAAAAACTATCTCCATTTGCAGATGAAGTGATCATGTATATAGAATACTGTAAGGAATCTACTAAAAAACTATCAGAGGTTGTAGCAAGGTTGTAGGATATAAGATCAATATACAAAAAATAATTGTATTTCTATACACTACCAAGGAACAATCGGAAATGAAATTTAAAAACAATTCTACTTATGAGAGCAACAAAAAGAAAAAAATACTACATGGATGGAACTGGAGGGTATTATGCTAAGCGAAATAAAAGATAAAAGTCAGCGATTTTGTCAGAGAAAGACAAATATCATATAATTTCACTCTTATGTGGAATTTAAGAAATAAAACAGATGAACATAGAGAAGGAAAAATAAGATAAAAACAGAGAGGGGAAGAGCAGGAGCGCCTGAGTGGCTCAGTGGATTAAGCTTCCCCCTTCAGCTTAGGTCATGATCCCAGGGGTCCTGGGATGAAGCCCCAGCATATGGCTCCCTGCTCCACAGGGAGCCTGCTTCTCCCTCTTCCTCTGCCTGCCACTCCCCCTGCTTGTTCTCTCTCTCTTGCTCTCTTTATAAAATCTTTAAAAAAAAAAAAACAAAAAACAAAAACAGAGGAAGGCAAACCATAAGAGACTCTAGACTCTAGGAAACAAACTGAAGGTTGCTGGAGGGGAGGTGGGTAGGGGGATGGGGTAACAGGGTGATGGGAATTCGGAGGGCACAGAATGTAATGAGCACTGAGTGTTCTATGCAACTAAATTCTACACCTGAACTAATAATACACTATATGTTAACTGAATTGAATTTAAAATAAAAATTTAAAAAGAAAAAAAATACTTAGAAATGAATTTAACAAAGTTCAAGACCTATATTCTGAAAATTATAGACACTGTTGAAAAAAAAAAAGGAGGCCTAAAAAAATGAACAAACATCCCATTTTCATGGATTGGAAAACTTGATATTGTTAAAATGGTGTTACTCCCCAAACTGATCTACAGTTTCAACGTAATTCCTATCACAATCCAAGCTGGCTTCCTTGCAGAAATTGACAAACTGATCCTAAAATGCATATGGAAATACAAAGGACTCTGAATAGGTAAAAGGATCCTGAAAAATAACAATATTATAAATATTAAGAAAATGTTAACAAAAATAACAATCACAGTGATCAAGACAGTGTGGAACTGACATAAGGAGAGACAAATAAATCAATGGAATACAATTGAGAGTCCAGAACAATAATAATACAATAATACACTAAACTGATTTTTGACAGGATGCCAAGACAATTCAATGGGGTAAGAACAGTCTTTTCAACAAAAGATGCTGGCATAAATGGATATCTACATGGAAAAGAATGAAACTGGAGCTCTTCCTTATACCATATACAAAAATCAACCTAAAATGGATCACAGACCTATTTGTAAGAGTTAAAACTATAATTCTTTGAGTATAGGAATAAATCATTGTGACGTTGGTTATGCAAACCCTTCTCAGACATCACACCAAAAGCACAATGAAAGAAAAAAATATATAAATTGGATTTAATCAAATTAAAAACTTTTGTTTCAAAGGATATCATTAAGAAAGTAAAAAAAACAAAACACAGAGTGGGAAAATTTTTAAAAAATATTTCCAAGTCGGGATCCCTGGGTGGCGCAGCGGTTTGGCGCCTGCCTTTGGCCCAGGGTGCGATCCTGGAGACCTGGGATCGAATCCCACATCGGGCTCCCGGTGCATGGAGCCTGCTTCTCCCTCTGCCTGTGTCTCTGCCTCTCTCTCTCTTTCTGTGTGACTATCATAAATAAATAAAAAATTAAAAAAAAAATATTTCCAAGTCATATATCTTGGTAAGGGTCTAGTTAGTATCCAGGATATATAAGGAACTCTCATATCTTGAAAATTAAAACACAAATAACTTCTTTTAACAAAAATGACAATGTTTTATTTATAATATTCATACGTCCAAACTTTTTGCTAAATTCAATTAATCACCAAGAGTAATCCTTTTGGACTATTCGTTGCTATTTTAAAATTCAAATATAGCAAAGGTAACACCATGAAGAAAGTGTAGTCACAGTTATCACTTGTACCTAACATATAAACACTTTAAACACAATTGAATTTTTATTTATTTTTATTTATTTTTAAAGATTTTATTTATCTATCAGAGAGAAACAGAGCATAAGCAGGGGGAGGGGCAGAGGGAGAAGCAGACTCCCCACTGATCAGGGAGCCCAATGCAGAATGATGCAGAACTCGATCCCAGTACCCTAGGATCATAACCTGAGCCAAAGACAGACACCCAAGCAACTGAGCCACCCGGTGCCCCTAAACACAACTGAACTTTTTTATTTAAAGATTTTATTTATTTATCCATGGGAGATACAGAAAGAGAGGCAGAGACATACGCAGAGGGAGAAACAGGCTCCCTGCAGGGAGCCTGATGTGGGACTCCATCCGGGATTCTGAGATCATGCCCTGAACTGAAGGCAGACGCTCAACTGCTAAGCCACCCAGGTGTCCCCACAACTGAATTTTTATTTATTTATTAATTTATTTATTTATTTATTTATTTATTTATTTAATTTATTTATTTATGATAGTCACACACAGAGAGAGAGAGGCAGAGACACAGGCAGAGGGAGAAGCAGGCTCCATGCACCGGGAGCCCGACGTGGGATTTGATCCCGGGTTTCCAGGATTGCACTCTAGGCCAAAGGCAGGCGCAAACCACTGCGCCACCCAGGGATCCCCCCACAACTGAATTTTTAAATGGGCAAAGGATTTGGATAAATATTTCTCCAAAGAAGATATGCAAATAGACAATATCCATATGAAAGCATGTAATCAGGGAAATGCAAGTGAAAACTACAAGATATGGCTTCACATGCAATAGGATGGCTATAATCAAAGACTGATGATAACAAGTGTTGGTAAGGCTATAAAGAAATTGGAACCCTCCTATGTTGCTGGTGGGAGTATAAAGTGGAACAAATGTTTTGAGAAAAAGTCTGGTAGTTCCTCAAAGCCTTAAATATAGTTACCAAATGACTTATCAATTCCACTCCTAGGCATATACCAAGAAAACTGAAAACATATGTTCACACAAAAACTGGCACTTGAATATTCATAGCAGCAATATTCATAATAGCTAGACAGGGATCCCTGGGTGGCGCAGCGGTTTGGCGCCTGCCTTTGGCCCAGGGCGCGATCCTGGAGACCCGGGATCGAGTCCCACGTCCGGCTCCCGGTGCATGGAGCCTGCTTCTCCCTCTGCCTGTGTCTCTGCCTCTCTCTCTCTCTCTGTGTGTGACTATCATAAATAAATAAAAATTAAAAAAAAAAATAGTAGCTAGACAGTGGAAACAACTTAAATGTTCATCAATTGACGAGTAAAAACACGTGATAGATCCATTAAAGGGAATGTTATTTAAACACTGAAAGGATTAAGTACATATGCTATAACATGGCTGGATCCTGAAATTATTATGCTAAGTGAAAGAAGCCAGACACAAAGGCCACATATTATACGGTTCCATTTACGTGAGAGGTCTAGAAGAGGCAAATCCATAGACAGAGAATAGCTTGGTGATTGCCAGGAAAAGGAAGGAGTGACTGAAATGTTCTGGAATTAACAGTGGTAATAATTGCCACTTGTTCACAAGTCTGTGAACATACTAAAAACCACTGAATTGTACACTTTCACTGAATCGATTGTATGGTATGTGAATTATATCTCAAAGAGCTGCTTTTAAAAAAGAAATAACAAAAATTGTTTTATTAAAAAAAAAAAATAGTGGGACGCTTGTGTGGCTCAATGGTTTAGGCATCTGCCTTTGGCTCAGGGCGTGATCCCAGGGTCCAGGGATCAAGTTCCGCATCAGGCTCCCTGCATGAAGCTTGCTTCTCCCTCTGCCTGTGTTTCTACCTCTCTCTGTGTGTCTCTCTCATGAATAAATAAAATCTTTATTAAAAAAAAAATAGTAAGTTCCACAAATACACTTCCCACTTGTCTTGACAATTTCCAGCAGCTAAATTTGGATAGTGGGATAGGCACCTAAAAAGGTCATCCCATCCATCCTCACACCAAGGGCTGGGTTGCACCAAAGTCACTACACACTGACTGTGGTCTCCTGGTGTTAATTAAGATCTTTCCAGGAAATTCCCAGGAACTAGTGTTACAGGTCTGGTTCCTCCTAGTCAAACCCTGTGGCAAAGCCAGCTGCTCCCTCTCACATGCCTGCAAGGGGAAAGAGGAGAGAGGGAAGAGTGGAGGTAAACTAAGCTTACCTTAATGATTTCCTCATGTCCATCATTGGACTCCACCAGTTCTGAGGCCAGGGAATGACTGGTTGAATGGCCAGACACCATGGCATAGGTCTTCCTGCCCACCTGCCAGAGAGAGAGAAGGAGAAAGAGAGAGAAATGGCTCAGAAATCATGACAAGCCCAGAATTTCTGCCCCTTGACCAATGCAGAATACCTGCTCCTCAAAAGATTTAACGGGTTAGTCTGATTTTCCCCTCCAAAAATTCATTTCCAGAACCTCTACCAGAAGCTACACAACAGCAACACTGGATGGGGAAAATTAGCAGAAATTGCAGGTTAGTTTTACTTTTAGTGGGGTCTCCGCATCCCCCAAAGCAGTGCACAATGCTGAGGTCAGGTGGTACGTCTGAAAGGAGGTGATCCTGCACAGCAGCAAAGATGGCTCTCGGCAGCACTGGCATGAGAGGTCAGCAGCGAAGGAGAACTGGCTGAGGGAGAGGCCTCACCCCACCAGAAACCTTGATACCTTCTGGGCTAAGTGTTCAAGTTCATCTCCTGTCAGTTCACTCTGTAGAGTCAGCCTGAGAATGTCCACGCTGCCCTAATAATGACAAGGACAGCAACAATCACCCCTTACCTTCACAGTCCACTCCTGGTACAGGTACACCTCTGCCAGCCCTGCGGAATGGGTCTTGTTATCACCACTTAACAGACAAGAAAAGCTGAAGTCTGGAGAGGTGACATTAGCTTGCCTAACATCAGTCACTCCTGGGTGGTAGGATGTCCCTGGGGCCTCTGACAGTACTCTCTATACCACAGCAGAGCCTACACAGGATGCCGCTCCACGTAGCTCCAGAGGCCCTCAGATTCCAAGAAGCACAGTGTGTGGATTCCTGTTTCCCCAGCCCTGAAGAAGGCACTCCCAATCCAGGATTCCTGCACCTGACAGCCAGTCAGGAAGCTACTGATGCACTTCACAAGACTTAAACTATGATAGATATCCTTCCCGAACCAAACTATATGACAGTAGCCACATCTTCTGTGACACTTCCATACATCCAGTGGGAAACAACCTGTCCTCTCCCTGAGCTCCCTCAGTATAATGGGGCCTCTTGTGGCACCTGCCTCTTAGTTCTTCAATGTTCCATGAGGAACTGCTCCCTCTGTTAACTCCTTGTGGGCTGCTATCTGCCATAGTCCCTCACACAGGTATTTTCTGAATGCATATGATGTTCCAAGACGTCTAAGTCTAGAGAACATTACACAAGAAAGAAGAGGAAATGATTTCAAAATAGCCAGAGTAGCTGCTCTTTTCCCCCAGGACACAGAATATGCATTTTTGTTAAAACACCTCTCTCTACCTGGAGACAGCTGGGGAAAGAAAGCTGGGACATCCCTCAGGCAAAATAAAGGCGTTGTCAGCTAATGAAGATCAAGTCTGGCTTATTGTATAAAGCCAGGCACTCTAATTGAAAGAGCACAGACAATAGGCCAGACGGGGGGCCTCTGAGGGGTCATCTCACCCACACCTGTTGTCAGAATCTCCAAGGGACAGGAGAAAGTGGGGAACTTGCAAAATATACTCAAAGAAATAATGGCTGAAAACTTTCCAAATTTTACAAAAGACATAAACCCACAAATTCAAGTTGCTGGGAAAATCCCAAATGGGATGAACCCCCAAATCATGCCAAGATACGTCATAATTAAACTTCTGATAACTAAAGACAAGGAAAAACTCTTCTCAAGTCCGAGAAAAAATAGACACTTTACTTATAAGAGGAAAACAGTGAATAAACAGATTTTTTTTATCAGAAACCAACGCCAGGAGAAAATAGCATACTATTTTTCAGTACTGAAAAAAATCTCATAATCAAGAATCTTATGACCAAAAAACTCTCTTTCAGGAATGAGGGAAGAAATCAAGATGTGGAGGCCGAGAAAAATTAAGGCCATCCCACCTAAAGTTTAGCATTAGCACAAGTACAGCCATCTTAGGCCCCTGTGAATAAGAGCTGAACTTTACGGGAAAAACTGCAGAATGTCCTCAATGTCCTCGGCAGGGAATCCCATATCAGAAAGACAACAGAGCCCACGTCTATGGTAGAAAGTCCCATATTAGAAAGAGAACAGAGCTCAATGCCCTTGAAAGCCCCATATCAGAATGTAAACAGAACGTGAGAAATTCCTCCACCCCTTCTGAAAATCCCCTAGACCAGCCTATAAAAAACCCAGCTGTAACCCACTTCGGGGCCCAAGTCCCTGCTCCACTGTGTCGGGTATACTTGGACCCAAGCTCGAGCTTGCTAATAAACCCTCATGCGCTTGCATCGGTGTCACCTCCTTGGTGGTTTCTCGGATTCGCAATCTTGGGCACAACAAAGATGTTCCCAGGTAAAGGAAAACTAAGAGAATTTCTTACCAATAGAGTACACTAAAAGAATGGCTGTAGGGGGAACCTGTATGGCTTAGTTAAGTGTCTGACTCTTGATTTGGACTCAGGTCATGATCTCCAGGTTGTGAGATCAAGCCCCATGTTGGGCTCTGCACTCAGCACAGAGTCTGCCTCAGTATCTGCTCCTCCCCTGACTCTTGCACTCCCTCTCTCTGGAATAAATAAATAAATAAAATCTTTAAGAAAAAAAAAAAAATGGGGCATCTGGGTGGCTCAGTCAAGCAGCCAGCTCTTAACTTTGGCTCAAGTCCTGGGATCCAGCCCACACAGGCCACTCTGCACTTAGCAGAGTCTGCTTGGGATTCTCTCCTTCTCCCTCTGCCCCCACCCCCACCCCCAGAGCCCTCCCCCCGCCCTCTCTCTCACTCACTCACTCAATCAATAAAATAAAATAGAACAACAGCTATAAAAGGTTTTCAAACAGGGGGATCCCTGGGTGGCTCAGCAGTTTGGCGCCTGCCTTTGGCCCAGGGAGCAGTCCTGGAGTCCCAGGATCAAGTCCCGCACTGGGCTCCAGCATGGAGCCTGCTTCTCCCTCTGCCTGTGTCTCTGCCTCTCTCTCTCTCTCTCTCTCTCTCTCTCTCATAAGTAAATAAATAAATCTTTAAAAAAAAAAAAAAAAAGGTCTTCAAACAGAAAGAAAACAATACAAAAGGAACTTTGGAACCTTAGAAAGAAACAACATGGATAGCAAAAACATCATTAAATACAACAGGCTTTCCTTTTCCTCTCGGGTTTTCTAACATGTTTGACGGTTGAAGATAAAATTATAACACTGTCAGGATGCCTGGGTGGTTCAGCAGTTGAGTGTCTGCCTTCGGCTAAGGGCATGATCTTGGGTCTGGGGATCGAGCCCCACATTGGACTCCCTGCAGGGAGCCTGCTTCTCCCTCTGTCTATGTCTCTGCCTCTCTCTCTCTGTCTCTCATGAATGAATAAATAAAATATCTTTTTTAAAAAAATATAACACTGATTCAGTTCTAAATGTACACAGAAGAGGGGTGCCTGGGTGACTCAGCAGGCTGAGCTTCTTCTTTTTTTTAAGATTTTATTTATTTATTCATGAGAGACACAGAGAGAGATAGAGAGGCGGAGACACAGGCAGAGGGAGAAGCAGGATCCATGCAGGAAGCCTGACATGGGATCGATCCGGGGTCCCCAGGATCACACCCCGGGCCAATGGAGGGGCTAAACCACTGGGCCACTGGAGCTGCCCTGAGCTTCTAACTCTTGATCTCGGCTCAAGTCATGATTTCAGGGTCATGAGATCGAGCCCCACTCAGGCTCCATGCTCAGTGGGGAATCTACTTGAGATTCTGTCTCCCTCCCCCTCTGTCCCGTCCCCCCACACTCTCTCTCACTCTCTAAATAAAGAAAATCTCTAAAATAAATAAATTAAAGATACAAAAATAAACATATACAAAGGCAATATTTAATTTTATTATGAATGAGAGAGGGTAAAGGAAGGTAAAGTTTCTATACTTCACTCAAACTGGTAAAATGGCAACACCGGTAGACTGTGGTAAAATATATTTATAAAAGTGTAATTAATACCTAGAGAAATCATTAAAAACATTTTTTAAAGGTTTTATTTTTATTTGTTTATTCATAGACACAGAGAGAGAGAGAGAGGCAGAGACACAGGCAGAGGGAGAAGCAGGCTCCTTGCAGGGAGCCCGATGTGGGACTCGATCCCGGGTCCCCAGGATCACACCCCAGGCTGTAGGCGGCGCCAAACTGCTGCGCCACCGGGGCTGCCCTAAAAATTTTTTTTTAAAAATGGAATCCTAAAAAGCTTTCAAGAGCCCACAAGAAGGTAAGGAAAATAAAACAGATATATGAAAAATAAAGAAAAAATAATAAATAAAATGGCAGACTTACAATTCCAATAATTACATTAAATATCAAGTGATCTAAATACACCAATTAAAAAACAAAGATTGGCAGAGGGGATTAAAAACATGAATAAATCCATGCTGTCTAAAAGAAACATACTTAAACATATAGACAAGTTAAAAGTAAGGATGGGAATAGATATATCATACAAACATTATTAAAGGAAAGCAAGAGTGGTTATATTAACATCAGATAGAGTAAACTTCAGAGCAAAGAGAATTGCCAGAGACAGAGAGGGACATTATATAATGTAAAAGAATCAATCCACAAAGAAGATATAGCAATCCCAAATAGATAGGTGCCAAACAACAAAGCTGCAAAATATGTGAAGAAAAAACTAAAGAACTGAAAGGAGAAATACACAAATCCACAATTATACTTGGAGACTTCAACATGCATCTCTGAGCAATTAACAGAATGTAGACTAAAATCAGCACAGATACCTAAGAATTCAACATCACCAACCAAGAGGGATCTAATCAACAGTTATGGGATGCTCCCCTCAACAGCAGAGTACACACTGCTGGCATGTACCTATAAAGCATACATTAAGAGAGACAGTAATTTGGACTATAAAACAAACAAACTTGAAAGAATTGATACCATACAGAGTATGTTTTCTGACCACAGTGGAATCAAACTAGAAATAACAGAAAGATAAAAGGAAAAATTTTAAACACAAGGAAACTAAACAATACTTCTAAATAATTCTTGGGTCAAAAAGGAAGTCTCAAGGGCACCTGGGTGGCTCAGCTGAGTATTTAACTTCAGGTCAGGTCATGATCTCCAGGTCCTGGGATTGAACCCTGTGTCCAGCTCCACAATCAATGAACAGGGAGTCTGCTTCTTCTCCCTCTCCCTCTCCCCCTCCCACCATTCTGTTCTCTCTCTCTCAAATAAATAAAATTAAATTAAAAAAAATAAAACAAGGCAGCCCGGGGAAGCTCAGCAGTTTGGCGCCGCCTTCAGCCCAGGGCATGATCCTGGAGACTGGGGATCAAGTCCCACATCAGGCTCCCTGCATGAAGCCTGCTTCTCCCTCTGCCTGTGTCTCTGCCTCCCCCCACCCCTCTCTCTGTCTCTCATGAATAAATAAAATCTTAAAAAAAAAAAACACACATTAGATATTTAGTAACTTAAAAAAAAATGAAGTCTTGAGAAAAATTTTTAAAATCATTCAACTAAATAAAAATGAAAACACAAAATGTCAAACTCTGTGAGACATATCTGAGGCAGTTCTGGGGCACCTGGGTGGCTCAGTCAGTTAAGTGTCTGTCTGTGGCTAAGGTCATGATCCTAGGGGCCTGGGATTGAGCCCTACATTGAAGCCTGCCCCTATGCCCCCCATTCACATTCTCTCTTGCTTGGTCTGCTCTCTCTCTCTCAAATAAATAAATAATCTTAAAAATAAATAAAGCAGTTCTGAGGGAAATCCAGAACACTAAAAGCATACATTAGAGAGGCACCTGGCTAGCTTGGTCAGTAGAGCATGCAACTCTTTTTCTTTAAAATTTATTTATTTGAGAGAGAGAGAGAGCATGCACAAGTAGGGGAAGGGACAGAGGGAAAGAATCTCAAGCAGACTCCCTGCTGGGCAGGTGCCCAATGTGGGACTCAATCCCACTACCATGAGATCATGACCTGAGCCAAAATCAAGAGCCGGATGTTCAACCAACTGAGCCAACCAGGTGCCCTGAGCATGTAATTCTTGAACTCAAGGTCATAAGTTCAAACTCCACATTGGACATATAAATTACTTTTAAAAATAAATAAATGCATATACATTAGAAAAGAAAAAAGTCTCAAATCGACAATTTAGGTTTCTCACTTTCAGATCAAGAAGAACAAATTAAACCCCAAGTGGGCAGGAGGAAAGAACTAAAAAAGACAAGAAATGAATAAAATTTAACAGAAAAATAAAGAAAAGTCAATTAAACGAAGAGGTGGTTCTCAGAAAGGATCACTGAAATTGATAAACCTCTAGCATGATTGGCAGAGAATAAAAGAGACACATATTACTAACATCAGGAATGAAACAGACTATTTCTATTGACCGTGCAGATGCAAAAGCATGAACACTATGAACATAAATTTGACAATTTAGGGACGCCCGGTGGCTCAGCAGTTGGGCAGCTTTTGGCCCAGGGTGTGATCCAGGAGTCTCAGGATTGAGTCCCACATCAGGCTCCCTGCATGGAGCCTGCTTCTCCCTCTCCACGTGTCTCTGCCTCTGTGTGTGTGTGTGTGTGTGTGTGTCTCTCATGAATAAATAAATAAAATCTTTTTAAAAAATTGACAATTTAGACAAAATGGACCAATTTATTAAAAAACACAAACCATCACAAATTACCTAATATGAAATAGGTACTATGAATAGCCTTTTAAAGAAATTAAATTCATCATTTTAAATCTCTCTAAAACAGAAATATCCAGGCCCAGGTGGTTCCACTAGAAAATTCTACCAAATGTTTAAAAAATTAGCACCATTTCTACATAATCTCAATCAGAAAACAAAAGAGGAGGAAACACGTTGCAATTCATTTCATGAAGCTAGTCTTACTCTGGTACCAAAACCAGATGGACATTTTTTTTTAAAGAAAGAAAACACTACAGACCAGTATCTCTCATGAACATAAAGGTTCTATTTCTTAACATTTTGTTAGAATATGGCTAAAAGACATAAGACATTTCACCGAAGAAGATATACGGATGGTCAATAAGCACATACAAAGATGTTCAATGTCATTAAGGAGATACAAATCAAAACCACATTGAGGGTAGCCCCGGTGGCCCAGCGGTTTAGCGACGCCTGCAGCCCAGGGTGTGATCCTGGAGATCTGGGATCGAGTCCCACGTCAGGCTCCCTGCATGGAGCCTGCTTCTCCCTCTGCCTGTGTCTCTGCCTCTCACTCACTCTGTGTCTGTCATGAATAAATAAATAAAATCTTAAAAAAAAAAAAAAAAAGCCACAGTGAGATACCATTATACACCTATCAAAATGGCCAAAACAAAAAACAGTGACACCCACCAAATACTGGCAAGAGTGTGGAGAAACTGGATCGCTCACACACTGCTGGTGGGAAGGTAAAGTGACATAGCCAAAAAAGAAAAGGTTGGCAGTTTTCTTAAAAACTAATCATACAGGGAAGCCTGGGTGGCTCAGCAGTTGAATGTCTGCCTTTGGCTCAAGGCGTGATCTCAGAATTCCAGGATCAAGTCCCACACTGGGTTCCCTGCATGGAGTCTGCTTCTCCCTCTGCCTTAAGTCTGTCTGTCTGTCTCTGTGTGTGTGTGTGTGTGTATGTGTGTGTCTCTCATGAATAAATAAATAAAGTCTTTTTTTTTTTAAGATTTTATTTATTCATGAGAGACACAGATAGAGAGAGAGGCAGAGACACAGACAGAGAAGCAGGCTCCATGCAGGAAGCCTGATATGGGACTCGATCCCAGGGCTCCAGGATCATATCCTAGTCTGAAACCAGGCACTCAACCACTGAGCCACCCAGATGTCCCTTCTAAAAGCCAGTTTTGAAGCAAGTTTAGTGTGATGGAAATTAATGATGAAATATTAAAGGGAAAAAAGCAAGTACATAACTTTGTATAGTAGTATACTAAAAAAAATAAGTGTAGAAAAATTATGAGGAATACACTAATATTTTAATAGTGGCCATTTTGGGGTAGTAGGGTTACAGATACTTATTTCCTTCATTATATTCTTTAATTTTTGTCCCTGAAAGTATTAATTTTTTGTTATCTAATTGTAGATTCATATGCAGTTATAAGAAATAATAGAGGGCACCCTGGATGGCTTAGCGGTTTGGCGCCTGCCTTCTGCCCTTCTGAATAAATACATTAATTTTTTTTTTTTAAATTGGCTTTTAGGAGCGCCTAGGTGGCTCAGTGGTTGAGCATCTGCCTTTGGCTCGTGTCGTGGTCCTGGGGTCCTGGGATTGAGTCCTGCATCAGGCTCCCCATGAGGAGTCGGCTTTTCCCTCTGCCCCTTTCTCTGCCTCTCTGTATATCTCATGAATAAATAAAATAAAATCCTTTTTTTTAAATTGGCTTTTGGGATCCCTGGGTGGCGCAGCGGTTTGGCGCCTGCCTTTGGCCCAGGGCGCGATCCTGGAGACCCGGGATCGAATCCCACGTCGGGCTCCCGGTGCATGGAGCCTGCTTCTCCCTCTGCCTGTGTCTCTGCCTCTCTCTCTCTCTCTCTCTCTCTCTCTCTGTGACTATCAAAAATAAAAATTAAAAAAAATAATAATAAATTGGCTTTTAAAGGCCACTAGTATGCCACTGAATAAACTAATTAAACTTAGGTATTCAACCTAAGCCCCCTGTCCTCTGCTCCCACTTTTGTAGATTATTATCAAATTCTTTTTATTTCTTATATATTCTTTTTTTTTTTTTATTTCAGAAAACAACTTTTCTTTTGACAGTTTCTAATGAGATGATACACAATAGTACCAAGATCACCACCAAAGTTATTGCTTGGTCCATTACCCCTCAAGCCCAACTGACATTCTCTCTTCTTTGCAGAAAAAGAATCACATTTGGAGCAGTTAGACCTGGCCTCAGACACTGACCCTGGCTTTCATTTGTTGTGTGTATTGATTTATTCTCCCTCAGCTTTAGTGTATTAGTTGGTAAGATGCTTAAGTGAAAACACAGTGACTAAAACACATAGATATACAAAAGTTCCAGTTCCTCAAATTTCGATGTAAAGCTCCTCTTCAAAATATCTGCCAAATGGGACGCCTGGGTGGCTCAGCAGTTGAGTGTCTGTCTTCAGCTCAGGGCGTGATCCCAGGATTCAAGATTGAGTCCCACATTGGGCTCCCTGCTTCTCCCTCTGCCTATGTCTCTGCCTCTCTCTCTGTGTCTCTCATGAATAAATAAATAAAATCTTAAAAAAAAAATGTATATTAACTTCTACCTCACACTATATACAAATATCAATTTCAAATGATTGCAGATTTCAATGTAAAAGGCAAAACTTTCCTTAAACTCAGCATAAAAATATCCTCCCCATAAAAAATATTTGATAAATTAGACTATATTAAAATTCTGAACTTTCTTTCATCAAAAGAGAGTGCATGGAAATCCACAGAGCGGAAGGTATTTATTCCATATATATCTGGCAAAGAATATTCAGAATACATTAAGAATTCCTACAAAACCGCTGGGTGGCTCAACGGCTTAGCGCATGCCTTCGGCCCGGGGTGTGGTCCTGGAGTCCCAGGATCGAGTCCTGCATTGGGCTCCCTGCCTGGAGCCTGCTTCTCCCTCTGCCTGTGTCTCTGCCTCTCTCTCTCTCTGTGTCTCTCATGAATAAACAAATAAAATCTTTAAAAAAAAAAAAGAATTCCTACGAAACAAAAAGACTACAACATGATATACAGGACTGGATCCTGGATCCTGGATCAGAAAAAGTACATTAGTGGAAAAACCAGTGAAATCCAAGTAAAGCCTATAGTTTAAGGCTTTACTATAGAAAACTAAAACATTAGTTTTCTTAGTTATGACAAATGTACTATGGTTAATGTAAGATGTTAACATTGGGGGAAACTGAGCGAAGAGCGTGTAAGACTTCTCTGTAATATCTTTACAACCTTCCTGTAAACCTAAGATTATTCCAAAATAAAAAGCATATTTGAAGAAAGAGAGAAAGGGCAAGGAGGAAAAGAAAGGGAGAGAAAGGAGCTGCCCAACAGAAAAACGGACAAAAGACTTCAATAGACACATCACATAAGAGGATATCCAAACGGTCAATAAACGTCTGAAAAGGGTTCAGTATCTTCAATCATCATTATCAAAGAACTAGAAACTAAAACCACAAGGCAATGCTACAAAATACCCATTAGAATGACTACAAATGAAAACAAAAAATAAGTGCTAGGGGCTATGGAACTATCAGAACTCTCCTACACTGGTGGTGGGAACGCTCATTATCATAATCTCTTTGGAAACCCCTACCAAAGAGGAATATTTGCAAACCCTATAACATAGTAGTTCTACTCCTAACAGAAATGCATACCTATGTTTCCCCTAATATCAAAAAAATTCTACCCATAAAAAAAATGATGCTAGAATGTTCACAGTAGCATTTCTCATAATAGCCAAAAATTAGAATGTATCCAAATGTTCAAGAATAAAATGGATAGGGACACCTGACTGGCTAAATAAATCCTTTGAGCATGAGACTCTTAATCTCAGGGTTGTATATTCAACCCCATGATGGATATAGGGATTATTTAAATAAATACATATATACATACGCACATAAACCCAAATTTTATTTTTTTAAAGATTTTATTTTTTTTTTTAAGATTTATTTTGAGAGAGAGAGAGAGAGCAAGCACATGGGAGGAGGGGGAGAGGGAGAGAGAGTCTTAAGCAGACTCCACGCTGAGCACAGAGCCTGACATGGGGCTCCATCTCACCACCCTGAGATCACAACCTCAGCCAAAACCAAGAGTTGGCCCCTTAACCGACTGTGCCACCCAGGTGCCCCTAGAGATTTTATTCTACTTTTTAAATATTTAATTTATTAGGGAGGGAGGGAGGGAGGGAGGGAGAGAATGTGCAGGAAAGGCAAAGGGAGGGAGAGAAAGAATCTCAAGCAGACCACACTGAGCATGGAGCCTGACATAGGGCTTGAACCCAGGACCCTGAGATCATGACCTCAGCTGAAACCAAGAGTCAGCCCCTGAACCAACTGGGCCACCCAGGGGCTCCTAAAAACTTTATTTTTAAGTAATCTCTACACCCAACATGGGGCTCAAACTCACAACTCCAAGATCAAGAGTCACTTGCTCTTCCAACTAAGCCAGCCAGGTGCCTCTAAAACCACATTTTTTAAAAAGATGTATTTATTTGTTTATTTTAGAGAAAGAAAGAGTGCATGAGCAAGCATGAACTGGGAGGATGGGCAGAGGTAGAGGGAGAGAGAATCTTTTTTTTTTTTTAAAGATTTTATTTATTTATTCATGAGAGACACAAAGAGAGAGAGAGAGTGAGAGAGAGTGAGAGAGAGAGAGAGAGAGGCAGAGACACAGGCAGAGGGAGAAGCAGGCTCCACGCAGGGAACCCAATGTGGGACTCAATCCCGGGACTCCAAGATCACGCCCCAGTACTCCAAGATCACGCCCCGGGCCAAAGGCAGGCGCCAAACCACTGAGCAACCCAGGGATCCCCCGGGGGAGAGAATCTTAAGCAGACTCTGAGCTGAGCATGGAGCCGGACACAGGGCTCAGTCCCATGATCCTGAGATCACGACCTGAGCCAAAACCAAGAGTTAGACGCTTGACCAATTGTGCCACCCAGGTGCCTCCTAAAATCACATTAAAAAAAAAAAAAAAAAAAAAGAGTAAAATGGACAAATTAAAATTGCAATATAGTCATACAATGGAACAGTGTACAACCATGAAAAAGAATGAACTACTGTACACAACATGAATAAACTCCACACAAATGTTAAGCAAAAGAATTCTGACACAAGAGTTAAGATTCCACTTATATAAAAAGTATAAAAACAAGCAAAACTAACACATACTTTAGAAGTCACTCTAGCGGTTACCCCTAAAGAATGGGAGTAGGTAATGACTAAAAGAGGACAATTACTAGAAGTAGAGGTTTATTCTGAATATAGGGAATTCGGTCAGTTAAGTCAAATCATTTACTATCAAGAACTATCCTGTCCAATATGTAAGCCACTAGCCACATGTGGCTATCAACCATTTGAAATGTGGTCAGTCCAAATAGAGATGTTCTCTACAAAGCCACAGCACAAAAAATTGAATTCTTTCTATGCTGATCACTTATGGAAATGATAATCTTTGTATATATTGGGTTAAATAAGATATATTATTGGAAAAAATTTTTAATATAAAATTTAAAAATATATGAAAGATGGTCAACCTCATCAGTAATCAGTAACCAGAAATGCTGGCTAAAACAATAAGTGGGGCACCTGGGTGGTTCAGTTGGTTGGTCATCTACCTTCAGCTTGAGTCATAATCCCAAGTCCTGGGATCAAGCCCCACATGGAGCTTCTGGCTCGGTGTGGAGCCTGCTTCTCCCTCTCCCACTGCTCATGCTCTCTCTCACTCTTTCTCTCAATAAATAAATAAATAAAATCTTTTAAAAAATGTTTAAAACAAATTAATGGACCTAAAAAGTTAAAGTCTACTCTCTAAAAAAATAAAAACAATGAGTTTTCAGGGTGCTTGGGTGGCTCAGTCAGTTAAGTATCTGCCTTTGGCTCCCAGGACCCTGGGATTGAGCCTCACACCTGGCCCCTGCTCAGCAGGGGATCCTGCCTTTCCCTCTCCCTCTGCCGCTCCCCCTGCTTGTGCTCTCTCTCCCTCGGTCAAATAAATAAATAAAATCTTTAAAACAAAACAAGAAAAAAAATAAAAAAATAAACAATAAAAAAATAAAATGAAACAAGTTATAATTTGGCAGGGATTTCATTAAACTTAAAGATTTAAGTAGGGGAGACTGGGTAGTGCAGTCAGTTGAGCCTCTGATTCTTGGTTTTGGCTCAGGTGGTGATCTCAGGGTCATGAGATGAAGGCCCCCCATCAGGCTCCATGCTCAGCCCCTGGAATCTCTCTCCCTCTCCCTCTGACCCTCTGGCTCATGCTCTTCTTCTTTTTCTCTCTCTCAAATAAATAAATAAATCTTAAAAAAAAAAAAAAGAAGAAGAAGAAGAAGATAAATAAGTATAAAAAGGAAACATGCAGATGTATGTTCACAGCAGCATTGTTTGTAGTGGCTACACACTGGCAACAGCCCAGATGATCTGCTGACAAGAAAATGGATGAATAAACTCTGGTACAATAGTACAATGAACTCGTATTCATCTGTGAAAATAACTGAACTACAGCTTCATGCATCGACATGAATGAATCTTCAAATTAATGGTAAGTTTAACTAAGCAAGCTATATAGAAGGGGCACCTGGCTGGCTTAGCTGGAAGAGAATGCAAGTCTTGATCTCAGGGTTCTGAGTTTAAGCTCCACACTGGGTGTAGATATTACTTAAATAAATAAATAAACTAAAAAAAAAAAAAAGGCTAGAGAATACAGATAAAACTATGAATATAAAGTTCAAAACATGCCAAACTAAGTACTATATCACTTTTCCATGTAGGAAAACTATGACAAAAAGCAAAGAAATAAACACAAAATTTGAGACAGTGATCACTTCTGTGGAAGAAGCAGACGGTTATGAACAAGGCAGGACCCAGGCACTTCAAAAAGATTGATAATGTTCTCTTTCTTTTTCATGTTTTTAAAGATTTTATTTATTTATTTGAGAGCAAGAGCTCACACAAGCAGGGCAGAGAGGCAGATGGAGAAGAAGACCAGTTCCAGCTGCCCAGAAACCCCTTCACAGGCTTGATCCCAGAACCCTGGGATCATGACCTAAGCCAAAGACAGACACCCAACCAACTGAGCCACCCAGGCACCTGGGTTATGTCCTATTTCTTAAGCTGAGTGTTCAGTGCACAGCTGTCCATTTTATGGCTATGCCTTAAAACTTCCCATATATACAAAGCCTTTTTCTTTCTTTCTTTCTTTCTTTCTTTCTTTCTTTCTTTCTTTCTTTCTCTTTTCTTTCTTTCTTTCTCTTTTCTTTCTTTCTCTTTTCTTTCTTTCTTTCTTTCTTTCTTTCTTCCTTTCTTTCTTTCTTTCTTTTCTTTTCTCCCTTTCTTTTTTTTTCTTTAAAGATTGTATTTTATTTATTCATGAGAGACACAGAGAGAGAGAGAGGCAGAGGGAGAAGCAGGCTCTATGCAGGGAGCCCAATGAGGGACTTGATCCTCCAGGATCACACCCTGGGCTGAAGGCAGGCGCTAAACCGCTGAGCCACCCAGGGATCCCCACAAACCTTCTTTCTTGTTCTCAGTAGACCAATGGCCTTTTCTTCAGGCAAATCCTGCAGAAATAACATTTATAGACCAATGGATTGGCAAATGTTAAAGATCCTGATAATATCCAGGATTGGTAAGGGTGCAGAGAGAAAGAGTAATCTCATTTATTGTTAGAGAGAGTGTAAGTTTATACAAGTATTTTGGGAAGTTAATCTGGCAATACTAATAAAAAGTATTTGCACATCTTGTAAACCCTTTAACCTAGTAATTCCAGTTTTAGGAATGTGCCCTATGAAAATCCACACACATTTGCCCAAAGACAGATGTGTAAAACTGTTGACTATGGTACTGTTAACAACAGTTACAAACTGGAAACAACATAAGTACCCACTCACTCATAGGTATGGTATCATCCACACTATGGAATACTACATTGCTAATAAATAAACTTCTGTGAACTGACAGAAAATTATCTCCAAGATAAAGAAGGAAAAAAGCAAGGCACTAATTCATAAAATATGACTTCCAATTTAAGTACATATACATACACATATATGTTCATAGTAATTGCCAACTCCTATATATAGCAATTACTATGTGCTGAGCCCTACTGGGCTCTACATGCTTTATATACATTAATCCATTTAATTCTCATAATACTACTATATGGTGAATATTATTATCAACATCCTTATTTCATAGATGACAAAACCAAGGCACAGACATTAAGTATCTTGCCCAAGGCCCTATAACTAACGAGGGTCAGAGCCAGGATTCAAACCCAGGTCCTGGGGCTCTAGAGTCGGTGCTGTTGATCACGATGCCAAGGGCATTTCTAGAATGTAAGCACATGGGAAAAAGCACTAAATTTATACATATTAAACAAAAAAAGGACAAAAGAGTAACGGAACCTTCAGTTACTTCCAGTTTTTCTGTTTTGTTTGTTTAAGATTTTATTTATTTATTTGACAGAGAAAAAGCACAAGTGGGCAGAGGGGCAGTGGGAGAGGGAGAAGCAGACTCCTGGCTGAGCAGGGAACCGGTACCGGGCTTGATCCCAACCTGAGCTGAAGGCAGACACTTAACTGACTAAGCCACAGTGTTTTAAACTTTAGCAACAAAAATGTGTTTGTGCAGCCTGGTCTAGTAACACGTTTAAATAAACAGAAGGCAAGAAAAAGCGCTAAACTTGGAATTGGAGGTGGAGTCTAAGTCAAACTGAAATCTATTAGTCCTTGAGCAAGTCACCTTATCTCTCAGGGCCTGGTATCTATCTGAAAAATGGTAGTGATAATATGTACCCTGCCTACATTTAAGGCAGACAGGTAGAGATGCAAGATAGTGTGAAAGTGCTCTGGAACCATAAATTACTCCACATACGTGAGACAGCATTACTTTCCCAAGGAGCTTTGGGAAGACATGGAGGAGGGTGGGTGAGCCAGACCATCTACATGAAGCCTATGAACAAATCTAGGATTTTTTTCTCTGGCACCTTGGCCTCCAAAACCAGAGAAGCCAGTCTGCAAGGCCATGAACTTCAACCCACAACCCCAGCCCAGACCTAAGGAGGGAAACCCAGGCCCATCTCTAAAAGGTGCTATTAGCTGTTTTCTGGAGCTGGAATGATCTCAGGGCTGTGAGCAGGTCCCAGGGAGCTTTAGGAACACCCCAAAATGTCTAGCAGGGTAGTCCCCTTGGGGACTCTCCAAAAGGCAAGATAGAAAGTAGAGCCTTCTTCTCTAGGGAAAAAGCAGCAGTTATTCACAAAGTAAGCAGCCTCTAACCTCATAAACATTCTCGGAGAAGCCCAGCCACCTCCAAATTACAGGCAGCCTCTTGCTTCTGTTCAAACAAATCTCCAGCTGTGAGTCACTTCTCAGAGGGGGGAGGGGATAAACACATAGCTGAAGGGTTAGAGATCAAGACGCTGAGGAGAAAGGATAGGGAGATAAAGAGGGAGGCCCCAGAGGTTCTCACACCCCAGGCTCATGTGCCAGGGGACAGATCTATGGGAAAATATGAGCAAGTCACCTTATCTCTCAGGGCCTGGTGTCTATCTGAAAAATGGTAGACGTTTTCCTTGCTCCCATTCCCCAGGCTGCTAAGGGGGCCAGAAGCATGGGTGGCAGGTGAGGTCAAGGGTCTTTCTAGGAAGAAGTAGGGCAGTGGATACTGTCCTTGAGCTGGAAACCAGCATCCTTAATTCATCTTCACTCTGTAACCCATTCCTCCCTCACTCTGTCCCTCAGTCCCAATCCCCTCTCCTACCCGAAATGTATGCAGTCTCTCAAACAGCTCCAGCAGCCACCTCAGGTGTCCCCTTCTGAGTAATGGGAATAGCCAGCTCCCAAGAGGCCAGGACAAGGAAAGTCCCAATAAAGTCACAGAGGGCCAGATGGGGTGGTTGGGGCTTACCCTTTCTGGGCTGCCACTACACTCTCAGATTTTGGGCAGCCTTGGTTCTGGCCTTTTACAAGGCTCTCTAGGCCAGAGATGGCCCTTTGTTAAGTATGACACAAAGAATTATTCCACTCCTTCCCACAGATTAGCCAACAAAACAGGTGTCTACTTTTTGTCCAGGTACCTGCCCAGAGGCATGGGCTGGACGAGCACTAGGCAGAGAGACAGCTGGGGTGATTGGGAGGTGAAATGACAAAAAGGATTTAGGGTGGTACCCTACATGGGGTAGCCTTTCTCATTACCTGGAGACCTGGCCCACAGAACCGCTGGGGCGTAAGAGGCCTCACACACACTGAATGTGTACAGGAGGGCGGTGGGCTCCTGAATGCTCAACTCCTGCTGTGCCAGTGGCTCTCCAGGAAACCTGCCAGTGCACTGCCAGCCCGGATGAAGGGGCAGTTCCTCCTCCCCTCTGTAGTTATTTCATCATTTATCATTTTTGTGCCCCCAGACCCTAGAAGATCATTTCCTTTTTCCTCCTTCATCTACCCATCTCCACCATACCCTATATTTTCTTCTCCTCTTCCTGCCCCTGCTGGCCACGCTTAATCTAGGCACCAGCCTTCCTGGCACATACTTATTCCCCTAACTAAACCTCCCCACCCCTAGGAAACAAAAGTATTTCACAAGACTCTGCATTGTGACCCAAAGAGGCATGTACCATAATTACTAGCAGGCGGGGAAGCTTGTCTCACCTGCTCTGAACACATGTGTCTAGAACCGAAACCATCTGGGTGAACACCCCATCCCCCACCCCAGAAAAATATGACAAACACCAAATGCCAGGTGATTGGGTAATTCCTATCCCAGATCCTTTGGCAGAGCTCAGGATGCCCCAAATTCCTGGCAGGCCTCTCTAGAAAGTAAGAACCTGGATGTTGTAAGGAGGAATTTATGGGTTAAGCTTGGGACAGGTGTCATGAATGGAAGGAACCGACAGTCGACAAACTTGAAAGGCTCCTCCTCTGCCCAGGAGTTTCTTCCCTACTCTGGTGTCACAGAGCCAATATTTAAGAATTCATTCATTCTTTGGAATAAGCCTCAATGAGTCCAGAGGAATCCTCTGTTAAAATCCAAATAATCTGACCCAGCAATTCCATCATAGGTAAGTCTCTCTAAAAGAAATTAAAATATACATCTATACAAAAAAAGGGGGGGGAGGGGCACCTGGGTGGCTCAGTTGATTAAGCATCTGCGTTCAGCTCAGGTCATGATCCCAGGGTTCCTAGGATGGAGACCTACTCAGTGGAGAGCCTGTTTCTCCCTCTCCCTCTCTTCCCCTTTCTCATGCTCTGTCCTCACTCTCTCAAATAAATAAAACCTTTAAATAAACCCAAAAAACATGTAAGTAAATGTTCAGAGCAGCATTATTTATAATAGACAAAAAAAATAGAAACTACCCAATCATCCACCAACACTTATCCATGATGAACATATGTGATAATATATCCATGCAATGGAATATCATTCAGGTTTATTTATTTATTTAAGATTTTATTTATTTATTCATGAGAGACACAGAGAGGCAGAGACACAGGCAGAGGGAGAAGCAGGCTCCCTGTAGGAAGCCAGATGAGGGACTCGATCCCTGAACTCCAGGATCACGACCTGAGCCGAAAGCAGAGCTGAACCGTTGAGCCATCCAGGTGTCCCATCATTCAGCTTTAAAAAGGAATGAAGTACAGGGGCCCTGGGTGGTTCAGTTGGTTGACTGTCTTCGGCTCAGGTCATGATCTCAAGGTCTTGGGATTGAGCCCCATGTCTGTCAGCAGGGAGTCTGCTTGTCCCTCTCCCTCTGCCCCTCCCCCCCCGCTGGTGCTGGCTCCGGTTCTTTCAAGTAAATAAAATCTTTAAAAAATAAAAATAAAATAAAATAAAATGTAATGAAATACTGATTCCTGTTATAACGTGGATCAACCATAAAAACATCATGCTAATTGAAAGAAGCCAGTCACAAAGGATTGATCATACATTAGATGATTATATTTACATAAAATGCCTAGAACAGGAAATCTCAGAGAAAGAAAATAGACTAATGGTTGCCTAGGGCTGGGTGAGTGGGTTAAGAGAAAATGAAGAGTGACTGCTAATGGATCAGGATTTCTTTATGGCTGAAGAAAATGTTTTAAAATTGATTGTGTTGATGACTGTACAACTCAATGACTACACTAAAAGCCACTAAACTGTACATTTAAAATGGATTATTTGCACAGTCTATGAATTATGGCTCATTAAAGTAGTTACAGAAAAAATGAGGCCCATTGTAAACCTTCAATAAATCATAGCTTTAGTTAAAAAAATTTTTTTTTTTTTTTTTAAGGAATAGAGTTCAGGAAAGACTTGGTATCAAATAATTCACCGGGGACGCCTGGGTGGCTCAGCGGTTGAGTGCCTGCCTTCAGCCCAGGGAGTGATCCTGGAGGTCAGGGATCGAATCCCACATTGGGCTCCCTGCATGGAGCCTGCTTCCTGCTTCTCCCTCTGCCTGTGTCTCTGCCTCTCTCTCTCTCTCTTTCTCTCATGAATGAATAAATAAAATCTTTAAAAAATAAATAAAATAAAAAATAAACTAATTCAGCCTCTGAGATCCTAAAGGAATAATATCTATTCCAGTGTAAAGACAAAAGGTTCAAGCTACAGCTGACAGAAAAACTCCAAACCACCCCAGCGTTGAGAGAAACTCCCTAGCCAAGATTGATCAAGACAAAAAAAGTAGAGATGGAAAAAATGCAAAGATTCTGTGGAAGATTAATATTAAAGGGAATCATCTTACCAAAGAGCCCAGAGCATCATGGGACATCAAGCTGCCTAGGCCATGAGTCAGGAAAAAGAGGAAAAGGAAAGGGGCCTAGAGCAGGATGCTAAAACAGGAACCCTAACCATCACTCTTCTAAGACCAGTCCTGGCTGAGATGGTACCAGCAAAGGTTAATCTGGGTGCACTATAGGCCTCTTCTCATCCTCGAGACCCTCTACTGGCAGAGGCAAGGGGAAAGGAAGAGATAAGAATAAATGTGAACACGATGAGAAGGAGCAAACCTTGACCAGACCAGGGAGTTCTCATACTCTTCCTCCATCCCTTGGGTGGGGGGTCTCATGAGAGGCCAAAACAATCTCATTTATGCCAGTAGGAAGAGCAAACAGAAAATAAGAGCTAACACCTGAGCACTTATCATGTGCCAGGCACGGTGTTTAGTGTTTCATACATTTTATTTTATTTAATCCTCACAACATGGGACACGTGGGTGGCTCAGCTCAGGGCGTGATCCCAGAGTCCCAGGATTGAGTCCCACATCGGGCTCCCTACTGGGAGCCTGCTTCTCCCTCTGCCTAGTCTCTGCCTCTTTGTGCATGTCTCTCATGAATAAATAAATAAATAATATTTTTTTAAATAAATAAAAACCTTAAAAAAAGAAATCCTCACAACAACCTTATGAGAAGGGTGCAATTATAGCCCTGTTTTACATGTGAGGAAATGAAGACTGAAAAGATTAAGTAATTTACTGAAATGATCTCAGGCAAAGCAAACATCAAAGCCCTGACTACAGCCCCACTCTAGGGTCAGATTCCCAGGGCCAGGCTCTTAACCACAATGCTACTAACAGAAATAATAGTTCAGGGGATCCTGGGTGGCTCAGTCGGTTAAGCATCTGCCTTCTGCTCAGGTCATGATCCAGGGTCCTGGGATTGAGCCCCACATCGGGCTCTCTGATTGGTGGGGAACCTGCTTCTCCTTCTCCCTCTGCCTGCCACTCCCCCTGCTTGTGTGCTCTCTCTCTCTGTCAAGTAAATAAATAAAATCTTAAAATAGAAAAGAAATCATAGTTTAGCCAAAAATTGTGATGTAAATACACTGGGAAGATGGGAGAAGAGAAAGGGAGTGTGTAAGGGGTGGGACTATAAACTTTCCTATAATTTCTACAGCAGGAAGCCAATAGATGTCTAAAACCTATAAATCAAGAAGCATCACTAGAAGCATATTATTTAGAAACATGAGGGTAAACACCAAACAAGAGTGCTAAGAGTTGATGGTGGTGTCTCCATGGGACAGGGTTTGGAGCAGGAAACTGCTTGCTATTTTCTTTTCTAAAGCCTTCTGATAATATTAAATCTTTTTAAAATCATGTACATATATTCCCTTGATTGAAAAACATTTTTTTAAGATTTTATTTATTTATTCATGAGAGGGATCCCTGGGTGGCGCAGAGGTTTGGCGCCTGCCTTTGGCCCAGGGCGCGATCCTGGAGACCCGGGATCGAATCCCACATCAGGCACCTGGTGCATGGAGCCTGCTTCTCCCTCTGCCTGTGTCTCTGCCTCTCTCTCTCTCTCTCTGTATGACTATCATAAAAAAAAAAAAAAAAAATTATTTATTCATGAGAGACACAGGTAGAGGAAGAAGCAGGCTCCATGCAGAGAGCCCAATGTGGGACTGACGGGGGACTCAATCCCAGGTCTCCAGGATCAGACCCTGGGCTGAAGATGGCGCTTAACTGCTGAGCCACGCAGGCTGCCCTGAAAAACAATTTATAAAGAAAAAAAGAGGACCACCTGGCTGGCTCAGTCAGTAGAATATGCAACTCTTGATTTCAGGGTTGTGAGTTCAAGCCCCACATTAGGTGTGGAGCCTACTTTTTTTTTTTTTTTTTTTTTTTAGAAAAAGAAACAGATCATTCAAACCAAAGTCTAATGTAGTGAATTTCTGTTGCTTTTGCTACACAACTTCCATCTTCTTCTACTGGTAACAACACTTGGTTTTGCTCTGGACAATCTCCCTCCTTTACTGGATAATCTGGCGGGACTGTTTATCAATCAAGGAACCCTACATTGCCCTACAAGATGGGTGAGGGACCAATGACACCCTCTCCTTGGAACCTTGGACAGAATGGCAAAAAAGAGCTGGAACCAATACACTCAGGTGTAGAAACCCTCCATTTATACAGATCCAAGACTTTTCTGGTTCACTTTTTTAAATTGAAGTATAATTGGCAATGTTACATTAGTTTCAGGCGTATAACACAGTGATTGACAACTCTAGAGTTACGCTATGCTCACCACAAGTGTAGGTACCATCTGTCACTATACAACGCTATTGGGATCCCTGGGTGGCGCAGCGGTTTAGCGCCTGCCTTTGGCCCAGGGCGTGATCCTGGAGACCCGGGATCGAATCCCACGCCGGGCTCCCGGTGCATGGAGCCTGCTTCTCCCTCTGCCTGTGTCTCTGCCTCTCTCTCTCTCTCTCTCTCTCTCTCTCTCACTGTGTGCCTATCATAAATAAATTAAATTAAATTAAAAAATTTAAAAAAAATTTACAACGCTATTATATAACACCATTTAAAAACAGGGAATGCTTCATGAGTTTGCATGTCACTCTTGCACATGCTAATCTTCCCCATATTGGTTCAATTTTAGTGCATGTGCTGCCAATACAAGCACCCTTGGTTCACAATTTTTAAGCTTTCCCTTAAATTCTGTGACTGCCCATTTTCTCCTAATAAATTCCTCCTCTGCTTAAGTTAGCTAGAGTTCCTCTCTGCTGCTTATAACCAAAGGAACTTAATGGGAATGTCTAATAAAAATGTCTGAGGTTTGTTTGTGCTTCCATTTGCCAGTATAACTTACTCAGTGCCTTGGAAACTCCTCTGATTTAAAAAAAAAATTTACCTCAAGATCTAATAAGCATACACACACATATATAATATGTATACATACATATAGCTGAGACAAAACTTTTGCCAAAAATATCCACCCTAACACTCTGATAGCGCGGATTCTATTTCTTATTTTTCTAAGACTTTATTTTGTTTAGAGCAGTTTTCAATTCACAACAAAATGAACAGGAAGGTACAGATTTCTCAGGGCCCCCTACCCCCATACATGCATAGCTTCCTCTATTACCGCTATCACCCACCAGAATTGTGTATTTGTTACGAAGAATGAATCTACACTGACACATCATAATCACCCCAAGCCCATGGTTCCCCTTAGGGTACACTCAAGTAAAGTGAATAAGGTACATTCTGTGGATTAGGACAAAAAAAAAATCCTCTGTGCTCTAATCATCTCCCCTCTACCCTCCAAACTCCTGGCAATCACTGATCTTTTTGTTGTCTCTAGTTTTTCCTATTCCAGAATGTCATATAATTGGAATCCACTTCTTTTCTAATGCTAGGGTTCTAAATCACTGGTGGTGATGATCTGCAGTTTGAAAAACATTGGCTCACTGTACCTCCTGCATCTGCCTCCAACAATAAAATTAATCCAAAGACTATATTAGCCATATTTCCACATCCAAGTGTGATGCACCAAAAGGCACATGGCCTAGCTGATAGGGAAACATCAACAGAGTCCCAGGGTCCTGACTCCCACTAGGACATACCAATCAGTTAAGCTGTCTACACTGCTGACACCAGGAGAAACATCTATTCATTTGCATACTCAATCACTCACTTGGTGCCCACACTGACCATTCACTCCATGGTGTGAATATACTACAGCTTCCTGGGGACTGTCCAGAGCCATAAATTCTAACCTAGCGCTGGCTCAGAGGAGAGGAATTCAGGGACAAAGCCTGTCTCCTGACTGATTGTTTACCATCTCCTCCTGGTCCTTAATAGCTCAGGAATGTCTCCAAGAACAGATTCCAGTAATGCTTATTTCATTCGCAGCTTTGAAGTACAATACCTCTCATGTCCAGCCTAGGGAAAAGGAATAAAGGGAATTTCTATTTCCCCTTGTTCTAAACATCTCTGATTAGGTTCAAACTAATTCATAGCTGGATACTGACTGAATTCTTTACTATTCTCCTACTGACTACTTCTCCCCCATGAGGCAAGGAACAACAAAACATCAAGGGACAGAAAAGTGTGTCCAATCATTCTCAACAGTACCAATACCTTGGTCTTAAGACCCTCCCAGATCTCTTTTTTACAATAAGCAAAAAGAAACCCAACACTCCTCTCCTGTATTTTCCTCATACCCGCCTCCCTACCTCAACCATTCCAAGACAGTGAGCAAGAGCATGTAGTAGATCTGGGGGCTGACATAATAGAGGATGGATTTCTTTATTGCTAGGAGACTGGCAAACTACAAAAAATGAAGGATTGGGGGTTTGGGCAGTAGCTCGACCTGTAACGTGGTAGAAACACTCATAGACTGGACAGAAATGGAGAGGAGACTGTGAACAGAATTAAGTGATCATCTGCACCCTAAACCTGAAATGAGAAACTATCCCACGAGTTATTCTGAAGAGCCATAATTGGGGTGCAGCAGGGTTAGCTCCCTCAGGGGGCATGCTGACACTAGAAGCGAGGAAGGGACTCAGATACAGAGCGAAGGGAGGGGGAAAGGAGGATACACACTTCCCATCACCTCGGCTCCTATTTCACTCCCCCCAAAATAGCTTGAAAATCCATGAGACAGTACACACGTATTCTGGGTCAAGTTCCCCAGCAAAGCCTAGAAGCAGCCACAAGGTACCGTCCTCTGCCTTCGAAGAGGAAAAACCATACGGTCATCCGGGGTGGAGAGGAACCAGGGCCAGGGAGCCAGGGAGTGAGACTTGTTAGCACTCACTAGGGAGTGAGTCCTGAGGGAGAGGCCGTCCCTCTCTCTCCTCAACCCGCACGTCGTCCGGAAGCTCTCCCGCGGGTCACTTCCCTTCCTTTCGCCTCGGTTTCTGGCAACTCCTGCATCCACCTGCCCGGGGCCTGGAAGCTAGACCCGGAAACGAGGTGAACAAACCGTCCCAGGAGCCACTGGTTGGCCGATGGGGGTTGGGGAACCAGGAGAGCTGCAAGGGGAAGGAGAAATCGGGGCAGAGTGGTGACCCGCAAGCGGGCAGCCTTATCCCTCCTAGCGAAAGGGGGAGCTCCTGGCCACCTGGGCGTACCTGGAGACCTGCCGCCCCACCCTGCGGTTCAAGCCCTGGGATTTTACTCCCTATCCTTTGTCTTCTTACTGACCACCCAAAGCACCATTAAGTTCTTGGGAGGGCCTCTGAGACCACAGGAAGCACAGAAGAGCCTCACCTCCCCGTCGGACACCCACAGTCCCAAACACAGAGATCCTCCTACGACCCACGGGACGCCCGAGGAGCGCGCAATGGATCCCCGCGCGGGATCCCGGGAGGAGCCGCAGAGCCCTCCAGGGGGCAGGGATGCCCCGAGTCCCCGAACGGCCTTCCTGCCACGACCCCCACGACCCCCCACTGCCCGCCACGCGGCGGCAGAAAAAGAGAAAGAGAAGCGCGGCGAGAGCCGACGGCCTCAAGCCGGCCCCAGGCGAGGTCAGCGAACCTGGCGCGAGGCGCAGGAGGGACCGAACTGGAGACCGGGAGTACCGGGCGGAGGAGGCAGTGCGGCCGCTCTTACCGCGGTCGGGCCCTCCGGGTGCACGTCCACCAAGGTGCACCAGCTCCGCGTCCCGTTCATCTTACTCCCGCGAGGGTCGCAGCACACGAACCTACCCTCTGCCCCGCCGCCCGGCGCCTTCTAGGCGGGCGCGCGTGGAACCGCCCCCTTGTATAGACGCGTCGGGGGCGGGACTGCCGGCTGGACACGCCCCCAGAGTGCCTCCCGCCAATGAGAGCGAGCCGAGGAGCGGGTGGGCGTGACCGGGAGCGTCCGGACTCGCCGGTCGGCTCGCTCTCAGAAACGTAAAGGTGTTTATGAGGCTACCTGAGGGTGCTTAACCGAGATTTTGCCTAGCCCATATGCTTGCATCTCAAATATTCTTCGTTAATCTTGCTGCTACCTTTTCAACTCCAACGTCACTGTCGGTGAGAGAGAATTACCCTGCCTGCCCCTGAGAGGACAAGTTGGAAAAAAGCTTCCATACATTCTCCTCTCCCTATATATAGGCCACTTTTGTGGAACTGAGCAAAACTTTCCTCCATCACGGTAGAAATGCAGGCACCAGAGGCCAACTTACTCAGACTGGCCTAAGCCAGTCTGGCAGGTGCCCTGCCCTGGCAGGAGGCCCAGGCCAAAGTCAAAGCCAGCTTGGCTCTGGGTGGGGCTTGTTATGTAGAAGCTATTATATCAAAGTTGCCCTTATATGGCAACGGGACACGTTGCCTTAGAAGGATTGTGTATTCTTGAGAAAGGATGAGCCTCAATTTCCAATAGCATCTGCTCCCCAAACCCAGATTAGCATTTTAAAGTCTTACAGGAGAGCCAAGGATGGAGTCTCTTCCAACCCTGCCTTTCTCTGCAGATTGGCTGTTCCACTGGGCTGTGGTCCACCTGGAAAGCAGGCAGATGGTCTGACCCACTCTTGAGTGGGCAGTGCCCCTGAATCTGGCAATAGGCTCTGATGAACAAACAGCTAGCTTTCTCTTCAAGGCAACACAAGAGCAGGAATGACAGAAATTTTGCTACCTCCCAGGTAGGAACTGGGTCCCATACCAGATAGGAATGAATGTCTATACCTGGGAGGTGAATGCTGGGGATATCCCTGTGTCCCAAGAGCATAAAATCCAGTTCTGGTCTATCTCCTTTAATCCTCAGAGACAGCATTTACTGGCCTTTCTATTCCCAGATGGTTGTTTAGGAGAGAATGGAGGTGCTATAAACACAGGTTCCCTAGGTTCCATCTAATCTGTTGTAAAGGCCCTCTAAAAAGTGAGGTAAAGAAAACCCCAGCTTCAGCCTCTAAGTTCTATAGTAAAAATGGTTTCTTTGTAGAACAGATCTCAAAACAAGTGAGGGAAAAGAATGAGAATTTAAGGATTTCAGTATAGATATATAATTTTAATATTTTATTTAAAATAAAATCAAGGGTAGGTTGGTTTGGGAGAAAATATCTAATTTGCAGAATAGAATTTTTTTTTTTTTAATCATGAAATTACAAGTCATTGGTGAAAACAGCCTTCTTCCTCACCCGGGCTCCTTACAGAGCCTGCTTAGGAAATAAGAGAGGTAAATAATCTCCCTTACTCCCTCCCCAACAGGGCTTGGCTCTCCCCAAAACCCAAGAGAGGAATAAATCCTCCATTGCCTCTTCCCATTTCTACCAAGAAAGAAGCCCCGTATCAAGTCCAAGCTCCTGAGATAATAAGGGTCCCCTGGTTCCCTACTGAGGTTAGGCACATCTGGGTCAGAGAAGCCACAAGGAAGACTTTTGCTTTTCAGACTCATGTAGACAGTTATCAGGGTTCCCAGATGCAACCCCCTTATAAACAAACACATCCATTGTCACAGAGGAAGAGGAGGAAAGATAGAGACCCTCAGCAGAACCAAGCCCACCACTTTATCATGGTCCTACCAAAGTCCCTCCCCCAAGGGCTCTTCAGCCGAGGAACCAGTAGCTCTCTTTAGACTGGGGCAGCAGGAAAAGCTGAGGGCCCTGGTTGGGGACAGGCTGGTCCTTGGAGAGGTATGAATGTGCAGGTACAGAGATAAGAAGAGCATCCTTATCTCCTCACCCTGACTAAGGCACCAAAAGGAAAGAAGGAAGGTAGGAATGGTGAAGATGGGAGGGGGAGAACAGACCCCTTGGATCCTCTGGCTTTGGGGCAAAATATATGAGTGGAAAGGAACAGAGACTACCATATGCGTCTCATGACTGTGCAAAGAGGAGCATCCAAGCGGATAGAGCCACACCAGTGTGTCCATTACCCATAATGTTCTCTTTACCTTGCTCCAGAGTGGGAGGAAAACAGGTTGCAGGAGTCAAGGGAGCAAAATCACAAAGGTATTTCCCTGAGCCTGAGAGGTAAGGGCTAAAGAAATAAAGCTTTATGTACGTGGCAATGTCTATCCCTTCCTATCCTGCTCAATCCCCCTTGGCCTATATGCTGGTCATCCTATTGTTATGAGGGAGGAGAAGGAGGATCAGCACTTAAGGGAAGGGCTCAGTTGGCCTAAAATACCCACTCCTCCAGAGGCAAGCCTGTCTACCAGCTTCATGCTGATGCCTTTTTTACCATCATCACTCACACCCCTCCCGGTCTTAGGGCTGAATAATCGAGTCCCCCTCCAGGAATGAGGAATCTGAGGCTTGGCAGGGCAGAGCAGGCCTGGCCAGGGCAGGCCTCAAGTGCAGTTTCTAGTCCTCTGTGGACCTAAGCTAACAGGAGCTGGTCTGCAGGTTGCTCTCCGTAAGCAGCGATGCAATGGAAGAAGGGTCGTAGACACTGTCAAACTCCTCATCCGAGCTCAGCCCTTCTCGCTGGGCTGACTCAGCAGCTGAACGGGAGGCTTTGCGCCTGAGTCAGAGAGAGGAATACTTGTAAGGGAAGGAGACAGAAAGATTCAGACAATCATGCTTTTCACGCTAAGGAAACTCCCAGTTGTTCTAAGGCCTCAAGGTACTCACAAGATCCCCCACCAATCTGAGATCTGGGGAGATGGGGTATAGATTGGGGGCTGAACTACTAAAGAATAATCATGAAGGCTTCCAGCCAGGAAGGAGGGACTGCAGAGTCCCATCTCAGAGATCCTCTTCCCTACTCAGTGCAGGAGAGCTCATTCCCTTCTTGCATAACCATCCTGATTGAGCAGGGGGGCAGAAAAGCAGCCCATACCAGGAGTCCTTCTCTAGGGTTTTGATCCGGGCCTGGAGCTGTTCATTGACCTCATGTTGCTCTTCCAGCTCACGCTGGGCCTTCTTCCTCAGGCCATCCAGTCGCTCAATCTCCTCTTCTGCTTCATCCACCTGCCGCTTCAAAGCCTTCACCCTCAGGCTTAGCTGGGCAGGATACCAAAACCCCACATTAGAAAAGCATCTGCTGCTACCATGGACTGGGACCCTCCCCCATAGCTATTTTGACAAGGGATCGTTGCCCCAGAAATATGTCATGACCACGGGCAAGTTCCCTAACTTCACAGGCTGGTTTTGGGGGTTAAATGAGCTCATACACATATAACACTTAGAAAGAGAACCTACCACATCATGACACTCAATGCACTATGCCTGCTCTAATCCAGTGCCTCCCATCTAGTCTCCGACCTTATACAAGGACAGTAGAAGCTGGAAAGACCTATGAGATGGGGTCTCCCTTGGCCTTTAAGCAAAAGCACAGTATATGCTTACCATATGGTTGCTTGGCCTGGCTATCATTCTTACCTGGTCCTTCTGGTCATTGACATGCTGCCGCTCATCATCAATTTGGATGGACAGCTCTTTAACCCTCCGCTCCAGTTTTCGGTTGGTGGACTGAAGGACCGTCTTCTCCCTAAGAAGGTGTGATAGGGGGGATGTCTATGGCTATCTCCATTTCTAAAGGAAACCCTACTTGGCCCCCTCCAGCTTCCATGAACTCCTCTCAGTCCTGTCACAATAGGGAGGATCCAGGGCAGATCCAAAGAACCAGAGAGATAAGAGGTCATTCACATTCCAGAAGTTCTGCAACCCCTTCTGCTCTTTCCCAAAAGAAAAGATTCCCCCTAATAATCAGGCTAGGCTGGCCATATCTGACATGCAAGATGGAGGAAACCTCAGAGAAGAAAAGGCCAGAGGGAGAGAGGGAGGATGGGCTCATATCACCTCTCTTCAGCCTGCAGCCGCTCCTGCAACTCCTGATTCTGGGATTCAAGCTGAGAGAGGCTGGCACTGGGCTTCTGGAAGCCTTCTGAGCTGGCCAATCGGCTCTTCAAGTCCTTGTTCTGAGAGGGACAGAAAGTCTTCATGGTCACGCTCCACTTCTAGAGATCCCTCCTATGGTCATTCCACCTGCCTCTGAGGGTCTATCCCCAAGACTCCTCACTCCTCTGCTCACCTGTCTCTCTAGGGAGATTTTGTCACACTCCAGGTCCTGTCGAGCAGACCTCTCCTGCATGAGCTCTGACCTCAGCTGGTCTACCTAGTAGGGACAGATGAGAGGGGTCAGATTTGGGGAGGGCTAATAATGAACCAGCCAGGTAAACCACATGAGACAGAGAGTAAACAGTAGGATGCCTTCTGAATCCCAGCAATTCTTAGGCAACTAAGAAATCACAGCTTAGTCAAATGGGAAGAGCCACAGAATCGAAACAGGGCCTCCTCCATCTCACCAGGAACTAGCATCCCTTCCGAAGGGAAGCAGCCTGGGCTCAGGTCAGAGTATCCCAAGCTACCAGGATTTCTTGTTCCACTCAAAACCCTGGCTTCTTTCCACCTGGCCCGAAGCAGAGAGACCCTGAAGTAGCACAAGCCATGCACAGATTCAGCAGCCAGAATTCTCCAGATTACAAAGCATGGGAGGTTGGAGGCATTTTTGAAAGGTATTGCAGTCAGGGGTGGGCACGGGGGAAGGGTAAGAAAGGACTCACCTGGTCCCGGCCACGAGTCACACGCTCTGTCAGCAGCTCCACGGTACTCCTCTCCTCATCTAACTCTGCTTCCAGCCGTGAGACTTTTTCCTGTGGCATGGGAACAACAGGTTAATTCTGCCCCACACACTGGACACCAGAATGCTAACCCCCAACCAGGACCCTCCTCCTAGCCTCCACAGACCTTTCTGTCTCACATGTCCCCATAACCAGCTGGTGTGTGCCCCTGCCTGGAGCCACCATGGAAGCTAGCACCCTCTGCTGACCAGGCATGGCACTGAGGAAAGGGTGGTGATGCCTCCTCCGGTCTCTGCCCCAGAATCTATTCCTCAGTGGGGCAGCCCTATTTCCCTAATGGGAAAACAGTTAGAAGCCAAAGTGCCTAAGCCAAAGCTGAGCTGGAGAGAGTCAGAACCCGAAGCGTCAGGATTCAGATGAAGGAAGTGCACTCAAGCCAGGCAGTCCCATGGAGAGAGACCAAGGGTATGGTTTCTTGGAGACACACTGTCTGGGTCTGAAAATCAGACCTACCACTTCCTAGCAGAAGAGCCATGGTCAAGGTGTTTAACCTCTCTGTGTGTCAGTTTTCCTAGTCTATAAAATGGAGAAAAGACTACCTATTCCACAGAGTTATTCTCAGGATTAAATGAGTCTCCAGTGCCTGGCAGATGGCATAACATGTAAGTGTTTGATGCTGCTATAGTCACTGTTATTATTATATTATTACTGCCAAATATAGCAAACTGAAGACCATTATTCACTCCAAAGGGGAGAGGCCACTGCTCAGCTCCAGCCAACTGCTGCCATGCAGACAGCTCAGGATTAGAAGCTCAGTGTTACTATATTTTCCAAATGTACAAAAGGAACCAGAAATCAGAATATATAAATGACACGTATAAATTTCTAAACGTTGGCAATTGATTCAGAGTCATTGAAAGTACTGCGCTCAAACAAAATCCATCAGCTGTGGGCTACCTGCTTTGGGTACCTAGCATAGAAAGGGGGCTTGGAGTGTCCAGCTCCCTTCCCCCACAGAAGTCCCACCTGCGCCCCTCCCCCACCACTCCCTGTGCTGTCACCTCAAGACCCTTCAGCTGCCGGGTCCTGTCATCCTGGGAGCGCTTCTTGTTCTCTGCCTCTTGCTCCAGGCCCTGCAGTCGCTGGGCCAGCAGCTCTTTATCCAACCTTGCTGTGTCCCGGTCAGCCTGGGATGCCTGCAGGGCCTGCCGGAGCCTCTGGGTCTGAGTGGAAGGGAGAATGCAACTGATGAGAGCTGGGGGTGGGGGTGGGGGGTACAGTCTGTCCGGTGGGGAGCAATGTTTCCTCACTGATGATCTTTAAATCGCCAGAGCACGGTAATAATAAAAGGCTGGCTGAGGTTTAGTCCATTGTCTTCTCTTTGAAGATCTAGCTAGCTTTATTCAACAATTCAGGAATCAGGCAGCATCCTATCTAGCAGGCAGGAGCTCTTAGTCCATTTTCTTTATTGCTTTAGAATGCCCTACACAAACTAGAATCATAGAATCACTTAAGGAGATTTTAGACAACAGATCCCAGGTCCTAGCCCTAGGAGATATGATTTAAGTGATATGGGCTACAGGCTGGGTACTGGGACTTTTTTTTTTTAACAAAAAGGGATGAACATTAAAAAAAAGGGTGGGTTTATGTAATCACAAAACAAAATTATAACAAGTTGTTACTGTAAAAGATTGTGAGCGACACGTGGGTGGCTCAGTGGTTGAGCATCTGCCTTTAGCTCAGAGTATGGTCCCAGGATCCTGGGACAGAGTCCTGTATCAGGATCCACGCAGGGAGCCTGCTTCTCCCTCTGCCTGTGTCTCTGCCTCTCTCTCTATGTCTCTCATGATTAAATAAATAAAACCTTTATTAAAAAATTCTTTTAATAAATAAAGATTGTGAAGCATTAAAACTAGCCATCATATTTAAAGCACCTACTCTGTGTCAGACATGCCTCGGTTCTGTTACCATATTTCCACTAACATTGCAGTGTTGAGATTTTCAAATTATTTTAAAGATTTTATTTATTTATTTATTTATTAAAGATTTTATTTATTTATTCATGAGAGACATGGAAAGAGAGGCAGAGACATAGGCAGAGGGAAAGGCAGACTCCATGCAGGGAGCCCGATGTAGGACTCGATCCCAGGACTCCAGGATCACGCCCTGAGCTGAAGGCAGATGCTCAACCACTGAGCCACCCAGGCGTCCCAAGATTTTATTTATTTATTTGAGAGGGTGAGAGACAGAGACAGACAGAGAGAGAGAGAGCATGAGCAGGGGGGCAGGGCAGAGGGAGAAGCAGATACCCTACCGACGAGGAAGCCAGATTTAGAAGAGGGAGCCAGATGTGGGACTTGATACCAGGACTCCAGGATCATGACCTGAGTCTAAGGCAGCCACTTAAATGACTAAGCCACCCAGGAGTCCCTAGGATTTTTTTTTTTAATATTTTATTTATACTCTCTCTCAAATAAATAAAATCTTAAAAAAAAAAAAAAAAAAAGAGGCAGTGACCATCAAACCAAGGACGTTGGAAGGGTTCCTACCCCCTGCCACTTCTGCTCCTACCTCATCCTGAAGCCGGCTCAGGCCCCCTGAGTTCTTCTCAGCCTCAGTGGCCCATTCCTTGGCCTGACGCTGGGCATCCGCCACCTCCCGCCGGGCCTTCTCCTTGTAATCCTCCAGCTGGGCCTGGAGCTGCTGCAGAGCCTGCTTAGAATCGTTCCCAATCTGCTCCAGCTGGGATGAAAAGAGCCTTTTTAGCACTATACTCTCGTCCTTCCTCTAAACCCAGACCCCCCTCCCGTCCCTCCTCTAAGCCCAGACTCCCCAGATTCTTCTTACTGCTGAAGCCACCCTCCCCAGCTCTCCCCTAGGCCTAGGTCCCTAGTATGGCAAGTAATAATACACATATGGCCTGGGTTCAAATCCTGACTCTACCACTTATTAGCTATGTGGCCACAGGCAAGTTACTTATCCTCTCTGGGTCTTAGTTCCCCATCTGTAAAATGGGAAGATAATGGTACCTACATCACAAGATTGTTTGTGAGAATTATATTAATTATGTAAACTACTTATAACTGTGTCTGATACAAAGTAAACCTTAAATGACCAAATTTCAACAAACCCAAGATGCCAATGATTGGAAGATGTACCATAAAAAAAAAAAAAAAAAAAAAAAAAAAAAAAAACAAAAGAAACAAACCTGTCAACTGAACTGTAACACACTGTCAGTCATAAGGCACAAGTCAACTCTGGAGATGATGGCAATGTGCATTTTAGAACTGACAAAATATGTATGTTTGCTCTAGCTTTAAAAAGAGATTAGGAGGAGAACTTACCTGAAAAAAATGCAATTTATTTCCTTTTTTTCCTTTCTCTTTGCCCTCCCTCAAATATAAAATTTCACCCACAAAAATCCTGTGTTTAAGTCTTAAAGACATCTAGGAAGAGATCCTAGACACTTCCTTTCCCTACCCCAAACAGAAAATTCTAGTAATAAAGATTCCTGTGTTCAGGTCTTACAGACACGTAAGGAAGAATACCAGGAAACACTCCCCAAGGATCAAGACCACCATGGATGGGATATCGGGGTGGACAAGAACACTGAGGAGTAGTAGGAAGGACACCCCTCTCTAAAGATTCTGCCTCCCCAGCAATTAACTTGAGGAAAGCAAACACCACACATTCTGACCCCAACCCTATCCCCCTCCCCCAACGTAAGCTTCATTAAGAGCTAGGCCTCCTCCTAAGAGCCAGGCCACCCCATGCCCCACCTCCTTGTTGAGCTGGCACACAGTCTTGTCCAGCAAGCGCTTCTGTTCCTCCAACTCAGCCTTGCTCCGCCGGAGTGCCTCCCGCTGCTTCCCCTCCTCCTCTAGGGCCCGGTTTAGTGCTAGCTGCTCCTGCCCTAGGCGGGCCAACCCCCGCTGGGCCTCCTCCAGCCGGGCCTCCAGTGCCCGCTTGGCAGCTGCCAGGCTCCCCTCCTCTTCCTGAGCGGCATTCAGGGCCTCTTCGAGCCGCTGTTTCTCTGCCTGGGAGAGGGGAGACAGAAGTCATTTGGAGGGGAGTAGATGGAAGGGAAGAAGAGCGAGCTATGAAAAAGGTAGGCAGTGAAAACAGGCTCCAAAGGACTAGCAAAGAAATCAAGAGAAAGAACAGGCATAGGGTGGGGGATAAGAGACAAAAATACCAGCACAAGGGGCAAGACGTTTGCAACAAAGCACACTCTAGGAAATAAGCCCAAGTTTAACATTGCATTGGGAAGGCAAATAGAAGCACACCGGGGACAAAACAAAACTGATAGCTGAGGATTTAGCTGGAGAGTATTGAGCCAGGGGTGAGAAGGAGGGCCAGGGGGAAGCCAATGATGTGCACAGGGCACTGACCTCTAGCCGCTGCACCTTGTCCCGAAGCCTTGCCTCTGCCACTTCCCCGCCCTCTGCCAGGCCTCGGGCCTCCTTCAGCTGCTGTTCCAGACCCAGGATACGCCGTCGGAACTCGTCATTCTCCTCCTGGGTCTCCCGAAGCGTCACTTCCACTGCTGCCCGTCGCTGCCCCAGCACCGCCACCTCTGCCTCTGCTGCCACCTGAGCCTGCGGCCAGTTCAGGGAGTGGCAGCTCAGACCCTGGGGCTCCAGGTCACCTACCGTATCAGGGAAGCCACCCCGAAGAGAGCCCACAACAGTGGTAGTGCCCCTGAGGATCCCACCCCTGCAGAGGAAGTGGGTATCAGCAGGTTCAGCCCTGCCATCCCCTCTCTGCCAAACCCTGGCTACTTTAACCACACACCTAGGACAAGGGTCTGGTCTGTACATACCCATGATAGGTCATTTTCCATGCCCTCTGGCTCCTCGGCCCTCCAGACCCCTCAGACTCCACCTCCTAAGCCCCGGGCCCACTCCCCTTGCCTTGGAAGCCTCTTCACAGTCCTGTCTCAGTTGCTGGAGGGTTTTTTGTAGCTGGAGGTTCTGCTGTTCCAATCCCTGGCCTCGATCAGCTTCAACCTTTAGCTGCTTCTCCAATTCCCGCTCCCGGTGACGCCCAGCCACCTCCTGGTTCTGCTGTTCTTCCTTCAGTTCCTTAAGTTCCTTCTGTGTCTGGCGCAGCTCCTAGAAGGAAAAGGGGACAGTGGCAAGGCACCGGGAGGCAGCCAGGGCCATCAGACTGCGCAGCAACTGGAACTCTCCTACGCTGCTGGGGAAACAAAAGATGGTGTGGCTAATTGGGCAAATGGTCTGACAGTTTCTCAAAAAGTTAATCATAGAGTGACCATATGAATTCCATCCCCAGACACATATTCAAGAGTACTGAAAACATGTTCTCAAAAAACATGTTCACTCGAATGTCCACAGCAGCATTATTCATGAGAGCTAAAATACAGTAGTGACCCAAATGTCCATCGATTGGTAAACAGAGAAACAAAATATGATACATCCATATAGAATATTACTCGGCCCTAAAAGATAATGAAGTCCTGATACTTGCTACAACATTGGGAAGCCTTAAAAAAGATTATGCTAGGTGAAAGAAACCAGACATACAAGGCCATATGTTATAGGAGTCCAATTATAGGAAATGCGCAGAACAGGTAAATGCATAGAGTCAGAAAGTAGATTAGTGGTTGCAAACAGCTGGGAAAAGTGACTGCTAATGCAGATGGGGTTCTTTTTTGGGGTGATGAAAATGTTCTGTAATTAAATAGTGATGATGGTTGTATAACTTTGTGTATATACTAAACACCACTAAATTGTACACTTTAAAAGGGTGACTTTGGGGCACCTAGGTGGCTCAGTGGGTTAAGCATCTGCTTTTGGTTCAGGTCATGATCCCAGGGTCCTAGGATGGAGCCCTGCATTGGGCTTCCTGCTCAGTGGGGAGTCTGCACCCCCATTCATACTCTCGCTGGCTCTCAAATAAAGTAAAAAAATCTTTTTTTTTTAAGATTTTATTTATTTATTCACAAGAGACACAGAGAGAGAGGCATAGACACCAAAGGGAGAAGCAGGCTCTCCATTGGGAGCCCTATATGGGACTCAATCCCAGGACCCCAGGATCATGCCCTGAGCCAAAGGCAGATGCCCAACCACTGAACTGCCCAGGTGCCCCAGTAAAAAAATCTTTAAAATAAAAATAAAATAAAAGGGTAAATTCTATGGCATGTGAAATAAATGTCCATAAAAAAGAAATCACACGCAGTGAGAGTAGATGAGGGTTTGGATAAAATAGGATTGGTTATTTCAAAAACAAAATATGTTGAAAATCAAAACATATTACACAATATATAGTGGTGCTTCTCTTATTTCTTTTTTTAAAAAGTTAAAATAGGGATCCCTGGGTGGCGCAGCGGTTTGGCGCCTGCCTTTGGCCCAGGGCGCGATCCTGGAGACCCGGGATCGAATCCCACATCAGGCTCCCGGCGCATGGAGCCTGCTTCTCCCTCTGCCTGTGTCTCTGCCTCTCTCTCTTTCTCTCTGTATGACTATCATAAATAAATAAAATTAAAAAAAAAATAAATAAATAAAAAATAAAAATAAAAAGTTAAAATATTGGGGCGCCTGGCTGGCTTAGTCAGTAGAGCGTGTGACTCTTAATCTTGGGGTTGTGAGTTTGAGCCCCGCATTGGGTGTAAAAATAAAAATCTTTTTTTTTTTTTAATTTTTATTTATTTATGATAGTCACAGAGAGATAGAGAGAGAGGCAGAGACACAGGCAGAGGGAGAAGCAGGCTCCATGCACCGGGAGCCCGACGTGGGATTCGATCCCGGGTCTCCAGGATGGCGCCCTGGGCCAAAGGCAGGCGCCAAACCGCTGCGCCACCCAGGGATCCCAAATAAAAATCTTTTTAAAAATTAAAATATGACCTCTGGTTCTAGTTCTTTAGCTATTAGCTACTTCTGAAATTCAGAAAATACCATAATTAGGCTGAAAGTTTATATTTTTTGAGTTTTCAACATATGACACTAACAAAACTATAGAGGAAAAAACAGCACCTCATGGGGTCTACATTGGATGGGGAATATTTTTCTCATGTGTATGTTGTTTGAGTGAGTACTTGATTAAATACACTGCATATGTGAGATAAATGAAGCACTAGTATTACTTTTTAGCTTTTAAGCTTCATCTCACATAATAAATCACTGAGATTGTCCAGAGGAATGTCCAAGTTTGTTATGTCAACTAATAGAGCAAACAGACTTCAGACTATCCTTGGTATCTGTTAACTTCATATTAACGTAGTAAAAATTTAAGAGCACGTTTCATTTCACAATCACTTAAAGTATATTTGGTTAACACTTATTACATTTTTCTCCACCAAGTATTTGGCATAAGCTTGGACTTTTATTTATCTGGAAAATCATCACTTAGAGCTATACTTCTTTACTCATTTAATAAATATGATTACCTTGATTACAAGTAGGCAGTGTTATGGTAAAGGCATGATTAACACACACTGATTAATTAATACTCGTTAAATGGGCACCAACTACATATCCAGCATAATGAATCAAAGAACTGTAAACCTAGAAGGATCCTCGGGAGGCCATAAATGCCAGTTCCCTATACTAACAAAAATATTTTCTAAGTTTCTAAATCATCAAAAATAATGAATTGCTTTCTTGTCCTTCATAAACTAATACCAGGAACATGAAGAAATTATTTGTATTCACTTCAATTTGATGACCTTGTCATTTATAAAACATCCATGTATGATATAATATTGAATTCCCTACCTCTAGATTCTATAAGCTGCCCTTGAATTAGATTTGGCTTCCCAAGTAGGTCAGCTGGCTGAGCCAATGCAAATATTCCAGTCTGTGTGATGACGCTTGCACAAGTTAATAAAATGGCATTCTAACTGTAAATGTTTGTTTCATAGACGTAGTTAATGAGCCCATCCCCCTGCCCGCTCCCCTTAAGCCCCCCAATCCCACTTCTAGCCTCTTCCAACAGATCAGCTCTCCCTGTGCAGACCAAATTCCAAGCTTGCAAAAATGACCCTGGAATTTCACAAATCCATCTAAATGCTGCTCCCCATGAGGTTTCTTGGGAGGCAGCCAGCAGCCTCTGGCTAGAACCCAACCAGAAGTCCTTTCCATTAGAAACATGTATACTCGATGAGAGCCCAACTGCATCAGAATGTGTTGGGGAGAGAGATGGCTGAGCAGGCAAGGTGGGTCCTGAAAACCAAACACAGGAGGCAGCCACACAGTGTGGAGGCCCTCATGGGTAGGCGAGGTCAGTGCCCATCACCCCAACCTGCCCTTCCATGCCCCAACTCCAAGTACTTTCTTTTTTTTTTTTAAAGGTTCTTTTTTTCTTTTTAAGATTTTATTTTATTTATTCATGATAGACACAGAGAGTGAGAGGGTGGCAGAGACACAGGCAGAGGGAGAAGCAGGCCCCATGCACAGAGCCCAACGTGGGACTTGATCCAGGGTCCCCAGGATCACACCCTGGGCTGCAGGCAGCACTAAACCACTGTGCCACCAGGGCTGCCCTCTTTTTTTTTTTTTCTTTTTTTTTTTTTAAGTAATCTCCACACCCAACATGAGGCTCAAACTACAACCCTGAGATCAAGAGTCTCATGCTTACTGACTGAGTCAGCCAGGTGTCCCTCCAAGTACCTTCTTAAGCTCCTCCATTTGGCGAGTATCTGCAGCACCGGCGCGGGCCTGCCCTAATTCCCTTTGTAAGACCTCTATCTTCTCCCCAAGCTCCTCTTCTATCTCCTCCTTCTCCATCCGCAGCTGCAGGAGTCTGAATCCAGCCAGGTGAATGCAAAGGGAAAGGGAACAAGGTCAGGCCATCTTCCTGGCAGAGGTTAGCAGGACAATGCAAACCACCTTCCCAAAAGCCAATGGACGGCACCCACCCTCAGCACCCACTCTCGGCAGAGTAAAGGGCACAGCATGGGTAGAAAAGAAGCAGGATATAGGAATCCCAGATAAGCATTCCTGGGAGAGAGGCAAAGTCCTTACTCCTGCTTAGTGGCTCTAAGTTCATCCTTGTTCTTCTGAAACATGCTCTGCCAATGCCCTGTCTCCTCTGAGGTCTCCTCCAGCTCCCTCTGCAGCTCCCGCACCAGGGTTGACATTTTCTGCCTCTCCACCTCTAATGCAGCATGGTCCTAGGGAAGGAGGCAGTTGGGGGCCAGGAGGCTCCGAGGGAAGAACGCACTTCAGACCAAAGTAGAAGTGTGGAAGGGGAGGATCAGGCCCAGAAGGCATCACACCGGCTACACACCATAATAGCCCAGTGATGCTGGGTGCAATGCTAGCAGAAAGTTCTCCCCAGGTTACAGCTCCACCCCCACCCCCACTCCCACCCCCGCCCCTGCTGTCATTTACAGGAAGCCTCCCCAGGGATCCCTGAGTGGCGCAGCGGTTTGGCGCCTGCCTTTGGCCCAGGGCGCGATTCTGGAGACCCGGGATCGAATCCCACATCAGGCTCCCGGTGCATGGGGCCTGCTTCTCCCTCCGCCTGTGTCTCTGCCTCTCTCTCTCTCTCTGTGACTATCATAAATAAATAAATAAATAAATAAATAAAAAGGAAGCCTCCCCTATTTATTTATCATGGTGCTCCTTGCCTGCATTCCCTCTCTCTGCCCTTGTATAAGGAGACCTTGTAGGTCTTCTGCCCAAGGTTCTCAATACATCTCATGTGTGTCTTTTAGAGGGAGTTCCAGTTACGACCAGGAAAGTCACAAAATACCAAGAGACCTCAAGCCTCTTCTTAGGGGATGCCCTCTTCTGACAGCCCCTGCTCTGGTCACATGCCTGGGTTGCATCCTGTATACTCCGGCGAAGTTGCTCTGCATCTCGCTGGCACTGCTGCCGGACATGTTCCACCTCCTGGTCACGGGAGGCCACCTCCTCCTTCAGGGCCCCCTTCAGGGCTGTCAGCTCCCGCTCCCGCAGTCTCAGGTGCTCCTCCATCCTCTGCTTCCCCTCTAAGACCTCTTCCAGAAGCTCTCGGGCCTCTAACAGGTCCTGGGGAAATGAAGGTGAAAGAACAGAGGAACTTTATTCAGATCTGCCTGTCTGTTCATTCACTTAGTCCATCAAAAATATGTATTGAGCACTTCATACCTGTTAGACTCAGCACAAGGTGCTCTCTGCCCTCTAAGATGCCCCCTGTTCTGGGTTCTAACCCCACCCCACTATCAAATATGTCTGAAAGCACATTAAGGGGTACCCATAATCAGTTGCATACTGTACATACCCTGGGGACACTGGAGATGAGCAGACTTGAGGGTGCTCTACTGAAAGAAAACAGAGGCCACAGGAGCCATCCTACTGCCTACCTTCATGAGCGCCTCCTTAGCAGGCTCAGGCTCCTGGGCCTGTTTCAGCTTGTCCTGCAGCTCCTTCACCTGGGCCTCCAGCCCACATCGTACCCTTTCACTCTGGTCCACAAGGAGCTTCATGTTCTGAAGCCTAATAGTTATTAATAGATAATATCATCACGTGCCACATGTCAAGCAGTTTTCTAAACACTTTACACACATTCATCCATTTCAACCTCCTTCAATTCTCTGTTCAAATCTTAAGGAGGCCTCCCCTGACCACTTTAATACTGGAACCTGCTCCTCCACTCTTGGCCCTCTGATCTGCTTTGACCTACTCTACTTATCACCTTCTCACATGCTACAAATTTTCTTACCTGATGTGTTCATTATTTACTACTGTCTGGCTCCCCCCACCCCTGGGTAGAAACTATGCTTCTAGAGAACAGTGCTCTTCATCTGAATGGTTCATTGGAATCTAGATCAGTGCCTGCCACACAGTATTGACTGCAAAAATACATGCTGAATGAACAATCCTGTGAGGTAAGAACTATGATTAACCTATTTTGCAGATTTAGAGCCTAAAGTAGAGAGGCAAATCCAGGTAACCCAACTTAGGCACTATCATCATCACCAATAGAGAAAGTGAAGAGAGAAAGGTCCTATCTTTAAACTATCTCTGTCTGCCCCTTCTAGCTTCTAGAGATACCTTTCCATGTCTCACCCAGGGGGTACTTCCAACCCTGGCCTTGGTCCCCAAGCAGCCCCATGCACACCATTAGCTGTACTCACTCTTTGGTGCTCTGCTGGGCCTCGCCCTTTCTCCTTTCCAGCAGCTCCTGCAGTTGGCTGCACTCTTCTGCCTTCTCCTGCAGCTGCCGCTCCAGCCCAAGCCGAGATGACTCTAGCTTCGGCCGCTTCTGGAAAAGGCAGGCAGAGTAAAACAGGTGGAGAGTAGGGAAAGCCTCTCGGACCAGGAGTGATGCAAATGTCTAACGTTTACTGATACGTTTACTAACGTTTACTACATGACAGGCACTGTACTATGGACCCGGTGTTTCTTATCTGCAATGTAATCCTCTTAACAAGCCTGGGGACTTGTGATGGTTTAAAGTATGTCCACTAATTCTTTGACATTCCTTTCAAAGGGTAAAGCCTCTCCCCTTGAGTATGGGCTGGACTTAAGGACTCTTCTAACAAACATAAGGAACTCCAGTGACTAGTCCTAAAAAGGCACTGCGGCTTCCTCCTTACCTTCTCTCTGGGATCATTCACCCTTGGGGAAGGTAGCTGCCATAACGTGCAGACACTCAAGCAGCCCCATGAGGAGGTCCACACAGCAAGGGAATGAGGCCTCCAGCTAACACCCACTATCTTCTAATGACTACAGTCCCAGCCAATACCTTGACTGGAAACTCGTAACAGCTAAGTTGCTTCCAGATTCTGAGCCCTCAAGACACTAGGAGATGACTGCTTCAAACTGCTCCAAACTGCTAGGTTTTGAGGTAATTCATTACACAACCACAGATAAATAACATAGTACAATTATCATCCCCACTTTACAGTTAAAGAAATAGTGGCTTAGAACATGTAATGGACATGCCCACGAAACGGACACAGCCAACAGTTACCAGGATTTGAACTCAGTTTCACTCCACAGCTGACTACTTAACTGGTACACTATACTGCTTTCTAGGAAATAAGAGGAGTTACAATTCGACATGTACTGAGTAACAACTACATGTAAGACAATACTGTGAGAGGTGGGAGCAGTACTTTTTTAAACTATTTTATTTATCTTATTTTATTTTTTTAGACAGACAGAGAGAGAGAGAGAGAGAGAGAGAGGTTGGGAGGAAGGGCAGAGGGAGAATCCCAAGCAGGTTTCATGCCCAGCACAGAGCCCGACACAGGACTCAATCCCACAACTCTGAGACCATGAACTGAGCTGAAATCAGAAGTCAGACACTCGGGGCGTCTGGGTGGCTCAGTGATTGAGTGTCTGCCTTTGGCTCAGGTCATGATTCCGAGGTCCTGGGATCAAGTCTCAGATCAGGCTTCCCACAGGGAGCCTGCTTCTCCCTCTGCCTGTATCTCTGTCTCTGTCTCTCTCTGTGTCGCTCATGAATAAATAAATAAATCTTTAAAAGAAAAAAAAAGTCAGGTGCTCAACCAACCAAGCCACTCAGGTGCCCCACGGTTATGTTTTTTAAAAGGAAGTTCATAGACTTTAGCATAAGGCTGATCTGAATTTTAAAATTCCTTCTCTGTGACTTACTACCTTAAGCAATCACTTAACCTCTCTGATCTTCAGTTTTCTCATCATGAAAGGGCCCACAACACCTACTTTACTAGAACACCATAATTACTACATATTCCCAGAGAGCACCTGCTACAGGAAGCATACTCAATAGGAGCATCTAGGGGCTCAGGTGGTTAAGCATCTGATTCCGGCTCAGGTCATGGTTATGATCTCGGGGTCCTGGGATTGGCTCCCCACTCAACGGGGAGTCTGCCTCTCCCTTTGCCTCTGCCCCTTCCCCCACTCATGCTCTCTCAAATAAATTAAGTACATATACTCAATTAATGATGGTACTGCCATCATCATGACACCAGTGAAAAGGACTGAGGTTGCTATGTGCTCGAGGCATCCGCAACCAGTGAGCACAAAGCCAGGACAAAAACTTCCAAAGGAAATGAATGGAAGAGGTCAGAGCCCCGATGAATGTGCTCTTCTCCCCATGCTCCAGAAAACCCAAGAAGTCCTTGGTGGGACCAGCACACACTCTTGTCCCTGTGTCACAGAACATACAAGTGTGCATCCCATTGCTTAGAAGTGCAGCCGAGGCCACAGTTTCTCCCGTGTCCTGTATGCCTCCTGCTCCTCCAATCTCCCCTCACCTTCACCTCCTCATCCAGTTTCTGCTGTAGCTCCTCCACTTTTTGGCTGAGCTCACTCTGCCCAGTCAGGGCCTTAGCAGATCCAGAAGTCATCTGCCAGAGACAGGGTGGGAAGGAATGGGTCAACATTCAGACCCCAGACCCTAGAGGCCCAACCCTGCCTCCTGCTCCCACCAGGAGATGGCCACTCACCACCAGAGGCTGCATCTGTTCCAGCACCAAATTGACCTTCCTCCTCACAGAGGTTTCGGTTTCTGAGCTTCTGGAGAATAAAAGGTTAGAAACAAAGGCTAAGGGAGGGAAGAGGTAGCAGAGATGAGGGAAGGAAGAGCTAAAGTCAGGGAAGATAGGGAATGAAGCTAGGAGGAAAAGAAGGGAGGCGTGTGACTGTGCTGTTGAGAGGGCCCCCACTCACCCCTCCCTCAGGATGCTATAGATAGTGGCCTTCACATGGTCCACACTGCCCGGTGGGGCCGTCTCCTGCTGGTCTCGGAGAAGGTCTGGAGTTGATTTGAACTGCAAAACATAAATCCAAGAAATAGGAAGATTAAGTCAGAAGCGTGTGTGGAGTTCAGATAGCGCAGAAACAGTAGGTAGGAGACAAGGCCTTCCAAGCATGCTGAACAAGCTTCAAGTGGGGGAAAAGAGGCAACACCGCTGAGGCCTGAGCAGCAGGCCCAGGAGAGGTCCTAGCAGGGTACACCTCTCACTATTTTTTTTTAAGATTTTATTTATTTATTCATGAGAGACAGAGAAAGAGAGAGAGGCAGAGACATAGGCAGAGGGAAAAGCAGGCTCCATGCAGGAAGCCTGGAGCTGAAGACAGACACTCAACCACTGAGTCACCCAGGCATCCCTACATCTCTCACTGTTGCTGCAAGCCACATTCTATTTGACAAGCAGATTTCAACTAGCTGTGAGCTCTGGGACAAGTTACTTATTACTAACGACAGTTAACATACTAGAATTTGTAAATAAACAGGCTTAACTTTGTCTCCAAGAAGTCATTCCCCACTCACTTAAACTCCTGAGTGGGAGACAAAGTAGGAGACTCCTGACAAGAGCACCAGAAGCTGTTCATCTTACCAGGGCTGTCTTACTTATGCTACAGACCTAGCAAATGCTAGTAACATGATTCAGAGCTGTAACAAGTAACTCTCATGCTGTGAAGGCAGATTTCATCGTTAGTTCCATTTCCATGGAAGTATCTTTTTTTAAAAAAAATATTTTATTTATTTATTCATGATAGACACAGAGAGAGAGAGAGAGGCAGAGACACAGGCAGAGGGAGAAGCAGGATCCATGCTGGGAGCCCGATGTGGGACTCAATCCCGGGTCTCCAGGATCATGCCCTGGGCCAAAGGCAGCCTCTATACCGCTGAGCCACCCAGGGATCCCTCCATGGAAGTATCTTGTACACATGAATACCACCTATGAAGTAGATGGATAAAGTGGAGGACAAAAGTTGAAACTTTCTGCCTCAAGTTATTTAAATTGGCAAGGGGTCCCAGGGCTATTGGGTCCCACAGAGGAATGAGGTCTGACCTGTAGCATGCCAGGGTCCCAGGCTCTCCCCCGTGGCTCCTCAAAACTCTGAAGAACCCAGTCCTGGGTCTGACGGGAACAGCTAAATCCACCAAGAGGGCCCTGATTCTGGGATGACTGTTTGGAGTTGCCCATGTGGCTGTCATGCTTTGTGCTAGGAGTCCAATGGGTAGGGAACTGATGTTCTCGTTCATCAAGGGTATCCCGTGGGAGCCGGTTGTCCAGGCTTTGGCTCCGCTTGCGTTGTTCAGGGGGCAGTGTCCGCATGCGCCGGCCAGTCCGGCCCCGGGCCTGCCCCCCCTGGCGACTATCAAACTTGTTGATGAGTGAGTCCACTGAAGACAGGGGAGCAGTGTCAATAGTGCTCCCTGGGGAAGCTACTTCAGGGGCCAGCTGCAGCAGACTAGTGCTCCTGGTGCTCGGACTCACAGGGGCAGGGCCTTTCAGTGAGGCCTGGGACTGGGATCGGAGTAGCCTTCCATTCCAATGGGCCCCAAGCTCCTCATCAGACATGCTGCCCTGTGAGCGGGCAGGAAATTCCTTGGCATGAGAGTAGGTGCTTTCAGGGAGTTCAGAGTCAGAGCCTGGAGGCCCTCTGTTGTTGGTCCCCTTGATCTGGACCCCAAAGGAGTCATTGCCTTGCTCCCCACTGTTGAGCACCACAAAGGGCTGCCCAGCAATGCCCTGCACACGCACAGCGACTCCATAGGTATTGGCTCTAGCATCCTTAGCAGGACGCCGTCCACCACGACGCAGGGTGTCCATCTTTGCATTACCCACTGGCTCTGTGATGAAGCGAATCTGGACTCCATGGTCTACAGGGCCCCGGGGCTCAGCCATGGTGGATGCCTGCTCCATGAATGGGAGGGATCCTAGAAATTTAAGAAAACAGTTAAAGCTGAGAGACTGGTAGTAGAAACCCAGAAACCTCCACCTGTTTGGCTTTTGTGTGGCTTATTGCCTTATCATTCCTTCTACATAGAACAGTGGTCTTCATATTTTATTTGAGCAGCAGAAATACCTCAAGGGCCTATGAAAACACAAGACAACTGGACCTTATCACCATAGTTTCTGATTCAGTAGGTCTGTATTTGCATTTCTAACAAGTTCCCAGGTGATACTGATGCTGCTGGTCCAGATTTTGAGACCCATTGACTTAGAAGAATCCATTTCTTCTTATACAGTCCTAGGGACCTGGCTTTGTCAAGAGTTTAATGATTTTGTTTGATTTTCACACATACACATAAACTACAGTGTGCCTCCTCCAAACCCAATCAAGGCAGAACCCAAACCCCACCTAACATATCTATCCCAATGAAGAAAAGCAGCCCTCTACTCCCAGAGCCCATTTAAAATACAGAAGACTCCCCCCACCAAAGGTATGCCATCCCATTTCTGGGAGGACAGCAGTGATGCCGCTTGGGGGAACTAAGGGCTAAGGACAGGCAGGGGAGAGTAACTACCTTTCTATTGTGCATCTTCTGTCCCTTTTAAATCTGGAACCATGTAGATGTATTGCTTATTCAAAAAAATTTTAAATAACATGGAAAAGAGTGTCAGCCTAAGAGGTCCTAGGACAGGCAGACTTGTCCCACCTGAAGGCCAGATCCAGGACCACCCACAGGCCAACTCCTCCAGCTGGTGTTAGCCTAAGATTAGGGTTGGCAAATGGAATATATTCCAGGTATGTTCTGGCTCCAAGAACTGGGAAGGGCAGGTTCTCCTTGAAGCAAATAAAAACTCCAGCTTCCCCAGCCCTGCAACTAATCTCCACCACAGCCTAGCACCAACCTGGAGGAGGAGCATCCAATGAGCCAGACAGACACACAAACATACCCAGTTCAATCTCCCAGTGGAGCTCTGGGCCAAGAAAATTTGGCAAGGCCCCCTTCAGAGGCTATAGACTTGCTAGGAAGGTGAGAGGGGATGGGAGTGGCCCTGCTCCAGGTGAGAATGGGGTTGGTGGGAAGAACATTCCTAGCATTCTCAGCCCTTCTACTCCAGAAAAAGGAACCCGGAGGGAGGAGCCCTTATTGGCAATGGTTCTTCTTTTTGGTTCGAGAGACTCCATTTGAGAGACTGATGAAAGTAATGCACCCACCCCCACTACTGCCCCCCAAGAAACAGTCCACAGACTGTTTTACCACAGACTCTCAAGAGGTTCACGAAAACCTCCAAGCCCACCCTGAACTAAAGGATCCCTGTCCTTCCACCATTCCAACATTGGGGAGGACTTTAACCAACCTTAGATACTCCAAACAAAAGGATAATTGGTTGGCAGGGTCCTTTGTTAGAATGGTAAGAGAATGGATCAACAAAGAAGCTCTGAGGCAAAGGGATCAGTTATCCAAACCACTCATCCAGTAAAAAAGGAACCTAGCCCTGCTCTTCATTAGATATATACAACCTTGCGCAATCACAACTTTTCTGAGCCTCAATTTCCTCATCTGTAAAATAAGTATAATGATAATACCTCAAAAGGTATTATCTGTGAGAATTAGACAATAATAATTACATGCATATTCAGCTGTAAAAATTTTATCATGTTCCGCACTTCAGATTCTTGCATTTAATTTACTTAGGTCCCACTTTAATAAAAAGAGGGAAAACAGGAGCCCCTGGGTGGCTCAATCAGCTAAGCATCAGACTCTTGGTTTCAGCTCAGGTCATGATCTCTCGGTCATAGGATCGAGCCCCATGTTGGGCTCGGCATTCAGCATGGTGTTTGCTTCAGATTCTCTCTCCCTCTCCCTCCTACTCACTCACTTTTTTTTCCTCTCTCTCTCTCTCAAATAAATAAAATCTCTTAAAAAGGAGGGGGCAAACAGGACAAGATATGAAACATGAAACATACCTAGCAGCATGACTATGTCTGTTACAAAGCTGACAACAAACATTATCCTGCATACATGCTGTTCCTTTCAACAGGACCTTCCTTATTTCAAGTCCTTCACAGAAGGATGTCACTTCCTTAGAGCCTTTCTCAAAGACCTTCTCCCACAAACTAGGTCAAAACCATGTTATATGCTCTACACTTGTCCTTCAATGAATTTGCCTCAGTTTATTATTTTTTTAAAAAGATTTCATTTTTAAGTAATCTCTACACCCAATGTGGGGAATTTACAATCCCAAGATCAAGAGTTGTGTACCTCTGCCACAGTTTATTTTTATATATTTATCAGAGTGATGACTGTTTCCTGTCTGTCTCTCCTACTAGATTATAAACTCCCAGAGGGCAAAGAACACAGCTCTCAGCTGACTCCTGTGGCCCCACGGCTGGTGACACAGCATGCATCAATAAATATTTGTTAAAGGTTGTATCCTGAACCAAGGCAGACTTGCACAGCAGTGGTGAGATTTACCCAGTGATCCCTCACAGCCATTTATCATTTGCTCTCATAACTAGACATCTCTTCTGCCCCATTCATAACTTTAGAACCATGTGCCTAGACTGCCAGCTCTCTGAAGTCACATGATTTATTCATAATACAGCTCTACTCTGTCAGTACATCTACTGATCTTCCAGATTCAGGTCAAGGAGCTCCCAGGCTAGGCCCAGCAGAGTGTATAGCCCCTCACTCACCCAAGGACACCAAGTTGTTCAGAGGTAGGGCTGAACGTGCTCCCCAAGTCCCAATGACTCCCTAATTTCCAAGGGAACGGTAGTCCCAGAACAGGTGGGAAGGTTGAAGGAGGGTTGAAGTGATCTTTGGGGTGAGTCGGGAAGCAGGGCTCTAAATGATTCAACATGGAAAACCCGAAACCTATCCGCCTTTAGTTACAGAGGACAGTGGGGCGTGGCCTGGGGTGCAGCTCCAAGGTCTTGCATAAGCCCCAGAGGCAGGTAAACAGCGCCCTAGTGCCAGGAAACTTGGAGTACTGAAGCTTCGCTCTCACAGCCTGCTCCTGCTCTTCCCTCCTCTGGCAGGCAACCAGGGCACTCCTCACCAACTATGCTCTAGGAAGAGCCCAGGCCACAAGTTAATTTAACTTCATCTGTCTGCCTCTTGCCATTCCTGCCTGTAGGGAGAGGAAGGATACTGCGCACCTGTATCAGGCAGCCACTTTTCCCTGGGTTAATTATTAGCCTGCCCTGCCCCAATTCCGTCACCTCTGGCCCAGCCGTTAGCATCTGGCTTACAACTGGGAGTGACAGTCCCTGGGCTTCTAGCAGAAAGTGGGGGTGGGGTGGCAGAAAGTTAGGGTGGGGTGGTTTGGGATGTGCAGAGGAAGAACTGATATTAGCAGGGCTAGATGCCACATAATCAGCAGATTTAGAAAATGGAAGAATGAGAAGTATAGAAATTAGACTCTTCAGAGGTAACAAGGGAAGTAAATGGTTAAAATAGAAAAGGACAGTTCAGTGACCTTGATCAGTTGGCTATTTTCTCAGAAAGAGTTACAAAGACAAGATGGTTCCCCATGGATTAAAAAAAAAACAAAAAACAAAAACACTCCAAGTGGACTCCTGGCCCAGTCCACTGAAAAAAGCAGAAACCTGAGAGCCAGGCTAGAGCAGCTTGGCCAGTGGAGGAAAAAAACACAATGACAAACTGGGCCCTGCAAACTGGCTGGACTGGTTTGAGAGGCAAGGGGAAGGGGAGGGCCAGGGAGACTCCAGTGGCAGCTCATAAAGCACACCAGAGAAATTCCACAGTACAGAAGAGGCAGGGGGCAAAACCATGGGCAAGGACTGTCCAGCCGAGATGCCAAGGCCAAGGCCCTGAGGGAGGAGGCAGAAGGTGGAGAGGAACAGGGAGGAACAGAAGGGAAAAGAACCTGGTGAGTGACAGGCCAGCAGGTGACAGGAAGACTCTGTGTCCCCTACCCCTCCCTCTCAAGTTTCCCCAGTTGCATCCCACACTTGCCTAGGCCAACTCCCTGGCCCTCAGTTCTCACCTCCTTGGCACGAAGAGAAGCAGCCCTACCTTCTCTTCACCTCCCACAGGGCTGATAGCATGCAAGTCAGCCCTGGGGAAAGAAGAAAGGGTTCTGGGAAGCTAGAATCCTCTTAGGGTCAGGCAAATCTCTGGATTAGCAGTCTTGTAGGGCCAGTCCCCCACTCCTAAATATCAAGGATGAAAGAAGAGGTGCAGAGGCACGCGTAGGCAGCCTGCGGACAACATAGCGGTTGCTAATTATTTCCCAATTACAACCACTTTCGTCAGGCAGGGCATCAAAGGGGCCAAGCTAAGACTGGCTCTGGTTCCTTATGTGCCTAAGGCAAGGAAATCTGCCTCAGAAGTCTTGTCTCAGCCCCAATGTGCAGCTCTCATCCAACCTGGAGACCTAGAGGTGCTAGCTCCCCTAGTCCTGTGGTCTCCAAGGGAGTCCTGTCTATTTCCCACACCACCGGTGCCTACTGCCAGTCTGACAGCCATCATGGTCAGGTGGTTGGGGATGCCTTGTGGGGTTTCAAGGAGTAATGGGGATCTCCTGGGAGGCTTCAAGGAAGTTGGTTACACTCCCAAACCTCACCCAATGGCCCCATTCTAGAACCACAGAAGGAGGCATGTGTGCTTGGGGAGAGGGGGTTTGACATTAGCCCCAGAAAGAGGCCTCATTAGAAAGTATTTTCACACATTTCTAGGCCTAGGGATCTCTACTTCCTCATATCCCTGTCTTGGAGAGCACTCTCTCAAGAGGAAGAAGGGAAAATTCTCCCAGGTATCAAAGCAAAGGCAGACAGAAACTGAAAGGTTTAAATAGTTTCAAAGCGATGGGGGTGCCTACTTGTTCTGCCCCTCAGCCTCTTCACCTATAGGTGAATCGTTAGAGCAAGATACCACAACTCGGGGACATCTCAGAGCCTGAAAGCAGGTGTCAGCGCCAGCTCAGAACGGGGGGGGGGGGGGGGGGGGGGGGGCACGGGACCTCAGGGCAGCAGCCCTGGACACCTTCCCCCTGATGTCTGAACCTCACGCAGCAGCAGCCCCCCTGGACACCTTCCCCCCCATGTCTCTGCCCTCAGGCAGCAGCCCCCCTCGCCCAACTGAAACTAACTCCTTCCCCCTAGCACTGCGGTCTCCGAGAGAAATTCTGTCCCTGGGACGGGCGTCTGACCTCCAGCGATAACCTGACCCCGAGACGCTTTCCTGTCCGAAGAGTAGCCTTGATCTCAAGTGCCCTCCACCGACACGGTCCCTAGATCAGTGCTCCCCCCCCACCGACACCCCCCCACCCCTCTCCAGTGCAGCACCTGTGCCCAGAGGAGGGCATCTCACACCGCCTCGCCCCTTGCCCCCCAGGCCCCCTCGCCTCTTGGGTGCCCTCGCCCCTCCGTGGTCACTCACCCCAGTCGGGCTCCGCGCTCGCGGGCTCCGGCCGGGGCCGGGGCTGGGGCTGGGGCTGGGGCTGGGACTGGGGCTGGGGCTGGGGCCCGAGCTCCCGCTGCCGCCGAGCTGCAGCCGCTGCACTGCACCGGCTGTGCCCGGGCCCTCCCCTGCGGCCCTCCGCGCTCCCTCCCCCACCTACCTGTTACTCCCCCCCGGAGCCCCGCCCCCGCGGGCCGTCCCCCGCCGCCCCGCCTTCCCCTTCCTCGGGTTGGTCCGCTTCCCGCGAGGGGCGGGGCGCTCGCCGTAGGGCCTCGCGGCGGGGGTCCCAGGCCGGGTCACGTGGGCCCGTGGGCAGGGGCCGCGGGAGGCCATCTTGGGGGCGCGGTGATGCGCGGTGGCGCGCGGTGGCGGGCGGTGGCGGGCGGTGTGTGGATGGGAAGCCCCAGTCTGGGCATCCTCTCGGCCACGCTGGGGAACGGCCCTCCTCCTCCGTTCAGGCAGCTTTCCGCCCTCACCTAGCCCGCGTGACCCAGGTCGTCTGCTGTCCTCTGCAGGGGAGCCCCCCGGTCCTCGGACGCCGGAGCCCCGCACTCCAGCTGGTCGCTTCTCCCCAGCTCTCCCCAGCCTCAGCGCAGCCCCAATCCTCTGGCCTCCGTAGATCATTGTCCAGCCTGGTACCTTTTTTTTTTCTCTGTGGGTTTGTTTTTTTTTAATCATTTCCCAAATTACATATTAAATTCTTTAAGTCGTATTCATCGTTTGTCTCCCGTCCCACGTTAAGTTCCACCAGGGAAAGGATCTCTTGTTCCGTTCGCTGATTCCCCAAATGCCTGCTACTGGGACCAGCACACAGGAGGCGCTTAATTTGCTGAATGAATGGAAACTGGGTAAACATCAGTGTAAGTTTACATTGAAAGGGGATGTAAATTTATAAGGAATAAAAATGACCCTCGCTCTAACCAAAGGGGACTCAACCCCAGATTGTGAATCCATTGTAGAGTTGAGCCGTTCAGATGAGGAATTGATATCAGGCCCCAGAAGAGTAGTCAGGTCAGGGGTGCTGAGCAAACTACGCTGACTGTGATTAAACAGCATTAAAGTTGCCTTCCTAAGATTTTAACCGTTGAGATATGTAAAAAAGGGATTAGTTTACCTTGCTGGGCTCTTCATAGTATTCCTAACAAATATTAATGTGTACCTATTTAGGGTTGAAAAGGAATCTTAAATGCAGCTGGCAGTCTGGGGCGCATGCTGACGTCATTTCTGCCCCCATCCTTCCGAAGCTAGGTGTGGGTCCTGGAGGGTAAAGTCCACCTACCAGTTCCTCAACTAGGATGCGGAGTCTCTGCATTCCAAGGGAATCATTATACCGAGATTAAAGTAACCAAACCGGCCAGAGCCTAAGGGAGGAAACTGCAAAAAGTTGTGGGGGTGGGGAACGGAAGAGGAAGTATCCCTCCAGGACTTGTTATCTCCAGACCACTGGGAAGATTAAAAAAATAATAATAAAAAAAATTGAAATGGGAGATTGTTAATTGACCCAGATATTGGAAAAGTGGAACCTCCTCAAGTCTCATGGGTAACACCTTAATAATTAGGACACTTATTATATTTGTAGTAAATATAAAGTTAGGGTGGCAAAGGAGACACCCTACTCCAGCACCCTGGACACAGATTACGAGAAAAACCAGGAGGCCAGAGTCTCCATCTGTGTCATCTGTTCCTCAAGAAAGCAATCTCAGAAGGACACCATCATCAGGCACAGGTAGTAAAAGTGACATTAAGGTTTTTTTTTCCAGAGTTTGTGGTATCTTCTTAAGAAATGTTACAATTTGGGAAAATTGGCCAGTTTATAAATATGGCAAAGGTAGGAAAGCAGAGCAAATACAATACGCAGAAGAGGGAATAAATTACATTGATATATATTCAAGTGGGTAATTGTACTTTTTGTGAAATGGTATAAAAGAGAAAATCCAGGGGTCCCTGGATGGCTCAGCAGTTTAGCACCTGCCTTCAGCTCAGGGCGTGATCCTGGAGTCCCAGGATCGAGTCCCATGCTGGGCTCTCTGCATGGAGCCTGCTCCTTCCTCTGCCTATGTCTCTGCCTCTCTCTCTCTCTCTCTCTCTCTCTCTCTGTCTTTCATGAATAAATAAATAAAATCTTAAAAAAAGAAAAGAAAGAAAAAAAGAAAATCCTAAGTAAATTGGAGAAGTTTTCACCAAGAAGTGATTTTGGAACCAAATTCCTGTCCTACAGTTCATTCCTGGGAAACCCTGAGTTTTCCAGGCAATCACTACTACCACTAACAACTCTACTGAAATTACTGTCTTAAAGATTACCTGTTAATCTGTGGCCAGTTCCTAAACAGCAGCAGGGAAGACTGCATAGAAAGAGTAATAAAGATAAATAACTGGAAGAAGGTGATGCCATTGGCTGAGATTGAAGGACTGGAGACCGGAGGGACTTGGGGTGAGCCCAGAAGAGGAAGTAGACAATAAATTAACTTTGGAATTTGCCATGTTAGAGAAGTAGGTGGGACATCCACTTATCCACACACACACAAACACACAAAGTAGGAAATGAAGCTTAGAAGTAAGGCTAGAAACAGATCTAAGACTCATTCTCCGGGATATGCAAATTTGCCAAGAGGACCAAAGAACAAATCTTGAGAAGTAGGGGACAAATGGGGAAAACACAAAAGTCAGTGGTGGAGAATTCAGAGATAGGTGGAAAAGTCCATGGAAGAGAGCTGTTGAAGTAGGAGAAGAAATGGGAATTTAACATTTTGAATGTATCACTGATCTTCCAGATATAAATCTCAGCAGAGGGCAGACCCTCAGCTCAGACTTTAACAACAGAAGTATATCAAGAAAAGAGAAGGGAAAAAGGTATCTTGACTTAAAGATAAACAGACTAAAAGGGGAAGTTTTATGTTTGTTTAATTTTTTTAGGGAGGACAGACTTGGCTATATTTTGAGAATAGGCCAAAAGAGTGAGCAAGATGCAAGAAATAAGGGGGAGAGAGTGTGTGAGCAAGCAGTCCAAACCTGAACCTACAGGGAAAGGTGAAGTCTATGTTCTGGAGCTTTAATTGGAAGACCAGGTAAGGAATGGGGAGTTGAAGTTGAGTCGGATCACTTTGGTTCACCACCTTGCACAACCTACCAAAAAGAAGGGTTATTCTGAGGACTGAAGATTTTGTAAACCAGTTTTGGAGCTATTGGAATTATCTACAAACCTGCAGAAGCATACAATAAGTGCCAAGTAAACGGTTCAAACGAAATACTACCAGGAAAGCCTCCCTTTCAACTAAAAGAGATGGTATCTAATCTGATTGTTGAGAAAACAGGTAGGTGAAGGGGGAGGAGGAATGAGGGCCAGATATTGCACAAAGGCCCTGGGGTAAGAAAGCATAATGTTTGTTGTGGGAATTGAAAGGAGCCCCTACTGGCTAATCAAAGAGACTGGGACATAGTGAGAAATAAGACTAGAGAGGTACATTCTGGTAAGTCTTAAAAATAAGGGTAAGGAATGTGGGCTTTATTTGTAATGGAAAATATTGAAGTTTTTTGAGCAAGACGGTGACAGTACTTAAGAGGGTTAATCCAGGTCAATATGATAAATGCAATGGCAAAGCTTGGTTGAGATGGCAAGCCCTACACTGGAGTGGTGGCAAAGGGAGAGAAAGGGACCACTCACCTGATGTCCCTTAGCACACTTCTCATCGTTTCTTTCTGGAGTTTTGTTTACAAGTATTTTGCTCTTCAAGAGCAATAATAACATGCAATTATACTAACACTTGGAGCTTTTCCTGGTTAAGATTTCTATTATGGGTGTTGTTAGGGAAGATAATAAGAAAGGGTCACTTTATGTACTCACTTGATATACTCTTCTAGCCTTTGGGTTAAGGATCTCCAAGAGTTCCCCAAAGATATTTCATTTCTCTGTTCTATCCACTCTTTCCACAGAGATTTTATAAGTGGACATCATTGAAGCTGAGCACTGAGTCAGGAGTCAGAGATCTGTATTCTGATTTTACTTCTGGGAAATCTACAATATTAGTCAATTCTCCTAAAATCTCTGGGAAGGAGCTTTGTCTGAAAAATTAAGAAAATGATCCCAGATTACATAATTACATTGTTTCCTTTGAGCTTCTTGGGGGAGAAAGAGTCATATTCTGTCTTCCAGCTCCTCCCTTATCATGGGCTGGGAACATGAGGATGTGTAACCATATCTGATTTTTAACAGGGTAACCGTTTGGGACAAAGAATTCCAAGCAACCTTTTCAGTCTAATCAGTCACTCCCTAACAAGGGAGAGCCTAATCTCCAAGCTTCTCCTGTAGTCCTACACTCACCCATTTGTCCTCCTAGCTGCCCCACCTCTAAAGCTCTGAGCAACTGAATTCCAGTATGTCCAAAGTCTCCAGTAGACGTTCAAAATAAAAGTATCATTTAAAAGAAAAAAAAAAGGGATGCCTGGGTGGCTCAGCGGTTGAGCATCTGCCTTTCGCTCTGGGTGGAGCCTGCTTCTCCCTCTGCCTGTGTCTCTGTCTCTCTGTCTCTCACGAATAAATAAATAAAATCCTTAAAAAAAGAGAAAAGAAAAGAAAAAAAAAGAGCAAAAAGGCTACATATTTCCAATTCCAAGTGAAATGAAAAGGAACAGATTCATTCTGCATAATTTTTCTTTCTGAGTTGTCAAGACACCGTCCTGAGGAGAGCGCCAGCTTGCCTCCACACACCCAAACAACAGCTGATTCCACCCTTCCATCCTGCTTTCCTTTTCTCAGCAGTGAAGGAGGCAGAGAAGCCTAAACCTGTACACACTTTCCTGAAGCCCCAAATCCTCTCCCAGTCCACTGTGGCAAGAGGTTTCAGCAGGGTCCCAGCAATTGCCGGATTTGCTGAGATTTTTTATGTGAATTTTTTTTTTATGTGTATCTCAAATGCAGAGAAAGGGAAGATGATATATGGACATAGCACTGAAATCAGAGACAAAATACTTGGAGTAGGAGCCATGGAGATCCTATGGCTCAGATTTTCCTTTGACAAAGAGTCTGCCATCAACTACCAGTATCAGAGATAAGGCCCCACTCTCCCCAGGGCAGCCCCTAGTTGATGACTAGGCATGATATGGGGATTAAGGCTTGGCCATTTCTGCTCACTATTGGACTTATCTATCAGACACTCTTGGCTCTGGAACTTTCCGTTTGGTTGACTCAAGCTTGGAAGGATCTGCATCATGGCTTGAAGTTCTCCTTGCCCAATTTTGCTTCCTACATCCTTTCCTCACAGGAGTATCAGATCTGAATCCTCTCTGAAAGCTTTCTGTACCCTTTCCTGCTTCCTCACAACCTTTTCCATTCACAGGCATTAATATCCCTGAACCTCTTGCACTCCTAGTTTTGCCTCACCATCTGCTTCCCAGACCACCTGAGTTGACTCAAGTTATTTCCAGGAGTGGTCTGAAAAACCAGACAATCAGATAAGTTGGGGAACTGCATTATTCACTGCCTACCTGGCAATAAGAACCCCTCCCAGATAGTATGTGGGCTATAGATAATCTGACACAAGATGGTGGCCCAGTTGTTCTCACTGATGGTGAAGTCAGAAAATGTTTCTGTGGTGTAACAATTCAGGCATATGGGGTAGGCAGAGGAGTAGAAGTGAATACAGAGACAATGGAATTGGCTGGCTGTTATTGAGTTGCATTGAGCCCTGCCAAGAGATAATAAAAGCTGAGGGCAGTTACCAAACATTGAAAATTAACTGTGAAGGCCAGACAGCCTCTTTGATGGGTTACAAAGAGGTCTTATCTATAGCAGCTAGAGACTACAAAAAAAAAAAAAAAGCTGAAGACCAAACTCAGGATTTAACAGAGTTCCAGGAGGCAGATCTGTAATCAAGGTCAGGGCCCTGGTTGGGAAGACCTGGGACTCTGGTACATAGAATGTAGGTATCTAAGTGGTGCCCCCCTACCCACCCAATTTGGGCTCTCACTCCTCTGGACCCTTAGAGCCTTAAGAAGGAGCCCACATCTCCATGTTAAGATCAAGTGCTCCCTCCATGTGAAAAGACACTACAAGGGACCTCTCTCCTGCCAGAATCTGCCCTGACATCTCCTGACTGCCAAGATCTTATTTAAGGTTAAGTTACAGCATAGTCCAGCATGCTGAACGTGCTGGTCCCGATGAGGGAAGAAAGGGATTATACCCCTAGAACTGCATGTGCTGCCTAAGAACTTCTGTATTCATAAGAACTAGCCAGTATGTACTGGTATGATTTGAGGAGTGTCTATGGGGTTGGTGCTTAATCAAGAAGCTGAAATACAAGACTGGATAAGGGACAGTTTACTCACTGGGGGGTCTGCAGTCTTGGGAGAGAATTTAACTTCCTGATAAGGATCTACCCCAGTGCATCCTGGAAACATAGAGGAACCTTTGCTGGGTGAAGTTCATCTGCCTGGATCACCATGGCATTTGGCAGAAGAAAGGATTACATAGCTCAAAGAAGTGGGCATGTGCTAGAATCAATTATAAGAGACCAGAAGCTCTACCAGAGAATGTTCTATGAAGCATCTAAAGGAACTCATTTACTAAGGCCATCAGGAATGTGCTGGTGACTGTTGGGGATTTACCCCAAAGATACAGATGCAATGAAACACCAGGACACCTGCACCCCGATGTTTATAGCAGCAATGTCCATAGTAGCCAAACTGTGGAAGGAGCCTCGGTGTCCATCGAAAGATGAATGGATAAAGGAGATGTGGTTTATGTATACAATGGAATATTACTCAGCCATTAGAAATGACAAATACCCACCATTTGCTTCAACGTGGATGGAACTCGAGGGTATTATGCTGAGTGAAGTAAGTCAATCGGAGAAGGACAAACATTATATGTTCTCATTCATTTGGGGAATATTAATAATAGTGAAGGGGAATATAAGGGAAGGGAGAAGAAGTGTGTGGGAAATATCAGAAAGGGAGACAGAACATGGAAGACTCCTAACTCTGGGAAATGAACTAGAGGTGGTGGAAGGGGAGGAGGGCGGGGGGTGAGGGTGAATGGGTGACGGGCACTGAGGGGGGCACTTGACGGGATGAGCACTGGGTGTTATTCTGTATGTTGGTAAATTGAACACCAATAAAAAATAAATTTATTATTAAAAAAAATAAACAATAAAAAAAAAAGGAATGTGCTGGTGAGGGCAGTACCAGTGTCACTATGAAGTTCAGTGTGGCTTTTTCTTCTGCAAACCAGAGTTAATATGAGGAGATGTTGTCACAGCTTGGTTCTTATACAGCAACAGAGATAAAGGAGTCCCAAAGCAATAGCAATAGAGACCAAGTGGCAGCACTTAAACTTAACTGCCAGAAGCCCAGGGTTACAATTATCCTAATGATTGGCAAGGTCATAGTGAAGGCCCAGGGAGCTTGACACAGAGTTGTGGAGATGGTTAATAGAACATGGCATCCCTTGGGATCCCTGGGTGGCGCAGCGGTTTGGCGCCTGCCTTTGGCCCAGGGCGCGATCCTGGAGACCCGGGATCGAATCCCACGTCAGGCTCCCGGTGCATGGAGCCTGCTTCTCCCTCTGCCTGTGTCTCTGCCTCTCTCTCTCTCTCTCTCTCTGTCATGAATAAATAAATAAAATCTTTAAAAAAAAAAAAAAAAAAAGAACATGGCATCCCAAGGGGCAAAATAGATGGGAAGTCAAGGTATGGGCATTACTGAATATATGTCATTGGAAGAAAGCAAAAAATAGATAAGCAGGAACCTAAGGATGGAAGTCCCAGTAAAAAAAATCCTGATCTCATCTAGTTCCCCAACCTGAGTCCATTTTCAAACCCAAAATGCATTGGTTAAAGAGGTGGCTAGGTTTCCAAGACTGGGAATACCACGGTGAGTATATACTATTAGTAATTCTCCAGTCTTTCCAAAAAGAGATTTATGATGGTTTGCTCAGGTGACTATAAACAGAGGAGAGAACAGGTCAGGCATTTTGAGAACTGTTGGACTCTTGGACACATGATCTGGGTTGATTCTGATATCTGGAGACCCGAAGCATCGTCTCAGCCCCCTACTGGGTGGAGTTTATGAGGGCTGGGTAATAAGTAGAATCCTGACTAAAGTCCAGTTTACAATGGATTCAGCCCATCTAGTCAGAAATAGTCTGGACTGTTGTTGGAACATCCTACAGAAAATCTCTGTGATCTATTAATGACGTCATGCTGATCAGTCAGGAGCAGCAAGAGTAGCTTGCCTACTCTAAGCTTCAGTAACTTTATGTGGGGACACATATGCTCCAGAGTGTGAAAGATAATCTATTAATTTTTCATTCATGGTCACAACTAGACAAGGGAAGATCAAGAGGTTAGATTAATCTATTCATCTAATCCCTACAAAGATTCTGGGGCCTATGATGTCAAAACCAGAGAAGTTTTTAGGAGTCCAGTGTTTAAGAACATGCCAGGACATCCCCTCCAAAGTAAAAGACAAATTGCTACATCTTACATCTCTTATGACAAGGAATCCCAGCACTTAGGAGGCCTCTTTACATTGTGAAGGCAACAGATTCTACTCTAGAAACACTGCTCTGGACCATGAACCAGGTTGACCCAAAAGATATCTACCTCTGGAGCAGGAAAGGAGTAGCCCCACTGTCTTACTCAGCTCATGCTACTATAACAAAATACTACCAACTGAGTGACTTATAAACAATAAGCACTTATTTCTCATAGTTCTAGAGATTGGGAGGTCCAGGATCATGATGCCAGCAAGTTTGGTGTTTGGTAAGGACTTCCTGGCACATAAAAGGCTATCTTTTCACTGTGTTCTCACATGGCGGACGGAAGAGGGGATTTAACTTGGTCTTCTTGTTATAAGGCCATTAATCACAGTCTTGAAGGCTTTGCCCTCATGACCTAAATACCTCCAAAGTCCCCACCGCCTAACACCATTACATTGGGCTTTAGAGTTCAGTCTATGAATTTTGGAGGGACACAAACATTTAGACCAAAGCACCCACTTACCATCACTCTCAGTAACCTCCTAGTGGACTTTGTGTTCCCTGTATCTGGAACCCTGGGCTCTGCAGGATTAGAATCTCTAGTCCACAAAGAGGTGTGCTCTTTCCACAAGGACCACATTAAATTACACACTACGGCTGCCACATTGGGCACTCTGGGCCTCTTACAGGGAGCAGCAGGCAGAAACTTACTGTGGTGTCAGAGATTACTGACCCTGATCAGGGAAGAGATAGGATGGCTCTGACAAAGCTAGGGGCAAGATGAAGGTCCAGTAACTTAACGGCATCCCAGTAAAAAAGCGTTGTGGTGATCTATCTGGGCACCTCTTGATCCTCTCTTGTCTAGTTGTGACCATGAATGAAAAAGCGCAGCAGCCTTGACCTGCCAAGGGACCTCAGACATCTCCAGAATCAGGGCTTGAACCACAGCACTGGGAATGCCACTGGGAACAGTAGAACCCATGGCTGCAGGCAAGGGAGGATGTACAGCGGGGAGGAAAGAAACAATGAGTACTGGTTGCAGCCCTGAGACTAATGGCAGCAACAAGGACAGTGGTTTATCCCATTAACTGTCATGTGCTTTCCTCCTTAGGAAGAGAGGCCCACAGACACTTGGCCAATTTGTAGGGAGAAGTGAAGCCACAGGACACAGGGGTGGGCAGTAGGCCATGGAGGTACCCAGTTGGATTCCCTTCAAGATAGTACTTTCTTTCTCTCTCTCTTTCAAAATAAATAAGTGAAATCTTAAAACAAAAAAGTGGAAGAGGCACGCCCAGGTGGCTCAGTCAGTTGAGCGTCTAACTCTTGATTTCAGCTCAGGTCAAGATCTCAGTATTGTGGGATTGAGACCCATGTGGGGCTCTATGCTCAGTGGGGAGTCTGCTTGAAGATTCTGTCTCTCACTCTCCCCAACCACCCCCTCAACTGGCGAGCACACACATGCTCTCTCTCTCAAAATAAATAAATGAAATCTTTAAAAAAGAGAGAGAGAGAGAGAATATAAGAAAGAACTTTTTGTTCAGCTGTCAGAAGTACAGCCATCTCCCCCCTTCCAGCTATAGCACCTTCAGGATTCACTATTATGTTCAAGTTGAGAGCACCCTCTTTCCTAGCAACCCCAGTCAATGATGGAGCATGATTGGGCACTAGGATCTGGCCATTTCTGCTCAACATGGGACTCCTGTACTGGCAGTGTTTGCCCCAGGCCTCTGCCCTGGGCATGGTGACTGGAGGCTCTCCTTTGCCCCGTCCTGCATCCACCCTCTTTCACAGGTGTGACCCTTAATAAATTCCTTATATTCCTTTTTAAAAAAATATTTTATTTATTTATTCATGAGAGACACAGGCAGAGGGAGAAGCAAGCTCCCTGCAGGGAGCCCAACATGGAACTCAATCCCATGACCCTGGGATCTCAACCTGAGCCAAAGATAGATGCTCAACCACTGAGCCACCCAGGTGCCCCAAAATCCTTACATTCCTAATTTTGTCTCAGCATCTCTTTTCCCAAAGGACCCAAACTAACACACCCAAGCAATAATGTTAAATAGAAAAATGAAAACTATGTATATATGTGTGTACAGATACACACACATTACAGTCACAAAGATTGACTGATTGATCGATTGATTTGATTTAAGGTGGCAGCAGAGCAGAGGAAGAGGGAGAGAGAGAGAATCTTAAGCAGGCTCTATGCCCAGCTAAGAGCCCAATGCAGAGTTAGATCTCACAACCCTGAGATGATGACCTGAGCTAAAATCAAAAGTTAGATGCTAGCCCACTGACCCACCTAGGCACCCCACAAAGAATTTTTAAATGTGTATTTATGTAGATGAAATCTGGAAGAAGACATAGAAAAGGTTTTATTTTAAGTAATCTCTACACCCAACATGGGGCTAGAAGTCACAACCCCCAGATCAAGAATCAAATGTTCCCCTCAACTGAAGCAACCAAGTGCCCCAGTATTATTTTTATTATAGGCTGGAGTCCAGATATAAGGAAGTTGATCAATAAACATACATTTATGCATCAGATACTATGTATTAATTTCCTATGGCTGCTGTAACCAATTACTATAAATTTAGTGGCTTTAAACAATATAAATTTATCATCTTACAGTCCTGGAGATCAGGAATCCTAAAATCAAGTTGCTGGCAGGGCTGCATTCCTTCTAGAGGCTCTCAGAGAGAATCTATGCCCTTGTCTTTTCCAGCTTCTAGAAGCTGCTTGCATTCCTTAGCTCATGGCCCCTTCCTCCATCTTCTTTGTTTTTTAAGATATTATTTATTTATTCACAAGAGACAGAGAGAGAAGGAGGGAGGAAGAGAGAAAAGCAGGCTCCCTACAGAACAGGAGCTCTATACAGGACTTGATCCCTGGGATCACGACCTGAGCCAAAGGCAGACACTTAACCAGCTGAGCCACTCAGGCACTCCTTTGTCCATCTTCAAAGCCAGCAACGAAACATATTCAAGTCTCTCTCCCACTTTCTAACTGCCTCTTGTGTTGTCACATCTCCTTCACTGACAGTAATTCTCCTTCTTCCACCTTAGAAGGAAACTTGTGATTACATGGAGCCCCTTTGGACCAGAATACTTTCCCACCTTTGGGTCCCTATCCCTAACTTAATCACATCTGCAAAGTTGCTTATGCTATATGAAGTAACATATTTAGGAGTTCCTAGGATAAAGATGTGGTCACCTTTGGGTGACATTCCTGCTCCTGTGTCGGGGGAGACAGAAACTAAACAGGTAAATTAGTTGATAATCAGATACTGAAACGTGCTAGGGAGAACATTTTCAGGGCAGCCCCAGTGGCACAGCAGTTTAGTGCCTGCCTTCGGCCCCAGGGTCTGATCCTGGAGACTCGGGATCGAGTCCCACGTCAGGCTCCCTGCAGGGAGCCTGCTTCTCCCCCTGCCTGTGTCTCTGCTTCTCTCTCTCTCTGTCTCTCATGAATAAATAAAATCTTAAAGAAAAAAAAAAAAAAAAAGAACATTTTCAGAGGGCATCATGATGCTGACTAGGTATGAAGAGTAGTTGGAGAAGTCTCTCTGAAGAGATGGCTGTCTAGCCAAAGCCTGAAGGATTAGAAAGCAATTACTGGCACCTTTGCCTCCGTGGTTCCCCTGAAATCCTTTGGAGGTTTTTAGTAAATTTGGGGCCTTTTAGAGACTCTTGGATGGCCCAATGGTTGAGCATCTGCTCTTGGCTCAGGGCGTGATCCCAGGGGGTCCTGGGATCAGGCTCCCTGCAGGGAGCCTGCTTCTCCTTCTGCCTATGTCTCTGCTTCTCTCTGTGTGTCTCTCATGGATAAATAAATAAAATCTTAAAAAAAAAAAAATTGGGGGTCTGTTAGCTCAAGAAGTGAGTTGACTTTTACCCTCCCTACTGATGAATGCACTCTGTTAAGCAGACTAGTTCCAACTCACAAATATTGATTGTCACCTCTGCCTCAGGAATTCTAGTCTTCAAACTTTCTGAATCTCAAAGTCAAGACCAAGATCCAATCCTGCCTCTTTGGGATTAAGAACAGCACCCAACACTGTTTTCTGCATATTGTCTTGCATAAAAGCCCTAAGAGTGCAATGCAATGGCAGAGACCAATTGGTAATAATACATTTTTTAAATTTAAAAAAAAATTTTTTTATTTATTTGAGAGCATGCGTGCATGTGCACACACAAGCGGGGGAGGGGCAGAGGGAGAAGGAGAGAAGACTCCCTGCTGATTCCAGGATCCTGACCTAAGCCTAAGTCAGACACCTAACTGACTGAGCCACCCGGGCACCCCCAGTTTGGAGCAATTTAAATCCTTAGCCACTTAAATTTGATTCCTGTGGACATAATTTCCAAAACCTTTTTAGAAAAGTTCAAATTATATGGGCCTCAGCAAGAGTGTCATTTATCACTGAGTCCTGGGGACAGGGAAACTGGGTCCTTGATACATCCATTCAGTGAACTGTACTGGTATCTCTCAAGTTCTGTAGCACCACAGGAGGACTAGGACATGAGACCCTGGGACCAGCAGAATGGCAGATCAACTGACACCCCTAAGGAAAAAAACATCTTTATCTTTAGGTTGTAAAAGGGAGGGTTTTCTGTATATTGATGGGGACAAGGAGAGCATGATCTCAAGGAGAGAGTCAGCCAGCTAAGTAAGGAATTACAAAAAGAACACAACATTCTCACCCCAGCTAATGGAAGACTTTCTCCTCTTCAGTTCTTTACCTCCACCCACAACCCACAACCCCAGAAAGTGGTTAGTTTATCCTGGTGTGTGGCTCTGGGATTCCTACAATGACACTCTTTGTATAGATATATGGAAGTAAGCATGCACAAATTAAATACCCTAACTCTGTAATTATAAAAAAATTTTATATGAGATTTTGTTTTCCTTTTTCTAAATAGCTTTATTGGGGTATAATTGACATACAGTATACTGCATAAATGTAAATGTACAATTTGATAGTTTTGAGATATATAGGCAGGTATTTATTTATTTATTTATTTTAAAGATTTTATTTATTTATTCATGAGAGACACAGAGAGAGACACAGACACAGGCAGAGGGAGAGGCAGGCTCCATGCAGGGAGCCCAATGTGGGGCTTGATCTTGGGTCTCCAGGATCAGGCCTTGGTCCGAAGGCGGCGCTAAACCGCTGAGCCACCCAGGCTGCCCTAGACAGGTATTTATATATATATACCTGCATCTATATCTGTTTTTTTTTTTCATCTATATCTGTATCCATGAAATCCTTGCTACGATCAAGATAATGAACATGTCCATCCACCAGAAATTGGAGGTGAGAAGATGGGGGTGAATATATTCTCCCTGGGTTTTTTGGTTTTTTTTTTAAGATTTTATTTATTTGAGGGGGATCCTGGGTGGCTCAGCGGTTTAGCACCTGCCTTTGGGCGCAGGGCATGATCCTGGAGCCCGGGGATCAAGTCCTGCATCAGGCTCCTTGCTTCTACCTCTGCCTGTGTCTCTGCCTCTCTCTCCCTCTGTGTCTCTCATGAATAAATAAATAAATAAAATCTTTTAAAAAAGGATTTTATTTATTTGAGAGAGAAAATGAAAAGTGGGGAGGGGCAGAGGGAGAGAGAAAGGGAAGTAGACTCCCCGCTGAGCAGGGAGCCCAATGCAGGGCTCAATCCCACTACGGACACCCCCCCCATCATGACCTAAGCCAAAGGCAGATGCTTAACTGACTGAGTCACCCAGGTGCCCCCCTCCCTGGGTTTTAATCTCTTGTTAACAGGTCACAAATTTGTACTCTGGGTAATGAGACAAGATGAATCATTCATTTAAAAACTTTTTCTACAAAAGTGGGCAGAAAAAAAACAACTTCCCATTCACTTGGCAGGTGACCAGTGGTTCATTAACCAAAATCATGTCACTGCACTGTCAGTTTGCTTTCTTCATTGTGCACAGGACTCAGCAGGAATGCACAGGGCTGGGAAAAGAGCCCAGCTGGTGTCCTAGGCCAGCTCTTGGTTGCCCTGGATGGAAGCAGGGGGAGATTTTTGCCCTCAGTTCCCTGACAAGCCTGCAATCCGTCCTCATTTGGTACCATGTCCGCCAGCCCAGGGCTTCAGGCATGAGTTCCTTATCTATCCCCAGCTCAATCTTCCCTGTGGTCTCAGAGGAAGAGATATATGTGTTCATTTATGCTTCATTCTAAAGCCAGTGTCTCTTCCCAGTGTCCAGACTTAATAATTCCCATTTTCCCCTGTTCTTCAGCAATGTTTTTTGAAGACCCACCAGTTGTCAGGCACTGTTCCAGGCTCTTGGCAATATTGCAGAAGTCAAAACAGACAGAATTCCTTGCCTTTGTGAGCTTACATCCCAGTGAGGCAGGGAAACAACAAGGATCTAAGTAGAACCTGCCTTCCACCAATCTCCCTTTTCCCCTCTATTGTCTTCATTTATTCACTCTCGAAATACTTTCCTTCTGCCCTCAAAGATGGAGAGGAGAACCATATACCCTTCTTTTTGCAACTTGTGGCTGCTGCCCTATCCCTTTCCTTTCTATTCGCCACTGCCTGCATCACTTTATACCCCATGGCTCCAAGTCCCCTTGTCCTCCCTCTACAGTTGAGCTCAGAAACTGAAGACTTCTTTTCAGAGCTCCTTCTACTGGATGTCTACTGGATGTCTACTGTCTGCTGAGAAAATTAAGGCCATTCCACCATCTCCTTCCTCTGCTTCCTAGTCTTCCTTGCTCTCTCCTCCATGGGTGTCCACACCACTGCTCCAGTCCCTCCCCTGTCTCCATCAAGAGCCCTCCATCCCAGTCCCCTAATTGTAGACCAGGCTTTCTCCTCTGCTCTCCGCTCTCCTCCCTCATCCTCATGCTTTCTACTGCCACCCTCAAAGAAAGCTCACTCTCACATCTCCGCATCTCTGCTGTAAATGCTGACCTCTTGTCAATGTGCAAAAGCTAACTTGCTTTAGGACTTCTGCAATTGTGCATCTCACAAGTCTTTGGACACGTACCAACCAGGGTCATTAACTTCTCCAGTCCACCACCTCCTCTTTTCTGCTTCCCTGTCTCTGTGTCTCTAGTATCTGAAGAAGAGACTCCTTGCTTAGAACCTTACTACAAACTAGCTACCAAGAAAACCAGCTAGCTACCCTGATTAAGGGGATAAAAACAAAACAAAACAAAACAAAACAAAACACACAAACGAATAAAGCAAGCTTATGCGAATATGTGGGGGTGACCCCAACCTCTTGCAAAGAAGGCTAGAAACCAGCCTTTTACTTCAAAGGAAGACTTACCTTCAGTGTGTTGAAGTCAGAAGGCAAAGGAGGAACGAACGGGGTGCTGGACTGAATGTATGGGGAGGTGGGAATGGCTGAGAGCCTCAGGGTAAGGGGGTTGGAGGCAAGACGGAAAGCAGAAATCAGGATCTAGAGTCAGCTTTTTGCTAATTCTGTATCTTGGGCATGGCTGGCTCCAAGAGGGTTTTGCTCCCATTAGCCATGAATTGATGTGGGATGACAATGATAAAAAGAAGGAAACTGTCACAGCCAAGAGGAGCCTAAGTAGACATTATGAATAAATATTAAATGGTGTCCTGGAACTGAAACAGAATATGAGACTACACACTAAGGAAATCTGAGTAAAGCATGAGATTTAGTAATAATAATGTAGCCCTGTTGGCTCACTGATGGTGATAAATGTACCATACTAATATAAGATGTTTAATAGTAGGGAAAACTGGGTGTAGGGTATATGAGAACACTTACTCTTATGTTTTTTTGTAACTTTTCTATAAATCTGAGACAATTCATATATTGTTTATTAAAAAATTAAAAGTAGGAGTGCCTGGCTGGCTCAGTCAGTAGAGCATGTGCTTCTTGATCTCAGAGTCGTGAGTTCAAGCCCCACATTGGGGGTAGAGTTTATTTAAAATAATAATAATAATAATAAATAAAATAAAAACAGTAAACTAATAAATTCTTGGTTTTTAAAAAAGATTTTATTTATTTATTCATAAGAGACACAGAGAGAGAGGCAGAGGGAGAAGCAGGGAGAAGCAGAGAGAAGCAGGCTTCACACAGGAAGCCCGATGCGGGACTTGATCCCAGGACCCCAGGATCATGCCCTGGGTCAAAGCCAGGTGCTCAACCACTGAGCCACCCAGGCATCCCTAAATTCTGGATTTTGAAATTTTTTCTCCCTAAGCTTATAGGCTTATGGGTAGGGGAGGAACCTACCACTCAGAGGGTCCCACTGGAAGAGCCTGGGAAAGACACTATGTTACCTTGATGTCTTCCTCTCCCAGCTTCTCTACATCGAAACTGTCATCAGGTGCTGTCAACTAAAAATTTAAATATCTCTCATTGACAAGGTTCTCAGCCTATGAGTCCATTTAGAGGTGAATGAATAAGAAAGATGTGGTATATGCCTGCAGTGGAATACTATGCAGCCACAAAAAGGGTTGAGATCTTGCCATTTGGGGTAACATGAAGGGACCTAGAGGGTATTATGCTGAGTGAAATAAGTCAGACAGAGGGGAACCTGGCTGGCCTAATCAGTGGAGCATGTGACTCTTGATCTTGGGGTTGTAAGTTTGAGCCCCACATTGGGTGTACAGGTTACTCAAAAATAAAACTTTTTTAAAAAATTTAAAAAAAAGAGGGATCCCTGGGTGGCGCAGTGGTTTGGTGCCTGCCTTTGGCCCAGGGCGCGATCCTGGAGACCCGGGATCGAATCCCACATCAGGCTCCCGGTGCATGGAGCCTGCTTCTCCCTCCGCCTGTGTCTCTGCCTCTCTCTCTCTCTCTCTGTGACTATCATAAATAAATAAATAAATAAATAAATAAATAAATAAATAAATAAATAAAAAGAAAGAACTCAGATGGAGAAAGATGAATATCATGATTTCACTTATTTGTAGAATCTGAAAAACAAAACAAATGGTGGTACCTGGATGGCCCAGTCAGTGGAACACGGGACTCTTTATCTCAGGGTTGTGAGTTCGAGCCCCACACTGGGTATAGAGATTACTTAAAATCTTAAAAGATAAAACCCAAGCGAACAAACAAAATAAAACATAAAGAAGTTCATAAATACAGAGAAAAACTGATGGTTGCCAGGAGAAATAGGTGAAGGGGATTAAGAAGTACCCTCCCAGGGGCACCTGAGTGACTCAGTCAGTTAAGCATCTGCCTTCAGCTCATGTCATGATCTCAGGGTCCTGGGATCAAACCCCACATCAGATTCTCTGCTCAGTGAGGAGTCTGCTTCTCCCCCAGCTCATGTTTATGCTCTCTCTAAAATAAATAAATAAAAGCTTTAAAAAAGTTCCCCCAAAAGCTGCAAATAAAATCAAGACTCATAAGTCAGAGATAATATAGTTATAACTCATATAATAAGCAGAGAGCTAGTTAATATTGAAGGCAAACAACTTCTAGCATTAGAACAAAGGATAGCAACAGGCAATTTACAACAGAGTAAAGGAAAAACGACTAATACATAAACAGGTTCAACTTTACACATGATTAGATAAATGCAAATTAAAACAACAACGATCAGATTGGCAAATGTTTTAAAGTTTGGAAATGTACAGAGTTGGCAAGCTGTGAGAAAATACAGTCCTCAAATATCCTTCCTAGGAGTGAAAATCAGTACAAACTTTTTGGAGAGCAACAAGGCAATAATGATCATAATTTGAGATACAAATATCCTTTGGCTTAGCAGCAATGCTACTGTGGATATAGTGTCTAACAGTAATGTCAAGATATGCTGAAGTGTTTGTGTTTATATATGTAGCTATACCTATGCAAACTGGATGCAGCTCTGTGTGACTGCACAGGTCATATGGCCGTGAAGCCAGTCCTCTCTCTAAACACAATTCACCCTCATTATTTGTGGGTTCTATATTTGTCAATTTGCTTACTTGCTAAAAGTTACTAGTAGCCCCCAATCAATACTCATAATCTTTTCATGGTCATCTATAAACATGTACAGAGCAGCAAACAATTTGAGTCACAGGACAGGTTAGTTCTCAGATGAGGTCCAACAAAGCAAGTGTCCTATTCTTGGCCTATGCAGTGTCATGTTTTTCACATTTTTTGTTTTGTTTTGTTGGTGATTTCACTGTTTAAAGTGGCCCCCAACTGGGGCATCTTGGTGGCTCAGTCGGTTAAGTATATGCCTTCAGCTCAGGTCCTGATCCCAGAGTCCTGGGATGGAGCCCCTTGTGTGTTTGGCTTCCTGCTTATCAGGGAGTCTACTCCCTCTCCCTCTGCCCCTCTCCTCATCTCCATCCCCGCTTGTCCTCTCTTTCTACTCTCTCTGTCTCTCTCTCAAATAAATAAATAAAATCTTAAAAAAAACCAAAACATAAAATAGCCCCCAACTGTTATGCTGAAGGGCTATCTAGCATTCCCAAGCCCAAGAAAACTTCAATGTGTCTTATAGAGCTTATATTAGATAAGCTCCCTTCAGGCATGAATCATAGTGCTCTTGGTCATGAGCTCAATGTTAATGAATCAACAATACATATTAGGGGATCCCTGGATGGCGCAGCGGTTTGGCGACTACCTGTGGCCCAGGGCGCGATCCTGGAGACCCGGGATCGAATCCCACATCGGGCTCCCGGTGCATGGAGCCTGCTTCTCCCTCTGCCTGTGTCTCTGCCTCTCTCTCCCTCTCTGTGTGACTATCATATATAAATTAAAAAAAAAACAAAACATATTAAATAAGGTATCTTTTTAAAAATAATTTTTATTTATTTATTTGACAGAGAGAGAGAGAGAGAGCACAAGCAGGGGGAGTGGCAGAGGGAGAGGGAGAAGCAGGCTCCCCAGGGAGCAGGGAGCCCCATGTGGGACTCCATTCCAGGACTCTGGGATCATGACGGGAGCCCACAGGACATGCTTAACTGACTGAGCGTCCCTCTTGTTTTGTTTTTAAGTAGGTTCCACACCCAGCATGGAGCCCAACGCAGGGCTTGATCTCATGACCAAGATCAAGACCTTAGCTGAAATCAAAAGTCAGAAGCTGGGGCACCTGGGTGACTCTGTGGTTGAGTATCTGCCTTTGGCTCAAGTTGGGATCCTGAGATCCTGATCGAGTCCTGCATCAAGCTCCTTCTCCCTCTGCCTACGACTCTGCCTCTCTTTGCATGTCTCTCATGAATAAATACATAAAATCTTAAAAAAAAAAAAAAAAGTCAAAAGCTTAACCAACTGAGCCACTCAGGCACCCCCAATTTCTGAATTCTTATGGAGCTAAGCCACACAATGAGTGTTATTATATGTTATCTAGAAATCTCTAATTACATATGTTTATTTATTTAAAAAGCACTGAAGCACTTATTATATACGTGATTCTATTTTAATTACTTTAAAAAATTACCTCATTTAATCTTCATGATGATCTTATGAGGTAGGTAGCATTATCACTCCTATTTAAAGTATAGAAACTGAAACTTAGAGAGGTTAAATAAATTACCCAAGGTCACACAGTAAGTAGCAGAGCCAGCATTCACACCCAGACAGTCTGACTTTAGAGTCATGCTCTTAACCATATATAATATTGCCTGCTGATTGCTCCAATGGATGTATTCCATCACAAGTTCCTTGAGGGAGGGGACTATGTTCCCATTTCTTCTCTTGAGAGGCCCTTATCATACTTAGGAAAGTCTTATCAACCTCCTAGAGTTTTCTGGACCTCATTTTTTATGAGAGGCTGACACACCTAGCTCTGGGGATGGACTTGGGACTTAGAAATTCAGCTAAAAAAAAAAAAAAAAAGAAATTCAGCTAAGTTTGGTTCCCTTGAACTTGCTAACCACCTTCCTTCTTCTCGAATACCCCAGTTTCCTCCCACAGATGGGATAAGCTAAGCCCTCTGGGATAAGCTAAGCCCTCTGCTGACTTTAGCCCTCTGCTCCAGCTTCCTCCTCACTCCTTGCCAAAGCTCAGAGTGAGTCTTGTGGCCACAAGAGGGAGAGATGGATGTTGGTTCCTTTGGGAAGACTCAACGAGGAACACAAGTGCAAAAGGCTGGATTTAGTTAATCCATCTGGCCCTGAGATGAGGCCCAACAGGTAGGAAGGGCCTGGAATGTGAATGACCTTATGGGATTTTTATGACAAAAGTCTAACTCAAGCCTGTAAGTGATGGGGAATCATGGAAGAGTAACATAGCAAAGTTCACTTTTTTTTTTTTTTTTATTTCAAAGATTTTATTTATTCTTGAGAGACACAGAGGCAGAGACACAGGCAGAAGGAGAAGCAGGTTCCATGCAGGGAGCCCAATGTGGGACTCAATCCAGGGTCTCCGGGATCACACCCTGGGCTGAAGGCAGCAGTGCTAAACCACTGAGCCACCCTGGCTGCCCTTAAATTTTATTTAAGTACAGTCTACCCCACAACATGGGGCTCAAACTCACAAACCGAAAGTCAAGAGTCTCATGCTCTACCAACAGAGCCAGTCAGGTGCTTTAGTTTGGGGTTTTTAAAATTTGAGTGTGGCTGACACATAATGAATACTAAAGTATTCCTGTCGTTGCTCCTTATTCTGCAGGATATCATTCCAGCATAGAATTTCATTTGGGAAAAAGTTGAAGAGTTTCTCTTAGGCTCAAATATTAAATAGTAGAAAGATGCACCCTATGTATAGTATTTATTCAACAAATGTTTGTGGATTCTGAATCTGAATGCCCAAGCCTTTCAGGGTTTGTTTGTTTGTTTGTTTGTTTGTTTTTCCTGTACAGAAACATCTTTTCTAGGATGAGATCCTCCCTCATTTGTTTTGTGTTGGTGTCTACTATGGCTTGGCAGCAGGAAGTCTTTCTTGAATTATAACTTCCTTTCTTCCTTCTGTAATTACATGATTTCTTCTTGCTCTCACTGGAGGTAGAAAAAGTGTTGGCACCTGGCAGAGTTCTCTATATTGGAGACATAAATCCACTTTCTCAGAAGTAAAAGGAAGCAGCCCATACTCTTCGGTTGGCTGTTCCTCCAAACAAGGGATCTAGTCCTCCTAAGAAAGGGCACAAACTTGGGCAGTCCAGGTGGCTCAGCGGCTTAGCGCCACCTGCAGTGCAGGGCGTGATCCTAGAGACCTGGGATCGAGTACCACATCGGGCTGTCTGCATGGTCCCTGCTTTTCCCTCTGCCTCTCTCTCTGAATAAATTTAAAAAAATCTATTAAAAAAAAAAAAGAAAGTGTGCAAAGTTAAGGAAACTGCAAGCTCTCAGTACCCTGAAGGTTTATTTAATTAGGGATTTCATTTATTTATTGACTTTTACAGACACTGAATTATTATTATTTTTTAAAGATTTTATTTATTTATTCATGAGACAGAGGCAGAGACACAGGCAGAAGGAAAAGCAGGCAGGGAGCCCGATGTGGGACTCGATCCCAGGACTCCAGGATCATGCCCTGGGCTGAAGGCAGGGGCTAAACCACTGAGCCACCCAGGGATCCTCCCAACACTGAATAATTAATTTGCCTCACTGCTCTACTGCCAAGAGTCAGCAGCAATCTACCTAAAAGAGGTATTCTTGGGGCACCTGGATAGCTCAGTTAAGTATCTGCCTTTGGCTCAGGTCCTGATACTGGGATCCTGGGATGGAGCCCCATGTTGGGCTCCCTGCTCAGCAGGAAGCCTGCTTCTCCCTCTTGCTCTGCCTGCAGCTCCCCCTGCTTGTGCTCTTTTTCTCTCTCTGAATAAAATAAATAAAATCTTAAAAAAAAAAAAAAAAAAAAAAAGGTACTGTGGGAGCAAGTGCCTGGATTCTTCTGACTTGTTTCAAATCACTAGATGATCCTGTTTTAAGTAGCTACACTATTTTCTCTTCTACAAAATGTTAAAGGGGATTGTTTTCTTCCCAGAAGGAGAAGGTGATATGTATTTTTATTTCTTTTTAAGATTTTATTTATTTATTTGAGAGATAGAAAACGAGAACTCAAGTGGTGAGGAGAAGAGAGAGAGGGAAAGGGAGAAGCAGACTTCCTTCCAAGAAGGGAGCTCAAGGTGGGGCTTAACATGGGGCTTTATCCCAGGACCCTGAGATCACAACCTGAGCTGAAGGCAGACATTTAACCTACTGAGCCACCCAGGTGCCCCTAATATGTATTTTTCTAAAGAAGCCTCTAATCTACAAAAAGAACCGAAGACTATTTTGGGGGGAAAAAAAGCACTTGAATTTAATCCTGACCCAGGGTCAAGCTCTTCTGATTTTTAAGTGAAGAACTTGAACCATAGAAGTAAATAACCATAGCACAAAATTTTAACCCCATTTAAATTCTATTCTATTTAGAATGAGTAGGACTGAACCACATAAGTAAATAACCATAGCACAAAATTTTAACCCCATTTAAATTCTATTCTATTTAGAATAGAATTTAAACCCCATTTAAATTTAAATTCTATTTAAATTCTACTAAAGCAGGAGGAAGAGGGGTGGCTGGCTGGTTCTGTAGAGCAGACGACTGTTGATCTCAGGGTGGAAATTAAGCACCATGTTGGGCATTGAGCCTACAGAAAGAAAGAGAGGAAGGAAGAGAGGATGGAAGGAAGAAGGAAAATAAAGAAGGGAGAAAAGAAAATAGAAGGCAAGAAAGAAAAAAAAATTCAGCTGATAAGAGACAGTTGGATGATAAAAAGAGGAAGAGGGGCTGGGGCTGAGAGGCAGATGGGAGAAGGAACCAGAGAGGGAAGAACGAGGCAGAAAGAGTGAAAGGGAGAAGTAGGGAGAACTGAACTTAGCAGAACTTGTGTTCTAGGTGCTTTATGTCCATCATTTAACAGTTGTTCACCGGGCTTTCATGTGTTTAAGGTTTTAAGCAGTGGAGTGACATGATCACATGCACATGTTTAAAAGGTCACCCTAGGGATGCCTGGGTGGCTCAGCAGTTGAGCATCTGCCTTCAGCTCAAGGCATGGTCCAGGGGTCCTGGGATTGAGTCCCACATCGGGCTGCCTGCATGGAGCCTGCTTCCCCCTTGCCTCTCTATGTCTCTCATGAATAAATAAATAAAATCTTTTTAAAAAAATGTTTTAAAAGGGCAGCCTGGGTGGTTCAGCAGTTTAGCGCCGCCTTCAGCCCAGGGCCTTATCCTGGAGAGCCAGGATCAAGTCCCAGGTCAGGCTCCCTGCATGGAGCCTGCTTCTCCCTCTGCCTGTGTCTTTGCCTCTCTCTGTGTGTGTCTCTCATGAATAAATAAAATAAAATTTATTTTAAAAAATTAAAAAAAAATTAAAGGTCATTCTAGCCACAGAGAAGCACATGGGTGGATGCAGGTAGACAATTTTGGAGGCTGTTGTGCAAGTCTGGGAAAGAGAGATGCTGGCTTGGCTTAAGAGCAGCTACGGGAAAAATGCAGAGCTGCACAGAGAATTATGAGATTCGGGATGAACTGAAGGGACTAAGCCCTTTGTATATGTTCACTGTACCTTATACTTGTCTTATCATAGCTTTTGCTACATTTCACTGAAATCACCTGTTTACTCATCTGTATTTCCCTCTAGACCTGGGGTGCCCCATATGGTAACCGCTGGTGATGTGTGGCTTTGAGTAGCTGAAACGTGGCAAATATAATGTGAGATGTGCTCAAAGTGTAAAATACCAAATTAGAAAAACTGGATTCCAAAGAATTATTTAACTAATAATTTCTAAATAGGTCATGGGGTGTCAGTTCAAGCCTCACATTGGATGTAGAGATTACTAAAAAAAAATTTTAAATTTTATTTTTGTTTATTTATTTTTTTTTTTAGAGAGAGGGGTGAAGATGGAGAGGGAGAGAGAGAATCTAAGCAGGTTCCATACCCAGCATGGGGCTTGATCTTATGACCCGAAGATCCTGACCTGAGTCCAATCAGGAGTCAAGGCTTGAGGCGCCTGGGTAGCTCAGTCAGTTGAGTGTCTGCCTTCAGCTCAGGTCATGATCCTGGGGTCCTGGAGTCAAGCCCCACATTGGTCTCCCTGTTCAGCAGAGAGCCTGCTTCTCCCTCTCCCTCTGCTACTCCCCCTGCTTGTACACACACTCGCTCTCAAAAGAAAAAAAAAGAGAGTCTAGGCTTAACGGAGCCACCTAAGTGCTCCCCAAATAATTAGTTATTAAAAAATAGTAATTTGGGGGTACCTGGGTGGCTCAGTTGGTTAAGCATCTGCCTTGGGCTCTGGTTAGGGTCCTGGGGTCCTGAGATGGAGCCCTGCATTGGGCTCTTTACTCAGTGGGGAGCCTGCTTCTCCCTCTCTCTCTGCCCTTCTCCCTGCCTGCTCTCTCTCTCTCAAATAAATATATTCTTTAAATAATAATAATAATTCCTGTATCAGTCACATACCAAAATGACATTTTAGACATATTTGGTAAAATAAATATAGTATTAAAATTAAATTTATTGGGATGCCTGGGTGGCTCATTGGCTAAGCATCTGCCTTTGGCTCAGCTTGTGATCCCAGGGTCCTGGGATCGAGTCCCTCACTGGGCTCCCTGTGGGGAGCCTGCTTCTCCCTCTGCCTATGTCTCTGCCTCGCTCTTTGTGCCTTTCATGAATAAATAAATAAATAAAATCTTTAAAAAATTAAATCATGGACTCCTGGGTGGCTCAGTGGTTGAGTCTCTGCCTTTGGCTCAGGCCGTGATCCCAGGATTCTGGGTTCGGGTCCCGCGTCCAGCTCCCCACAGGGAGCCTGCTTCTCCCCTCTGCCTGTGTCTCTGCCTCTCTCTATCTGTCTCTCTCCCAATCCAGGGATTCCAGGATTACACCCTGAGCCAAAGGCAGATGCTCAACCACTGAGCCACCCAGGCATCCCAATAAATAAAATCTTTTTTTTTTTTTAAATCCTCTTTGAACCCTTAGGGTTTAAAGATTTTTTTTTTAATTTTATTTATTTATGATAGTCATACAGAGAGAAAGAGAGAGAGGCAGAGACACAGGCAGAGGGAGAAGCAGGCTCCATGCGCCGGGAGCCCGATGTGGGATTCGATCCCGGGTCTCCAGGATCGCGCCCTGGGCCAAAGGCAGGCGCCAAACCGCTGCGCCACCCAGGGATCCCCCAATAAATAAAATCTTAAAAAAAAATTATATTAATTTTATTGGTTTCTTTTAATTTTCTTAAAGTGGCTAACTAGAAAATTTTAAATTACATAGGTGGTTCAAATTATATTCCTATTGAACAGCACTGTTTAGACTATAAGAACTGAGGCAGGGATCCCTGGGTGGCGCAGCGGTTTAGCGCCTGCCTTTGGCCCAGGGCGCGATCCTGGAGACCGCGGATCGAATCCCACATCGGCCTCCCGGTGCATGGAGCCTGCTTCTCCCTCTGCCTGTGTCTCTGCCTCTCTCTCTCTCTCTCTCTCTCTGTGACTATCATACATAAATACAAAAAAAAAAAAAAAAAAAGAACTGAGGCATCTCCAAAGTGTAGCACTTAATAAATACGTGTTGGATGAATATGTTATATTTAGCCACAGCATATTCAATTTCTGACTACAGGTATATATTAATGATGATGGCTTGCAGCTTCAATGTTGGCTGACATTTTTGACAGTGCTGACTTCATTGTTGTCTGAAAAAGAATGTACTTTCTATACCAGCTGGGACCAGACACTGGTCAAAAATTTTAGAATATTCTGCAATTCATCTACTTGTCTCGAACATTCCAGGGATATTTGTCTCCTTGCAGACGTAGTCTGCTTTCAGTTCAGTCACTCTGGAAACAGTGGCACAGATCTGGCTTGACCACTGAGGGCTAGCTCTGGGTGTGCATTCCAAAAGTTAACAACCAAAAAATGAAACATAACACCTACTCATCAAAATCTGTAAAGCTCTTCTGTAGTCCTGACTTCATTTCACCAAACAGTCTAGCACCTTGACTTTGGTTCTAATGAGCTCAGGTGCTTGAGCAGAAGAAAATGAGCATGGGGCCCAGGTGACTCCATTGTCATGGCCAGATGGAGCTGAGCACTAGCATGTCTCTGAACACATCAGTACTATCCTTATTTTATTCCCCTGCAGCTGGACATGAACTGTGCTCAGCTGTCATGTCACATCAATAGGAAAGAACAATTTTATAAGCCAGTAGGGGTCTGACATGTTTTATCTCTCAGAACCTTTTAAATTAATTCACTAAAGTCTTTCAACTAATTAAACAGCTCAGTAAATCTCTTCAAAAAGTTTCTACCACTTAGCAGTCTGACAGCATTAAAGTAAGTGGATCTCCACGTTCTGTTTTCACCTTTTCCAAATATACAAAAAAACTGAATATGGCTAAGGGCAGAAACACAAAGAAAATCCAGTCAATTCCTTCATTAAATCATGTGACTTGCAGAGCTCCCAGCCATCATTCTGCTAATGAGTGATGTTATAATGGAAACCAGGGTCCACTAATCGATTTTGACATAACTTGAATAATACATAGCACACACACCCCACCCCACAATCTGTGTCAAGCAAGCTTAGCTTTTCCATATTTAAACAAATTTCTTAAGTTCCATCCTGACAAGAGGTTAGGTCCTGCTATTTAATTAGGCCTGCTTATTTCTCCCTGAAAATTTGAAGTGCTCCACATTCCAAGGTCAAGAGACCCTGCATTTGGTAAAAGGACTGCAGGATGGATACCCTCATACCAAGCTTCAGTGATGAAATGAAGTCATTGTGCTAGAGGGCTCCCACCCTGGTATTTTTCCTTTGTATAGTATGGGACATGGCATGTTAATTCATTCAACCAGTACTTTTTTTTTTTTTAAGATTTTATTTATTCATGAGAGAGAGAGAGAGAGAGGCAGAAACATAGAGGGAGAAGCAGTCTCCATGCAGGGAGCCTGATGTGGGACTCCATCCTGGGACTCCAGGATCATGCCCTGAGCCGGAGGCAGGCACCCAACTGCAGAGCCACCCAGGCGTCCCCAACCAATACTTATTACCACATGCAAAGCACTTTGGAGGATATAAAGATAAACAAAATGAATAGCTGTCATTTAATGAAGCCCTATTACATCTAGACCCTTTAAAATGCATAACACTACAAGGAGATTAACTCCATTTCACTGAAGAATAAAACAGAGCCCCTATGTTTTAGGAATTTACATTTCATAAAGATTTATGATATATAGCAAGGTATAGACCATATACATGTGAAATTCTAAATGCTATTTTTTTTTAAAGATCTATTTATTTGAATGGGAGAGAGAGGGACAGAGAGATAGTGCCCTGAGTACAAGGAGGGGCCGGGGGAGAGGGAGAGAGAGAATCTCCAGCAGACTCCCTGCCTAGCATGGAGCCCTCACAGGACTTGATCTCATGATCCTTATCATGGATCATGGATCCTTAATCCATGATTAAGCAAAGCTTAATCAACTGAGCTACCCAAGCACGTATGAATGCTATTTTTTCTTTCTTTTTTAAAATTTTATTTATTTATGAGAGACAGAGAGACAGAGAGAGACACAGGCAGAGGGAGAAGCAGGCTCCATGCAGGGAGGCTGACGTGGGTCTCCAGGATCAGGCCTTGGGCTGAAGGGGGCGCTAAACCGCTGAGCCACCCGGGCTGCCCAGCAAAAGATACTTAAAATGGATGTAGCAATAAAGCAAAATTCCCTAAATCTCCATAAGAAACTAGGTAAATTACCTACTATAGAAATCTTTTAAAAATAATCTGAATTAACCAGGGCTGACCTAGGTATAACCTTACCCACTCCAAGAAGAGACATGTATTAGAAGTAAAAGCAAAAACTCAGTCTTCACCCATGGAAATGTCCATTACTTACCAAGGTAATGTTTTACAAAGTCGACTTCCATTTGGCAAAATTACCATCACACCAAAATCTTTTTTTTTTAATCTTATTTATTCACTCATGAGAGATATCGGAGAGAGGCAGAGACCCAGGCAGAGGGAGAAGCAGGCTCCATGTGGGGAGCCCGACGCGGGACCCCATCCGGGGACCCCAGGATCGCGCCCTGGCCGAAGGCAGACGCTCAACCGCTGCGCCACCCAGGGATCCTCATCATTACACCAAAATCTTATTCTAAGTGTCGGGTGAAGGCAGAATACAGCCTTGGAAAGCCCGACCTTGGGGACTTTCCACATGTGACTTACATCTACAGTAATTTGAGGGAGAAAAAGGAAGTAGGAAACACTATTTTTTAAATCACGTTTTTCTCCAGGTCACTTCATTTTCTGCACTCTCAATATGGCTCCCTTCTTGCAGGCTGAGGCCAAGAGAGACGACGACAAACAGAAATTATCATTAAGAAAAGGCGGGTCTAGGCGACCCGGGACTAAACCTTCCCGGCGGGAGGTGTGGGGGGACCGAGTGAAGGGGGGCAGAAAAGGGGGCGGGGGGCGGAGACCTCGGCACCATCCCCCGTTCCCCGCCCGCCAGCGCCCCCTCCCGGGCGGCGGACGCTCAACAGAGGCGCGCCGGCCGACGCCGCCCGGGCCGAGACTCCAGCCTTTCTGCTCCCCTCCGCGCCGGCTCCCCCGCCTCGTCGGCCGGCCGCCCTGGCCCCGCCCCCGCGTGTCGCGTCGCCCCGCCCCGCTGGCGGTCCAGGGCCTGCGGCTCCTGTCGGAGCAGCCCACTCGCTCCCACGTCCGACGTCCTCTTTACCCCTGAAAAGTTTCTAGACGGTGGGGACTATTTTCTCCCGAGGTAACCTTCCACCAAGCTGAAGGAAGAAGTTCACCAGAGGCCGAGGAAGGGCCGGAGCGTCGGCTGGAGCGCGGGATCCCCGCTCCCGGAGGGGAGTTTCCCGCGCCTGGAAGCGAATCGAGTTGTGTGTTGGGTTAGCTGTAAGAGGTGCACGGCGGTGCTAAATGTTTGACATGGAGATTTTTTTAAGTTAATATAAAAGCATAAGGTACACTCCACTAGACAAATGTTTCTTGTCTTCAACCTTGCACTTCGTTCTATTGATTCTCCTGTCTGTCCTGTACGGGAAAACGAGGTCCCCTGGGAATGACTTCTTAAATGCTAGAGACGAAATCCGAACCTGGAAGCTGTCCTTCGGGGCAGCCTGCTGAATTCTACCGCATTCTGGACAGTAAACAGTCTACGGAAATATTTAACGATTAGGAAACCCCACTACACCTATATTTTTCAACTGCGAGTGGCAAATCAGTTTGACAAGAAGTGATGGAGGGAGAAAGGATGAGAGGAGGGAGGGAGGAAGGGAAAAATCCAGTGGCAAATCAGTTTGACAAATTGAGGGAGGGAAGGAAAGACCCACAATTAAAATATAAGTATTACTTAGTAAGGATCAATATTCTTTCATGAAAGCTGTATTGTGAGAGGATAACTATGTGTGTTTGCCTGTACCAGGTCGAAATGTAGAGTAATTTCTTAGGGGCTTGATGTCAAAAAATGTTTGAAAACCTTTGCACTAGACAGTAGAATTATTTTAGGATGATGAGATTGAAAAGGTTTGAAAAATCATCCAATTTAGCCTCCATACTTATTTCATTTCAAAGAACACAGGCTTTAATTATCTTTCTTGCTTATTATCTTCCCATCTCAGCATCTGCTATTAATGATTTGTGAATAATTTACTTCCTTGAAACTATTGCTTCAGTAAAGAAAGCTGTAACTTAAAATATGAAGGCAATTCTGCCAAGCTACCCCCCTTTCTACAGTGCCTCTTCTCTTCCGTGACCCAGGCTTACCACCACATTCCAAATGTGTCTGAAGACCCTGTCTCCAGGGCAGTCCTAGAAAGCTTGGGTTTCTGGGATATTATGTAATCAAATACTCCATTTATTTGGTTTATTTTAATTTATATTTATTTAAAATATATTTTTTCTTTTTTCCCCTTACTGCTTATTTTTAAAGTTTTATATCCTGTATAGTTAATATGAAAGCCTGGAGTGGGGCACCTGCGTGCCTCAGTGGTTGAGTCTCTGTCTATGTCTCTGCCTCTCTCATGAATAAATTAATAAAATCTTAAAAAAAAAAAAAAAAAGCCTGTAGTACTTGAATTTGACTTTGGTCCTTCTCAGTATAGGGGAAGATCTCTCTTGTGCTAACCAGGGGTGTGGTCTGTGACTGAATTTTCTCTTCACTACCCTGTTGCTTCGCATACACATGCTTTATTCATTCATCATTCATTCATGTCATATTTAGTTCAATATTTGTGTCAGAAATCCCATAGGTACATGTGGCTAAGGGTGCTGAAGTCAGGGAAATACTCCTCATAGTCAATAAAGGGGCACTGGTCCAGTAACAACAATAAAATTATTATAATAATAAACATTACTCATGGTTACATTAATAGCTGACATTGACTCAACACTTTTCTGTGCTAAGCATTTTACATGCATTAGGTCTGTGAATTCTCTTTAATCCTGTTTCACAGTTGAAGACACAAAGCTTAGACAAGGTTAAGTGAGAAGCTAGTTAGTGCTTGGCATGATTCCTCAACTACAGCCAGACTCTCCTTTCACTTCTTTTCACCGACTCCCAGAGTACTGGGCCTGAACATTTACCCCGGGAGACCTCCTGCCTAAAAGGCAGTTGTGACATCAATGAGATAGTTTATGTTCCTTAAAATCATGCCTTGTTAACCGGCATCTGATGTACACCAGACACACTCCACAGATCTTGCCTACCAGGCAGGAGGGAGTCACTCCAAACACGGGCTGAGGAAGAAGAGCTCCTGGGTAAAACATTCTCGAAGCTATACACAGATGTGCCTTGTGAGAGAGGAAGAGCAAACACTGGGAACTTATTTAACTGGTTCTATTTCCTCTATATGTCTATCATGGGTCAGGGATGCTATTCAGCTGATTGTTCAACATTTTGAGTATCACCCTTTGGCAATAAATCGCAGAATTTGACCTGTCATGAGGCAATTGTCAGAGATCTATGAAGGAAGGTACAGGGGATGTGGAGAATTTTAGTACAATTAGAAAAGTAATATTTTAAAAATCAGTGTGCTTTCCTTGTTCCTTTATGAATAAATGACTTTATCCTTAGCTGGCCCTTGGCATCCATCTGCTTGAGAAGATAAGGACTTGTTAGAGAAGGAAGTGGGGAGGATACTGAAAGATTCAGCTCTGACATTCAAAATAGAATTTTATAGCAAGACAAGTAATTTCTAGGCCAGGTTAGTGGCTTGAAAGAAGACTTCCTAAATTCCTTTCAAGATTTTTTTTAAAAAAAAAGGGCTATTTGACTCCCTGAAGATACCAGCTTAACTCAGGAAGTTCTCCCAAAGGGTATGACTGCCACACTGTGATGTTTGCTGCTCAGGAGTAGATGGAGACAGACTGGAGGAAAGACAGGAAGCCTATGGTTGTTGGTCCTGTGGGATAATGGGATGAAAGAGTAGGAGAGAGAATAAGGGGGAAAGGAAAAACTGTCAGATGTCCCGATTTCTCCTTTCCAGACTTCTGTCTAGAGATCATGAGATGCATCATGTGATTGGTAGGAACAGCTGGGACTTGCTCCCATCTGAGCCCCTGAGAGGATGCTCTGCATCTTCCTCTGGTATAGCACATCAGGTAAAAGTGTACTCAGATCAAAGGCCCTGAGGTCTGGCTTTTCTGTGATGCTGTCAGTAAGAGCCATGGTATCTGGCTGAGGAACTTGTTGGAGGGATGATCTTAGCAAGCTAGAGCAAGGTGACACAATAGTGAAGCCTACAGAGTGAATCACCTGCCTCCACCAAGCAGGGCCACAGTTAATGGGCCTCAGAGACAGACTGTAGTTTGTAGAATCTGTACAGCCAGAGAGCTGAGGGGAGGCTGAGAGACAGCCATGAAGCCTGAGCAACCAAAGGGAGGCCAGATCACAAGTTATATCCGCATGGTCTGGAATCTTATCTTGCAGTTGCAATTACCAGCAGGACAAGCAGTGGCCAGGTGAGGAAGGGATGGTGCCCCAAAGGCCACAACAAAGAACATTGCACTTAGGGGTCTCTTGGATTCTCTCCTTTGTCATACAATTGCATAAGCTGTGCTTGCCCCCTAAACCATTTGGGTGAAAACTGGGGAAAAGAGAGAAGGTCTGAGAATACTGAGAAAACCAAGGGTTATTTTCCTAAAGAGAATGAGTGCTACCTAATGGGATTCCTTAATTTATTTGATAAGACTTAACTTTCTTTTTTGCTCTTCTTTAAGTTATTTTATTTTATTTTTCTTTTGGTTATTTTAATGAGATAATTGTAAAATATTTAATAACCACAAGAAATAAGAAGTAATATATGGATCTTGGGATGCCTGGATAGCTCAGCGTTTGGGGCACTGCCTTCGGCTCAGGTCGTGATCCTGGGATCGGGGATCAGAGTCCCACATCGGCAAGGAGCCTGCTTGTCCCTCTGCCTGTGTCTCTGCCTTTCTCTCTCTCTCTCTCTCTCTCTCTCTCTGTGTCTCATGAATAAATAAATAAATATTAAAAAAAAGTAATATAAGGATCTTATGTAATTACCACTCAGTGTAAAAAAGAAAACATTACTGGGGCGTCTGGGAGGCTTAGTCAGTTGAACGTCTGACTCTTGGTTTCAGCTCAGGTCATATCTCAGCTCAGGGTCTGGAGATGGAGCCCTGTGCATGGCCCCCACACCCAATGTGAGTCTGCTTGAGAGATTTTCTGTCTCTCTCCTTCCTCATCTGCTCCTCCCCCTCCTCATGCTCTCTCTCTCTCTTTCTCTCCCTCTCTCTCAATAAATAAATAAAATCTTTTTAAAAAGGAAAACATTACTAATACAGTTGAAACTTCCAGTGTACCACTCCAAAATGCCACTTTTATTAATTTGAACACAGAAAATTGCCAATGTTGGATTGCTTCTTTTTGCCTGCAAAAAAACCTCCAGAGATTTTATACTAATCAACCTAATACTTTATTTGACTATTATGGGTTTGATCAATACCTTGCTCATTCTGTTGTCCACTTGGACTGCCTTCTTCCTTTTCCTATTTTTTCGTATTCTACCCATGCTTCAAGACAAGATCTGAGCCCCACTCATTTCAAGAAGTTTTCTCTGAAGAATTGAGCCTGCAGAGAGCTTTCTTTTCTCTTTCCATATACTGTCTGTCTCACACAGTTAGCATTGTTTTATATGTTCTATTCTGTAAATGTCTGGACCACACAAAATTGTACTTGGTAATATTGTTACTTTCTATTCTGTTTTGTTCATTAATATATGGAAGAAATAATAGGCTTTTACTAAGCATTTGGATGATTAAAGATAATAAACTACTGATTTCCTGGAAATTATTCCTTCTAGCAATTTTATAAAAGATACTTCTGCCCAAGACCCAAACTATTTTGAAGAGATACATTAAGGTGAGAAATCTGGGAAAGAATCAGAATAGGAGACTGTTATCCATGAATGTAATCAAATTTTATCATGTCCCATCAAATACTTACATTACGATATAGGATATCTTAAGAACTAAGAATAAAAGTCACCGCTTATGGAGTTATATAAGCCAAGTATCATCCTAGGCATCTTATATACCTCTAATATTACTAACCAGTAATATCTCTAATAATCCATGTATCTAATAATATATCTCTAATCTAACATGTCTCTAATAATAATAATAATGTCAAGTTCTATAAGTTAACCATATTGACTCCCATTCTTAGCCATAAAAGTGTTCTGGGGCAATTTCTTTTTTTAAATCCAGTCTTATACCAGTGTATTAGTCAGTGTAATCAGGGTGTGCTGAATTAACACATTTATCCTGGAATCTCAGTGGCTTAGCACAATAAAGGTTTGTTGTCATTCTGGTGAAGTCCAGGGTATATTAGGCAACTCATGACTTCAGCTCTCCTCTCTGGGGTTACTCAGGGATCTAAGCTGCTTTCATCTTGTTCTACCATCTCACCAAATGGGAAGAGAGGAGCCACACCAACCTTTAAGTGCCCTGCACCAAGAGTAACCCATCACTTACACTTCTTTCCCCATGTGCCAGGACTCAACGTTGAGGCCCTACCTAATACAGCTGCAAGGGGAGCTAGGAAATGTAGAGAGCACATGAATATTCAATGAGCCCCAGCCAATGAATCAGGTGAGGTAGGGCCAGGCATCCCAGGAGGGCCAGTGTATTTGTACACTTGGAGAACTGGGGATAACCTCCTCAGTTCTAGTGGTATTAAGTCAACTGGCTGAGGTAGCTAGACCATCTGGTCAGCTTCCAAGTCTTTGAGGTTCCTGGGCTTTCCCAGATATGAAGAATGTCTTGGGCAAAGATAAAGGAAAAACAAATAAAGACAATAATAATAATAAATGCTTAATAATGATAGTAATAACAAGCCCCTTGTCAGAGTGAAAGAAGCACACATGTTCATATGATTACTGAGAAATATATCACTTCTCTGGAAAGACAGGGAGTGAAGGATCTTATCCAATGAACCCAGGGCCTGAGATTCTTTCTCTGGGGTTCATATAGAAGCACACAAATGGGTTTCAAGACTGAAAGTATTTCAAAATTTTACATACATGTACCAATGTGCATTTTTCCAAGGGAGATAATCCGTATCTCTCATAGAGATTTTCAAAAGGTTCATAATGCAGAAAAAGTTAAGATCCATTTTCCTAGATTAGGAATAAGATCTCTGAATAGGGGACGCCTGAGTGGCTCAGTGGTTGAGTATCTGCCTTTGGCTCAGGGTATGATCCCAGATCCTGGGATCAAGTCCTGCATTGGGCTCCTCCCCATCAGGAACCTGCTTCTCCCTCTGCCTATGTCTCTGCCTCTCTCTCTCTGTTTCTCATGAATAAATAAATAAAATCTCTAAAAAAAAAAAAATCTCTGAATAGGAGAAGCAGAGACCAGAGGCTCCCAGGAAGCAGAGTGCATAGGAAAGGAGAAACTCACATGATTCACAAGGACTTGCACACCAATGCATTTACACACAAATGTAAAAATGAGAACTATTTCCTGGATGAATGAAGGCTAAACCATTTTCCTCCTATAAAATTATTTTAAATTTGTGAATCTTGGCACTTTCACATTTTCAGGTCTTACTATCTATGTCTCAGGCAATACAAAAGACATTAAAAATGAATCTCTGGCTGTCTTAGGAGACGGCCCTTACTACCTCTAACTCCTACTGTACATATTTGACAACAAGAAGAAACCCCAAGGATGTGATCACTTATCTACACCAGAAACATTTAATACTAGATTCTGGAGGCTATGTGAGTCTCTTCGTCTGTGAAACAATAATATTATTCCTCTTGTCTTTCAAAAGAATGAATCAAATTGTTTAATGTCTGAGTCGTGTTCTGGAAATTATTCATGACTATAATAAAATACAAACACTGCTAAATAAGAAAAGAATGTATCCTAGAGAAAAAAGGAAATTTTAATTAAATTTTACTTTGCAATCTATTATAGTGAAAAAGCCACATAACGAATGTGTCTATAAAGCAATCCAATTAATTTTTCCATGAAGCTTTATGGAATCAATTTAATTATTTGATAATCATACCTGCTCAACTCCGTAGCAACAACCCAGATGAAACAAATGTAGCTTTGCTTCTGGGTGTCTCTTAAATAATATTAATTAAATTCAAAGTTTAACTAAATTATTACTTTACATGAAATCATACAGCAACTCACAGAGAAGTCTTGATGACTGATGAAGTTGCTACTCATACTTTTCTCGCAAAATATATCTGGAAGACAGAGACCTTCAACTGCTTTTTACTGAAAGCTAATGAGCAACGTTCATCTTAGAAACCCAGTCTGAAAACTTCCTCCAGTTATTTCTCACCTTGTGAGGATTTTCTGAGCCACTAGGAAAACCCTCAGCTCCTCTAAACTTAAGGAAGTAGCAAATAATATTTTTATTTTTATTTTTTAAAATAAGCTTTATTATTTATTTATTTTTAAAGATTGTATTTATTTATTTATTCATCAGTGACACACACAGAGAGAGGCAGAGACACAGGCATAGGGAGAAGCAGACTCCTCGCAGGATGCTCGATGTGGGACTTGATCCTGGGACTCCAGGATCATGCCCTGGGTTGAAGGCAGATGCTCAATCCCTGAGCCACCCAGGCATCGCAGCAAAAATATTTTTAAATAAAACCTAGCAGCAGCCTCTGGGTTCCCCATTTTTTATTTGCCACCAGTCAAACATAGATCACTTGCCCTTTGTGTCATGATGATTTCCCCATCAAGGTACTCATTCTTATCCCATCAAGTTACGTTTATATTCCCACCCATACATGTGGACTTCCTTTGCCTCCCAGGTTCAGTACAATCAGCTCTTAATCTTTTGGGGCTGGGAGATGCTCGGATGATGAAAATTTCTCCATTGTTTTTCTAGCTCTTGTGTCTTCCTAAACGAGTAGCTTCTTTTGAGTTCCTGATTTGGACCACCCTGAGTGTGTGTTGCAGAGAGGGTGATATTCATTTTAAAGAAACCTGGCATTGTTCCCATGAAGCTGTTTTCTGTTGGGACTGACCTCATAATCTTTTCCACTCCCCACTTTGACAAGTACAGGTTAGCTTCACACTGAATCTGAGCATTGGTGATTGGGTCTAGATATTAGCAAAACAATTGCAGAGGGGCACCCATGGATCACTGCTTTTGAAGACATGTTGAAATCATTTGTTTCTCTGCCTTGACACTCTCCAAGCTACAGGTGGTTTCAATTTTCAACTCGTGGCAGAAACCATAAGCCAAGGAAGCAAATTAAGTGTTTCCACAAACTGTAGAAAAGAAGCAGTCTCTGGCTACCTAACTGTGAAATGCCCAACTTGGGACTTCCATTAACTTTTGACCTTCTTTCTTAGAAACCCATAAGGAGAGGATTCAATTTTTCTAAGCTGGCTATCGAAGACTGGGGTAGTTTTAGCAGCAGTGTTAGGGTTCCTCAATATACCAAACTGGATTGGCTTTCAGACCCCTCCCTAATATGTTGTAGAGGCACGTGCAAATGGAATCCTAAGGTTTCAATCCAGGTTATTTGCACTGCTGCTTTGGTTTCCCATCATTATCAAGATGGGTCAAATATAAGAGACCACAGCTATGGGTTCTATTCACTCTAGAAATGTGTGTGTTAGCTGAGGACAGCAAAATGTTCTAACACTGCCTAAATTAATATGGGCATTCCCTCGTTAGCATGGGGAATATATTTCTGGAAATGGGAGCACTAACTGTAGAATTCTTTCAGAGATTTGCTCTAGTGTTGCAAGGTGGTGGAGTTCTCTTCATACCCTTTAAAGTTATAAAATGTTTCTACTACTGATTTTTTCTTTTTGGGGGATTTTATTTTATTTTTAAATATTTTATTTATTTATTCACGAGAGACACAGAGAGAGAGAGAGGCAGAGACACAGGCAGAAGGAGAAGCAGGCTCCATGCAGGGAGCCTGATGTGGGACTCAATCCCAGGTCTCCAGGATCATGCCCTGGGCTGAAGGCAGGCACTAAACAGCAGAACCACCCAGGGATCCCCGATTTTATTTATTTAAGAGAGAGAGCATGAACGGGGAGGAGAGGGAGAAGCAGACTCTCCGTGGGGCAGGGAGCCCAATGTGGAACTTGATCCCAGGACCCTGGAATCACGAAGGCAGATGCTTAACTGACTGAGCCACCCAGGTGCCCCTATACTACTGATTTCTTACAGCAATTAGTCATTCAACAGTTGATCAGTATTCCTGGCTGTTGGCATAGTTAGGACTTCTTTAATGATGTCAAAGAGCTTACTCATTCTCTGATTGTCTGTTGATTCTTACCCTTGTTTCCTAAACTCTTTCGTCAAAGGAGCCTCCAGTACCCAAAAGACTTCCATTTTAACATTCAGCACAATGTTTTTCCTTTATTTCTTTGTGGCAGGCAGGGCACCATCACTCACACATTTTGTTAGCCATTATTAGCCAAAACTGTCTCCCAGCAGGACTCCTGGGTTGCTCAGACCTTTGATCAGCTGACTCTTGATTTCACCTCAGGTCATGATCTCAGGGTCCAGGGATCAAGCACTGAGTCAAGTGAGGCTCCATGCTCAGTAGAGTAGGGGGAGGCCCCACTGCAGGATTCTTCCCAACTGCCCTTCCTCCCTCAAATAAATAAATAAGTCTTAAAAAAAAAAACAAAAAACAAAACTATATTCCAGGGCACAAATGAAATTAGAGACATAGGTCACAGAACCAAACAGCACACTACAGAACTCACTCAGTTGAAGTTGTAGCTACACAGTTCCCACCCGGTCCAGGCCACCATCATCTCTCACCTGGATTATTGCAATAGGCTCCTAAGTCATCTTCCTGCATATACTCCTTGCCCCTACAAGCTATTCTGTAAAAGCAGTCAGGGAGTTCCTTTAAAGTTAGTCAGGTCATGTCACTCCTCAAAATCCTCCAATGATTTCATTTCACTAAGAGTAAAACCTGAAACTGGTTTCACTTTCTTCAGGTCTGCGTTCAAATGTCACCTTAATAATGAAGGCTTTTCCAACTACCCCGCATAAAATAACAACTTTCCCATCCACACCTCTGTACCACACTCCCAATTCCCTCTCTCCTGCCCTTTTCCCCACCCATAGCAACTATCCCATTATCACCTACAATATACTTACTTATATGAAGTGTGGTAGATTATATTTTCCGAGATGGCCACAAGATTCCCTATGCCACAGATGCTTCTTACAATGTGGTATTTCTACTGTTCCTTTGAGAGATGTTTCCCACTGGCCTCAAATCGAGGGCAGCCTGTAAGTGTGGTGGAAATGATGCTTTGTGACCTTTGAGGCTAGGTCACAAAAACCATACAATCTCTGCCTGGTCCTCTTGAGGACTCAATCTTGGAATTCACCCACGATGATATAAGGAAGCCCAGGCTACATGAAGAGGCCAACAGCCAGCTGTTCTGGCCAACAGCCATCACCAACTTCCAGCTATTTGAAGAGGCTTTTGAGAAGATTTCAGCCCCAGCCACTGCATGAGACTTCAAGTGAAAACTGCTTAGTTTAGCCTAATCACCTCCCAGAACCATAAGAGATTATAATAAAATTGTTCTTTTTAAAAATTTAAACCTATTTATTTATTTTTAGATTTTATTTATTCATAAGACACACACACACACACACACACAGAGGCAGAGACATAGGCAGAGGGAGAAGCAGGCTCCATGCAGGGAGCCTGATGTAGGACTCGATCCCAGGACTCCAGGATCACGCCCTGAGCCAATGGTAGATGCTCAACCGCTGAGCCACGCAGGCGTCCCTATACTTTTTTTTTTTGAAAAAATTTTTAACAATTTATTTATTTATTCATAAGACACACACACACACACAGACATAGGCAGAGGAAGAAGCAGGCTCTATGCAGGGAGCCCGATGTGGGACTCAATCCCTGGACTTGATCCCGAGACTTCAGGATCAAGCCCTGGGCCGAAGGCAGGCGCTTAAACCACTGAGCTATCCAGGGATCCCCAATTGTTGTTGTTCTAGGCCACTAAGTTTTGGGGCCATTTGTTATCCAAGAATAGATTTTGGAACAATTTGTTTATGTAGATATTTCATGTCTCTCTCCACGAGAGTACAAGTTTCATGAGTTCAGGAATTTTGCTTTTTTTGTTGTACTCACCTAGTACATGACCTGAGGCACCTAGACCCGCACCTGCATATTGCAAAGTACTCAATAAAAATGTGTTGAGTAAGTTAATGGACACATGATGCATTTTCAGTATGGTATGCTAATGGTTATTGGTCAACAGTGCATGGTACAGTCTGCTGGACTAGACCTCATTGGCAGAGAGCATAAGTTGGCACTTTCAGCATGGGAAAATACGTTTCAACAAGAATATTTCAGAGGCAAATAACTTTATAATGAATTATAATTATAGTAGGAAAGTATAAAATAGGATTTGAGCTTCTTGTAGAATTTGTCTTCTGGTGATTGATTCCATAATCCCATCTTAGGCTTTTCTAGATCAGGTCTGGAAAGGCTTCAGAAGTATTTTCAGAAGGATTCGTGATTTTTTTTTCAATCCAAATAATAAAGTTCTTGCTAAAAATGACACTTTGAGATCATTCACATGTACTTAGTATGAAATGAGATGAAGTGGAATGAAAATGGACGGCATTGTGTACGCACAGGTGCATGAGGGAGCAATTTGTAATGCCTAATTCCATCGCCTATTTTCAGTCTGGTGGTTGAATAAAGTGCACATATATAAAAAAATGAATAAATATGGTTCTGATTTTCCCCAATCTTGCACAAAGTACTTTGATCTACATTGGCTTGGAGTAAATATTTGTGTATTGCTTAGAGAGCAACAACATACTCACATATCCAAGGAAAATTTTACAATATTATCATCTCTGAAAGTAAAAAAGGACTAAATTTTTAGATACCTAGAAAAGAGGTACTTCTTGTTCGGGGAAAAATTACAGGTAGCTGGTCTTGAATAGACTAATTTCTTTGGGCCAATCCCCCTCAGCCTTGATCGGAGCAAAAAGCACAGATGTAGAATCTATGGTTTCTTAGAATTGAGGATTTGTGCTGAGTCTATTGACACATGGCTTCAAAGCAGTTTCCATACATGAATCACTTTGATAAGCAATATATGTGATTTCTTTCCAGAATCCAGTAGGGTTCAGAGTAAAAATAGCTTTTAAAAGTTCTTCACTTAAGACTACTGCCACAAGGCTACTTGGCCAAATGCCTCCTGATGAAGAGTATGTGCCATTCTGCTGCCTTTGTTCCAAGGACAGTTGTTGGTGCCATTGGGTCTCACTACCTGGACTGTGGCATGAGGTTCTCTTGGTTAGGTACAAGACTTGAGTGGAAAGTGAGGAGGTGCCCAAAATTTCTTTGGAAAGTCCAGGCAAGTGAATTGGGCAGTATTTTCTTTGGAAATTCCATTTTTCTCATCAAGATTTAGATGTTGCTTCTGAAGCTAATTATTCTTATTTCATTTTTCTTAAATGTTTTTATTTATTTATTTATTTATTTGCAGGTCCAGACAAACTTGACTGGAAAAGAAGCCCGGGCAGGGGTTAGGATGAGCCCATGACGTGTCACACGCCGCAGCCAATTGAGAGGCCACGAGAGGGGGAGGGCGGAAGTGACGAGACGTATCCCTCCGCGGAGCGAGAGGGTCGGTGGGGGGAGTCGGCGTCTCTCTCCCCCGCGCCAGCTCCCGTACACGGAGCCGCATTCCTTGGCCCCCCCACCCCCTCCCTCGGGGCCCCCCCCGCCCCCCTCGGGAAAAAAATCCACCCCAAATCACTGGAACCCGAGGGAGGTTTCCTTTCCCCCGCGGGGAGACGCGCTCTCCACGGTTCCCTCTCAGCCGTCTCCCCAAGCCCCCGTCCCCTCCCCTGCTCCCACCCCCTTCTCCCGGCGCCGGGTGCGAGGTCCCTTTAAGGCGACGGCGCCTTCCTCGGGTCAGACTACCGGCGGCGACGACCACGGGAGGTGAGTAAGCGAGCGGGCGAGCCTTCTTTCTCCCCACCCCCTTCTCCCGGGGGTTCCGTTATCTTTTCGCTCGGCGAGGCGCTCGGAGGCGAGACAATGAGAGGGGGATGGGGCGGGGGCGCGAGGGGTGGGGGCAGGGGCCCGGTGGCGCGCGCCCCTGCTCCCCGCGAGTGCAGCGCGGCCCGGGCGGCGGCGGGCATGGGGCGCGGCTCGCGAGCGCGTGCGCCCCCGGAGCCGCGGGAGCTCGGGAGCCGCGCGACGGTCTGGGCCGGGCGGACCCTGCCTGCCTGCCTGCCGCCCGCCCCCGCCCCCCGGCGTCCTCCGCGGCGCGCGCGCGCGCACTCGCGCCCCACGGCCCCGCACACACCGACGTCCACACGCACGCCGGGCGCGAGGCGTCTCGGAGGAGTGGGCGGGCGGCGGGCGGTGGCCCGCGGGGAAAGGGGCGGGGGCGGGCGGCTGCGAGTCGGCGGGCGGGGGGCGAGGCCGCGCAGAGGTGACGTCCCGGGGGGAGCGCTCGCTTCTCCCGCCGCGCCCTCCCACCTCCCTAGGACTGGGGCGCTGTTCGGGCGCGAGGAGGAAAATGAGGGGTCGCTGTGCCGCTCCCTTGTGTTACGTAATCTCCGCTCGGTCCAGTAGTACATCCCAAGCCGTAGTGCGCTGCAGTTAGTTTACCAAGTCTCCTCCCTTGGCCCTAAAATTTCTCTGCGTTGGCGCCGTGATTTGTAAAATGGAATGGGGCGGAAAACCTTTCTTTCGGCTGATTATATCCTGCCGCGGTGGGCGCCATGTTCCTCCCAGGGACTATTTTGTCTAGATTCTCAGCACCTCCTGGAGAGGAGTGATGTCGTTGATCCACCTGCCTTCCCTCCTTTCTGCCACTGACCCTGTTTTCCTCTCCCGCCAGACGCGGGATTCCTCCACGCTGTTCCTAACTGTGGACATAGCTCAGCTCACTTGTCTTGGGCCTTCTTAGCCCAGAAAAAGAGATGGGAAGAGGCTTGGAAGTCAGTTGGCCCCATCTCCTCTTTGAGATGCACACTGGAAGACAATTTTACCATCTCAGAACCACCACTTTGTTGCGGGTTGTAGCTCAGCCTCCTACATTCTAGACACCTCCCACTGCAGTTCAAAACCCTGCAGAAATGGAGTTTTACTTTCAAAGGAGTTTTCCCATCTAGTTGGAGGGGAAATAGCGGGGCAGATGATGAGCTGCACCAAGGGCTGCTCCTTGGTGAACAACATTGAATTTCCAGACCATGATGTGTTCTTGGGACCGGGAGTTGGACTCTGAATTCGAACTCGTTCTCAAGATCTTTAAGTTCGGGATAGCTAAAAAGTACCTTGGAGGTTGCTGAAAGTGCTGTTTTAGGGGCTTCGTCCTCAAGTCTTTTCAGGTGGGAAGGGGAGGGTGTGTGTGGTGCTATCTTCTCTAAATTTTAACTGCCACATAAAGAACTGTTGATTTAGCGTAAAAGTGCTCAAAATACAATCTTAAAACAATTTCATGGCAAATTACATCCTTGATTTCCTTCCCCTTATACTACGGTTATGACACACCGGTCACGTTGGTGATGTATCTCAAACTAAAGGAACTAAGAAGATGAAGACTCTTGGGATGAACAGGATTTTGTTCGTTTCCACCCCAACCTTGAACCAGTGATATAATCTAGGAAAAGGTGACCCACTGACCTTTGGGGATCATTCAGAGCCTTCCAGGGGACCTGAGAGGTCATAACTATTTTCAAAGTAGAAAATACTAAGACACTATCTTTCTTCCAGTGACATTTGCACTGATGGTCCAAAAGCAAAGCTGAGTAAAACTGGTGGTCCGTTAGCACAAAGCAAGGCAGTTACACGAAACACCGTGTGAAAATGGCCTTGATGAAACAGTAGAAATGATTTTTATTAAATCTCAACCCTTGGGTACATGGTTTTTTAAGTTTTTTTAAGTCTTTGATCGAATAGGAAGGATGCATAAAGTACTTTGCTGACTAAGGAGGTACGGTCCTTCTCATAAGGAAAAGTGCTTGTGAGATTGAGTTATGAGCTGCTTGTTTCATGGAACAGCATTTTCACTTGAAAGAACTGACAAACTACAGTTTTTCACACTTTAAGGTTGGGCTTATATTTTCTTGACAACGAGGTGAGCATGTTATTTTGAGGAAACAATTGACAGTATTTGATACCAATGATAAAAATTTGAGAGTGAAAATTAGAATTTGTCAAAAGTTGACATCTCAGGTTTGACAGTTTAAATATTTTCTATATTTATATTTGTAGTGAAATATGTCAACATTTGGAGGATGGGCATTGCAGTAAATCTATATTTTCCAAGCTACCAATGCTGATATTTCACAATCATCATAAGTAAATATCCTTTCAGAATGCAAGGTACACTAGTGGATTTTAATGTAATAAAATATGAAAAGTTCATTGATAGGGATTCAGATAAGAAACTACCATTTGGGGACGCCTGGGTGGCTCAGTGGTTGAGCATCTGCCTTTGGCTCAGGGCATGATCCCAGTTTAAGGATCGAGTCCCACATCGAGATCCCTGTGAGGAGCCTGCTTCTCCCTCTATGTCTCTACCTCTCTCTGTGTCTCCCATGAATAAATAAAAAAACCTTTAAAAAAAAAAAAAAAAAAGAAACTACCATTTGTCGAATTTTAGTATTGTGTCAATATACACAGCTGTCTGAAAAGGTTTTTGAATACTTTTCCTTTTTCCTGCTGTGAGGCCAGATAGTCTACAGGAACAGACTGAATGCATAAGCACTATGAGAATCCAGCTGCCTTCTATTAAGCTAGACCTTAAATTTAGGCAAAAATGTAAAAAAAAAAAAAAGTTACTCTTTTTGGGAAAAATAGTAATTTTTAATTGAAAGTGTTATTTATGTCAGCTTGATGGCTCATTGTTAATTGTATTGATAAATACTTTTTTTTTTTAATTTATTTATGATAGTCACACACACACACAGAGAGAGAGAGGCAGAGACACAGGCAGAGGGAGAAGCAGGCTCCATGCACTGGGAGCCCAACATGGGATTCGATCCCGGGTCTCCAGGATCGCGCCCTGGGCCAAAGGCAGGCGCCAAACTGCTGCGCCACCCAGGGATCTCTTGATAAATACTTTTGTTTTAATGTCTAATATGGTAAATATCAAAAGATGTAATCCATATAAATAAAAACTCTCTGAGTTCCTCAGTAATTTTAAGAATGTAAAGGGGTCTCAAGACCAAAAAATTTGGGAATGACTTGGTGTGTCCTATGCGTCTACTTTTGAGATCATCCTAATCTGCCTCCATTTAGGAACCTCTGAAGAATTTACAAAATGTTAGTTGAAGTTAATAATGGAAGAGGCAGTGGCTTGGGGAAGAATTCTAGAGAAAAAGGTCGATTTGAATCTTGGCTCTGGATTACAGTTCTTTACTAACTATAACCTTGGTCAAGTTACTGAATCTCTTTAAACATCCTTTTAAATCTCATTTGTAAAATGTAGTACTTATTACATACAACTGTGAGAATTCGTTGAGATGATGAGTGTAAATTATATAATAATGTCTGGCAGTATCATGGTAAAATAAAATACATTCCAGGTAATGTTTCAGTCTTTATTGTACGTATATGTCTTTTTGTTGAGGGTGAGGATTGCTGATTTAAATTACAAACCCTAGAGCTGATTCGTGTCTTTGTCATATCAGTGTAATAAGATTTTGATTCTTAGGCATTCTGGTTTGTAATATTAAACCCATATCCAGGGATCCCTGGGTGGCGCAGCAGTTTGGCGCCTGCCTTTGGCCCAGGGCGCGATCCTGGAGACCCGGGATCGGGTCCCACGTCGGGTTCCCGGTGCATGGAGCCTGCTTCTTCCTCTGCCTGTCTCTCTCTGCCTCTCTCTCTGTGACTATCATAAAATTAAAAAAAACAATTTAGAAAGCTTCAAATTTAGGAGAAAAAAAAAATAAACCCATATCCACAGAAACCCATTTTTACATATAAGTCAGGAGGAGAAAAGGGCTAACATATTACTGATATTTGGCAAAAAATGAAATCGATGGAATAGATTTAGAATTTAGGTAACATAACAACTGTTAGTGAAGAAAAGCTTTTCTTTGGAAAGAGAATCCTGAATATTTAACTCTTTAAAAATAGGGAACTTACTTTTTATTTTAATGGTTTTTAGTAAAGAGCACATAACTTGTATCCAGGTGCTTCTTGATAGAGTTGCTCTCTGGTAACTTGAAAATATTTTGCATTTGGGAGTAATAGATTATTAACACTATTTAAGAACAGGTTGTGAATATTATATATAGATTTTACAACTGTTATATTCTGTAAGGGACAAAATAGGTCACGAAAAGACTGGGAAAATAAAAGCTTCTTACAGGTGTTTTTTTTTTTTTAAAGTCAAAATAGAATTAATTTGAAATCAAATGCCAGTAGTTTTGAGGATTGTTTATTTTTCATGTTGGAATAAGAGTGTATTCTTAAATGTTTTCTGTTTTTTTTTTTTAAAGATTTATTTTTTTTAAAGATTTTTTGAGGATTGTTTATTTTTCATGTTGGAATAAGAGTGTATTCTTAAATTTTTTTTTTTTAATTTTTATTTATTTATGATAGTCACAGGGAGATAGAGAGAGAGGCAGAGACACAGGCAGAGGGAGAAGCAGGCTCCATGCACTGGGAGCCCGATGTGGGATTCGATCCCGGGTCTCCAGGACCGCGCCCTGGGCCAAAGGCAGGCGCCAAACCGCTGCGCCATCCAGGGATCCCTGTTTTCTTTTTTTTTAAGATTTTTTTTTTTTTTAAGATTTTCTTTATTTATTCATGAGAGAGACAGAGAGAGAGAGAGAGAGAGAGGCACAGACACAGGCAGAGGGAGAAGCCTCTGAATCTCTTTAAACATCCTCCACACAGGGAGCCCTATGTGGGACTCGATCCTGGGTTTCCAGGATCACACCCTGGGCCGAAGGCAGGCGCCAAACCGCTGAGCCACCCGGGCTGCCCTTTTCTTTGTTTTCTAAAATACTTTTCATGTTCCAAATTTTTTTTTTTAATCTTGATTTATGGGCGGGTTGTGTACTAGCAGTGGATTAAAAATGTTAAATTCTGAATTCTTCATTCCTGGTATTTATGTTTATGAAAGAACCAAATTAAAGGAATTCAAAGCTTCAAGAGCTAAACCTGGAGAGTCTTGGTAGAAAACATGTTTTCTATTACTATTTGAGATGAGGATAGGTAAACATTTGCTGCCATTAAGTACCTCAAATGTAGACTGACAGGTGTATCTGCTGGATTCTTTCTGTTGCTTTTAAATAACAGGTTGTTTGTAAAGATTCTCTTTATATATTGCTTTTCAATATGTAGACTTTTACTGACTAGCTAGGACTGAAGTATAGACCACCATATTTACCAGCCCTTAAGATACAATTCACTTCTCTAGGAAGGTGTGTCTGCCATACCAGTATTATGGATGGAAAGATGAATGCCAAAGACTTAAAAGGCTATGGGAATTCTGATAGACCTGTGTGAGTTGCAGTGTTGAGCAAAGCCTACCAAGTACACAAAAATTGTGTTGTCAGTATAATTACTGCTATAAAATACAGAAACCAGATAGGTTACCAAGATGTCAAATAATGGATTGAATTAATGGAAGATGGCAAAGTTCATCTCCTCTTAGAGTACCTCCTTGAAATCCTGTATAATCCATCTTATTAGATTCATGTCTTCTAACATTATTTAGGTATCATGTACATCTTAAGAAGTGTGTGTATACAGTCTATATGAAAATTGCTCCTGGAAATAAGAACAAATTAACAGAAAATTCAATCAGTGGGGCTACCAGTTTTAGTAAATGACAAAAAGATAATGGCAGGATATGGTAATGCAAATATCACAACCAAAATATGAATAGGTTGGTTTTACCACTTTTTTCTCTTTTTAAAAATTTCAGCTTTATTAACATATAACTGACAAATAAAATGTAAGATATTTAAAGTGTACATTATGGTGATTTCATGTACTTTGTGAAAGGATTCCCTCCATGTAGTTAATGAACACATCACCTCACATTTAATTTTTTGTGTGAGAACATTTTAGTTCTACTTTGAGCAAATTTCAAGTATATGATAGTGTTTTCAATCATAGTCACCATGTTTTACATTAGATCCTCAGACCTTATTCATCTGATCTTCTCAACTTTTGGGGCACCTGAGTGGCTCAGTGGTTGGACCTCTGCCTTTGGCTTGGTTTGTGATCCTGGATCCTGGGATGGAATCCTGCATCAGGCTTCCCACAGGGAGCCTGCTTCTCCCTCTGCCTGTGTCTCTGCCTTTCTATGTCTCTCATGAATAAATGGATAAAATCTTAAAAGATAAGTAACTCTCTCAGAGTCTATTTGAAAAAAAGATCTTCTCAACTTTTTATTAAGAAAATTTCATGCATGTAAAAGTGAAAAAACACAAGGAATACTGACAACCCATTACCTAGACAAAACGTTTTTTAAGTGTACTAATGTCTATGAAGAAAGCGCCAAAATACGCATATATTTGCTGAATCACTTGAAAGCCAGTCATGATGCTTCCACTAAATATTTCATGTATTTGCTAAGAATAAATATGTTCTCCTATATAACTCTGTTTTTTCTAAGAAAATTTAAAAAGTAATTCCTAGCTGGTGGTGGTGGGAATCAGTGAAATAAGTGAAGGGGATTGAGAGTACACTTAACCTTGAGCACTGAGTAATGTAACTGACAGGATATGTGAACTATCCTGGAATTGAAATTTAAAAAATAAAAAGATTTAAAAATTTAAATAATGAAAAGTAATTCCCAAGTGTCATCTAGTATCTAATCATATATTCACATGTCCAAGTTGTTCCCGAAATGTCATAGCTTTTATATGAACCAAAATCCAATAAAGGTTCACATGTTTTATATGTTATGTCTCTTCAGTTTCTTTTAATTTAGTTTGGTCTCTGTGTGTGTGTGTGTGTGTGTCTGTCACAGTTTTAAAGAACATGTTACTAGTTTTATAGAATGCTCTGCATTTTGCACTTGTCTGATTATTTCTTTATAGAATGTCCCACCTTCTGAATTTATCTCATTATTTCCTTATAGTGCTACTTATTCCTTTTTTGCTGTTTCCTGCAAACTGCAAGTTAAGCTTGATTGGATTAAGGTTAAACATTATTGTTAAGGCTTGTTTGTTGTTTACAAAAGAATATACCACACACCAGTTGATGACAGGCAGAGTTTGGATTATTGGCTAATATTTTTCTATTTATTTATTTGTTTATTAAAAGTTTATTTAATTGAGAGAAAGCTTGCAGAAGTGGAGGGGAGAGGGAGAGGGACAAACAGGATCCCTGCTGAGCAGGGAGCCTGATGTGAGGCTTGATTCCAAGACCCTGGGATCCTGAGCTTATCTGACTGAGCCACTCAGGTGCCACAACATCTTTCTGTTTAAACTTAAGTACTGTCATAACCTCGGGATCCCTGGGTGGCGCAGCCGTTTGGCGCCTGCCTTTGGCCCAGGGCGCGATCCTGGAGACCCGGGATCGAATCCCACGTCGGGCTCCCGGTGCATGGAGCCTGCTTCTCCCTCTGCCTATGTCTCTGCCTCTCTCTCTCTCTCTCTGTGACTATCATAAATAAATAAATAAAATTAAAAAAAAAAAAAAGTACTGTCATAACCTTTGTTTTTTGATATACCAAGCTACGTCTATAACTTAAAGTTCAAACATAACAAGACTGAGAAAACGCAGAAAAAGTTTTGCTTCATATCATTTTGGTTCACTGCCCTCTGAGAAAATGACTTGGAAGTTGGACAGGCAAGAAGGGTTGACATATTTAGCAGAAGCAACACACAGAGGGATTGTGATGGGGTCAAAACCAGAAATTTTAGGGCACCTGGGCAGCTTGGTTGAACATCTGACTCTTGGTTTCAGCTCGGGTCATGAGCTCAGTCCTGGGATCCAGTCCTGCATGGGGCTCTGTGCTATTAAATTTTTAAATCCTCTGTGCAGTCCTGGGATCCAGTCCTGCATGGGGCTCTGTGGGGCTCTGTGCTCTGCATGGGGCAGGGAGTCTGCTTGAGAATCTCCCTCTCCTCCTCCCCAAATAAATCTTTAAAAAAAATTTTTTTTTTTTTAGAAATGGAGATTAAATTTAGAAATTGGGAAATTCTTTTCACCAAAGTTATTCAGCAGTCAATACTAACAACATATGGTTACAAGCAATACTGATAATAACCATAATCTCAGAGAATTGACATCATGATGCTCCTGTTTTATGAAGAGAAATTAGATACTTGGGCGAAAAGAATAATGGTACAGAAGTTAGGTAAATATGAAGATAAAACCAAGTTTCACAGGTAGATGATTATAAGGTGAAACAAACCAGATGCATATAGATCTTTATAAAAAATGTTTTTACTTTGTAAAATGTAACTATCTGAACAATTCATTGGAAAATTGTTCTACTCATCTTTGTTTTTGAGAATATAAATATTTTATAAAGAAATGGTAGTTGCTTATGCATAGAATGTGAGCAATGGTTTTAAAATTTTTCCCCTTCAGAGCATGGATTCAGTTTGATCACATTCTCTCAATCTTGGCACTAGTGATGTTTTAGAACAGATAAATTCCTAGCTGACCTGTGTATTATAGGAGGCTTAAGAGCACTCCTGGCCACTACCCACTAGATAAATGTCAGTAGCACTCATCCCCAACCCCCACTCGTAGTTCTGGCTACCTAAACGGTCTCTAGATATTGCCAAATGTCTTCTAAGGGACAGATTCCCATTTTTGAGTATCACTGGGTTGGATAAAATCCACTAGCATGTGTGAAGATTCCTTAATATAATGTCCTCTGATTTGGTTTCCCTTTATGTAACCTGTGTACAGCTGTTGAACCCAAATGTCTTCTGCAGATAGGCTGCACAGCTTGGGCTGTGCCTGGTATGCGTTGGAGAATAGTGGGATATGATGAAATATTTTAGCTCTGTTGGAAATTTTATTGAAGGGAGAAATGATCTCTTCATTTATAAGTCAAAGTAGGCCTTTTGCTTTAATCACCCTCCCCCAACTCTCCAGTTTTTTATTTTTATTTTATTATTATTTTATTATTTATTTATTATTATTTATTAGCTCTCTAAGCTTATATGGTATGGATAGTTTTTGTTAGGAATAGTTGAGAGATTGCTATTTGCTATCTGTGAGTGATCTATGTTTATCTTAACATTCAAGAAAAGAGGATCTTTCAAAAACAGTTATTTAAAGGGGTTGATTAAGCTAAATGCATCCTCTTTGTTAACCTTTGTCCTTAAAATTTTTAAGTCATTTTTAAAATTTTTATTTATTTATTTGAGAGAGAGGGAGTGATCAAGAAAGAGAGCACAAGCAGGGGGAGGGGCAGAGAGAGACACAGGAGCAGACTCCTTGCCCAGCAGGGAGCCTGTGTGTGGGGCTCTATCCCAGGACCCTGGGATCATGACCAGAGCCAAAGGCAGATGTTTAACCAACTGAGCCACCGAGGCCCCCCCCGCTTAAAATTTTTTTTTTTTATTAAAGATTTTATTTATTTGAGAGAGAGATGAGCAGGAGAGGTAGAGGCAGAGAGAGAGAATCCCAGGCAGACTCCACATGGAGCACAGAGCTAGATTTAGGGCCCAATCTCATGACCTTGAGATCACAATCTAGTTGAAACCAAGATACTGTTAAGCATTCATGCCACCCAGGTGCCCCATCCTTAGAATTTTTAATTACAGTTGATCCCTGAACAGTGTGTGGGGGAATGTTAGGAATATCAACAACCTGACACCCCCTCCCCCCCAGTTAAAAATCTCCATATAACTTTTGACTCTCCAAAAACTTAACTGCTAATAGTGAGAATTGGGAGAGATACTTTTTACTGTGATACACAATTTACTGGGGAGACAAACTGCTCAAGAGGTGTTTTAAGGGAGCACTGGGATACTCTTGATCTCCCTGCAATAGCAATAGGAAGTGGCTACAAAATTATTGCAGTAGTACAGTATATACTACAGTTAATTTTAAGCAGTTGTTTAATACTGCATCTTTGTTTACATTCCCTCAACTGCAAATGGCACCATATATAGTCGCTAAGTGTGTAAGTTTTGATAAATTTGACCTTTTATAATAGGTTTGTGTATATTTTATGGTAGTAAATGGTAAAATAAACTAATATCAACATATATTTTATGTATTCATGATAGAGCTAACTTTTTCTTATTTTTTCAAAATTTCTAGGCTCTATAGTTCTTCAAGTTTTTTTCAAATTGTCACGAATCCAGTATATTTATTGAAAAAAAAATCTGTACAAGTGTACCTGCACAGTTCAAACTTACGTTATTCAAGGATCAACTGTATATGTAAATTCTGCCAATCAGGAAAATGACCCAGGCTGCTTCTTAGGGGAAAGGAAAGGAATTTGGGATAGGGGAATAGTGGAAGTAATAGGAAAGTTTTTGCTCAATAGCATAAGTTACAAGAATGAGAAATCTTAAGAATTTCAGGACAAAGTAGAATTTTTTTTTTAAGATTTATTTATTCATGAGAGACACAGAGAGAAAAGAGGCAGAGACAGGCAGAGGGAGAAGCAGGCTCTCCCCACAGGGAGACTGATGCGGAGCTCCATCCTGGATCCGGCGATCCTGCCCTGAGCCAAAGGCAGACACTCAACTGCTGAGCCACCCAGGTGTCCCGAGAAAGTAGAATTTTAAGTTTCTAAGACAAATAGATTTTTTTAAGATTTTATTTATTCATTCATGAGAAACAGGCAGAGACATTGGCAGAGGGAGAAGCAGGCTCCCCAGGAGGAGCCGATTGTGGGACTCAACCCCAGGACCCCGAGGTCACGACCTGAGCCAAAGGCAGACACTCAACCACTGAGCAACCCAGGTGCCCTAAGACAAATATTCTTTGTAGATGTGGAATTTTTCTTCCATGTATCAGAGGAGTGACATTGAGGATATCTGGCTAATAATCATTTGGTTGATAAGGAGATAGTTTTATATTTAAAATGAGCAGAAAGGTCCCTAGCATCTAGACTGGTGTGGAATACCATTCCCCACCAAAAGGAATCAGACTCTTTAGAGAAATGGATGATTCTAGGTCTGGGGCAGGAAATGTATGAGAAGAGCCTAGAACATCTTGTCTATCATAGCAAGGATTTTATCAGATACTACTAAAGGTTGTGTCAGAAGGACTTGGGAGCTAACTGAAGAAGTTACACTGGCAAAATAGGACACTTTTGAGTATAAGTAAAAATAACTGCAGTGGTTCAAAACACAAATTATATTACATAAGGGTGCCTGGGTGGTTCAGTTGGTAAAGCATTCAGCTCTTGATTTTGGCTCAAGTCATGATATGAGGGTTTTGAGATTGAGCCCTGCTTAAGATTCTCTCTCCCCTTCCCCTCTGCCCCTCCTTTCTCCTCTCTCAAAAAAGAAAATATGATATCATAATGATAGTTTAACAAGTTTATTGGTCACTTTGAAATGCTATGAATTCTTTTAAAAACTGGTAAATAAAGGGAAAGAAGCTAATGAGATAGAAGGAATCAAGATAGAAGGAATACCCACCACTGGGTAATCAAATAATAAGATATGTTTTGGATTATTGTTTTTTAAATTTTTAAAAAAGTAATCTCTGCATCCAGCATGGGGTTTGAACTCAGGACCTCAAACCAAGGGTTGCATGCTCCACTGATTGAGCCAGCCAGGCACCCTTGCTTTTTGTTTTGTTTTTAAATTTAGTTTAAAGATTTATTTTATTTTTAGAGAGTGTTATGGGGCGGGGGGGAGACAGATGACAGAAGGAGATATATGATAGAGAATCTTAAGCTGACTCCCTGCTGAGTACAGACCTGGGGCTGGATCCCACGACCCTGTGATTATGACCTGAGTTGAAATCGAGAGTCAGACACAACCCACTGAGTGACCCAGGCACCCCTGCTTTTTGTTTCACTTCGTAAGTGAAGAAGGAATGATTTAAAACGACTAGATTCAGGGGCACCTGGGTGGGTCAGTTGGTTAAGCATCTGCCTTCAGCTCAGGTCATGATCCCGGGAGTCCTGGGTTCCAGCTCCGCATCAGGCTCTCTACTCTGTGGGGAACCTGCTTCTCCCTCCACCTGCCACTCTTCCTCTTTGGGCATGTGCGTGCACGCTCTCTCTTGCTCTATCAGATAAATAAAACCTTTTTTTTTTTTTTTTAAAGAACAACTAGATCCAACATTGAGCGTTGCCTCTTGGTGGAAGAAAACCCCATCTTTGTGAGTAGTTTTTGGGGAAAAAAGTTCAACCTGTATTTAATCATGCCAGTAGATCCAACTGTCAGTTTCAGGATATCCAGGAGACAGAGGCATTATAGTAAATGCTGTGGGTATGTGGTCAACAATATCTAGGTTGTATAAATTACAAGAGGTGAGCTGGTTCTTCAATAAATAAATTGCAGGAGAGGGGAAAAAAGATGAAGACCTATAAATTAAAAGAGACTTAAGAAACATCAAATAATCATAATATATGATTTGGATTGTGAATTAGGATTGTTTGAATTAAACAAACTTAAGTGTGGTTTTTGAGAGAATTTGAATTCAATATTGATATTAAGGGACTACCAATTTTTAGGCATTTAATGTTATTTTTGGTTTTGTTATATAATCTTTCAGGTCTTTATCTTTTAGAGCTACATACCAAAACATTTATGAATACAATAGGGATTAGCTTCAAAATAATATGAAGGAGAGGGAGCATAGATAAAACAAGAACAATTTTGGATTGAATATTTTTGAAGCTGGGTGATGGATACATCTCTACTTTTGTATTTAAGTAGAATTTATATCATTTTTAAAATAGAAAAGAATCATGACAGTTTTGATTCAAAGATTCATACTTGTAATATGATGAAAGTTTGCGCCTTTACTTGGTTATAGTATGATTTCTCAAATTTGCTGTCCATCCCAAGTTTTCCTCTTGATATGTGGCACTGTGTTCACTGCGTGCTGGCCTTTATTTTCTGAAATTTACATTTTTACCTGGCAGTTATTTAGAAGAAATGAAAATGCCCCTAAATTGAGTAAGAATTGAATTCCAACTTGTTAGGTAAGTCTGACTGAATACACCTTAACAGCAAAATAGTAGAGAAGATACGAGAAAACATCCAGGTTTTGTTTTTTGTTTTTTTTTCTTTGTGAGAAGTTAAGTTAAAGGTTTGGTATGGAAAGAGGTTAAACATTAGTAGAATGATAGTTTAGGGAGATCCATATATTGTAGTACTGCATATTTAATAATTCCTATCTTTGGGATCCCTGGGTGGCGCAGCGGTTTGGCGCCTGCCTTTGGCCCAGGGCGCGATCCTGGAGATCTGGGATTGAATCCCACGTCAGGCTCCCGGTGCATGGAGCCTGCTTCTCCCTCTGCCTGTGTCTCTGCCTCTCTCTCACTGTATTCCTATCATAAATAAATAAAAAATTAAAAAAAAAATTCCTATCTTTGATAAAAAATAGTTGAAAGGAAAAAAAAATAGTTGAAAGGTGGCTATATGCCATGGATCACTTGAAAGACCACAGAAAACGATGGTGTTTCTTTGTGAGCATCTTGGTAGATATATTAAATATAGCATTTCATCATATTAATGAAGATTTCTTTTTCATAACTGGGAAACTGCAAGAAGGGTGCTAAATTTGCATTTTTCAAGTTTATGAAGTATTTAATTTAGGTTGGTATCTATTGTGGTATGTCCCATCTTTTCAACATAGTTGTTTTTTTTTTTAATCCTAAACTATAGATGCTAAAATTAATGATCACGCTCAGAGATAAGAATTTAGGTCAGAATTGAAGACTATTTGAAAAATTTGTTTTCAGTGAGATGTTGGATATAAGTAGGTGAAGTATACTGTTAGCACCATTTTGAATCTTTTAATTTACATTATTTGTCTCGCCACAGCATATACCTGGGGAGTTCTTTTTCTCTCTCACTTAATAAAAAGTAGTTAGGCCACAAACATTTTCCTTAGCCATCTTCTCAGATCTACCCTTGCCACTCTGTTTCTTAGAATATCTTTTTTTTTTTTAAATTTTTATTTATTTATGATAGTCACACAGGGAGAGAGAGAGAGAGGCAGAGACACAGGCAGAGGGAGAAGCAGGCTCCATGCACCGGAAGCCCGATGTGGGATTCGATCCCAGGTCTCCAGGATCGCGCCCTGGGCCAAAGGCAGGCGCCAAACCGCTGCGCCACCCAGGGATCCCTAGAATATCTTTTTAAATAGTATTTAGCATAGTTTAACTTTGTGATCAAGTGGAAGAAACTGATTATTCTTTTTTTTTTTTTTTTTTAAGATTTTATTGATTTATTCATTAGAGACACAGAGTGAGAGGCAGAGACATAGGCAGAGGGAGAAGAAGGCTTCCCACAAGAAGCCCGATGCAGGACTTGATTCCAGATCCTGGGATCAGGGCCTGAGCCAAAGGCAGATGCTCAATGGCAGAGCCATCCAGGTTCCCTGAAGCTTTGATTGTTCTTATTACAATTCATTGCTTCACAAAATAAAACATTCACTCAAGTCTCTTAAAATATTATATAGAAATAGTTGAGGTAAAAGACCAGCCGTTTGGATATGCTATTAAAATATCCACAGGCATGACATTGAAAACCACAATTTGCATTCAGATAGCTCTACTTAATCTGAAGGAAAGTTCTCCACAGATTTTGCAGCATATATATGGGGAGTTTGCTTGCAGCTGGTCAGAGTTAAAAGAAGGTGCTTGAGAACCATCTGTAGAAGTTAACATCCACAGTTCTATTCCTTCTGCTGGGTGTCTAATATTTATGCATTAGTTATCTGTTGGCTATGGGCTCTGAGAAAGTTAGGCAGCAAAGAACTGGTATAAAACCAAATAGTTAAAAAAAAAAAAAGTTCTTGGGGCCCCTAGGTGGCTTAGTTGGTTAAGTGGTTAAGCACCTGCTTTCTGCTCAGGTCATGATCCCAGAGTCCCTGGACAGGATCCTATGGGGCTCCCTGCTCAACGGGGAGCCTGCTTCTCCCTCGCCTTCTGCCCCTTCCCCGACCCCTGCTCGTGTGTGTGTGTGTGTGTGTGTGTGTGTGTGTGTGTGTGTATGGGCTCTTTCGCTTTCTCAAAAAAAATCTTAAAAAAGAAAGTGTGTATTATATGTTGGCAAATTGAATTTAAAATATTACCTTATTCAGTGAAACTAGACTGAAAATACACAAGTTTGTGTTGTGCAGTCTTTGCTCAAGGAATGCCTGTGATATGGATTTGGCTTTTTAATTCAGTTTCTGGCTAGCATGATCTTACATATAGAAGTTAAGTCTGAAACTAAAAAATTTAAGTTGATACTTTATATGGTTTTTTTTCCTTCTTCATACCTTCTCCCCTTTGTGATTTTGGTCTGGGAAGACAGAAATAATTAAAATAGAATATTAGAAACCAGTTAAAATCAAGTTAGGCAGTTTACCTATTGAAACTGGGCACTTGGCTATAGCTAACTCACCCAGGGCATTGACCAGATAGTTTAAATTTTCAAGGGAACAACGCCATCTGTTGGGCATCTTCAGAACAAATCCTGTCAAGTTGGATCCAGCTACTTATACTTAGACTCTTTAGTTTTAGGTTGGTGGTTTTGTTTTTGGCTTAGGAGTTTGGTAAAAAAAAAAGTTCTGAGATACTAAGGGCACTGTGAGAAACTTTGCATTAAAGGCTTTGTTTGAACATTGAGCAGGATGCCTGGGTGGCTCAGTGGTTGAGCTTCTGCCTTTAGTGCAGAGCGTGATCCTGGGATCTGGGATTGGTCCTGCATTGGGCTCCATTCAGGGAGCCTGCTTCTCCCCCTGCCTATGTCTCTGCCTCTGCCTCTCCCTTTCCCTCTCTCTCTCTCTCATGAATAAATAAATAATTATATGAACATTGAGCAGTAATGCTTCTACAATTCCAAGACAAAGAAATTGACCTTTAGGAATACCTTAGTGGCTCAGTGGTTGAATGTCTGCCTTTGGCTCAGGGCGTGTTACCAGTCCCAGGATCGAGTCCCACATTGGGCTCCTTGGGAGGAGCCTGCTTCTCCCTCTGCCTGTGTCTCTGCCTCTTTGTGTGTCTCTGATGAATAAATAAAAAAAATAAAAAAACAAGAAAGAAATTGACCTTTAGTCTACTAGTACTGGAGGGACAGAATAGCAAGCAATATCTCTTTGTATTGCAAAGCTGTGGGCTTTATATTTATAAGAAGCAAATAGTTTAGGCAAGTGCTTTCAAATTAAAGGCTGACTCCAAAATCATGGTGAGGTAAAAGGATACAATTTAGAGGGGAAAAGAACTACCACCCACTTTCTGAATTCAGGGCAATCCAGAATTTGATTGCAGCATTACCTTTTCAAAAGAGCAGCTAACAAGCTTAAGTTTATAAACTGTGACTAGACTGTGAGCTAGCTAGCTTTCTTCCTTCTTCCTTCCTTCCTTCCTTCCTTCCTCCTTCCTTCCTTCCTTCCTTCCTTCCTTCCTTCCTTCCTTCCTTCCTTCTTAAAGATTTTCTTTCTAAGTCATCTGTATACCCAGAACGGGACTCAAACTTACAACCCCTGAGATCAGGAACCCCAAAACATTTTAATTGAAGACCCTGCTCTTGCATGATCTGCCTCACCCTAATCACACAGCCCTAGGTGTTACAGATTGAATTTTTATACTCCTACTAATTATGGAATAATTTGCTGTGGGCTTTTTCATAATAGTTTTTTTTTTTTTTCAAGAATAAAAATAATTTTGGATCCTTCTAAATGTTGGGAAGGGGAGGTTAGGGGAAATGGTAGAGGGAGTACAAGGAGTGGGTTAACTGATAAATTCAAGAATATGATTCCATGTTTTGTATAAAATATTTCTCTTATTCTGAGATCAGTATCTTAATTTTGTCGTTTTTCCTTATAGCATGGCGGACACCGACCTCTTTATGGAATGTGAGGAGGAGGAGCTGGAGCCATGGCAGAAAATCAGTGATGTCATTGAGGATTCTGTCGTTGAAGATTATAATTCAGTGGATAAAACTACTACAGGTAACAAAAACTCTTGATCTTAGGTTATTACTTAAATTTGGTTCAATTGAATGGCGTTTTTGTTAAAGTGTGAGGTGTGGGAAGGACTTTAAGAATCCAGGGATGCCTCATTGTGGCACTGGTGCTTTTTTTTTTCCAGTGCTCTAGTCTGTAAAAATGCCTACATGAAGCTAGAAACACTATAGTTAATTCATTTAAAACCTTGAGAGTTGAATTAACCAATGCTTATCAAATATTTAGCAATCCTCTTACCAAATAAGGAATGAATGAAAATGCAAAGTAGTGGTGTGTATCAGTGTTCATTTATGTACCCAGTCAAAAACAGGATCCCATAGTAATTTTTTTCTTCTTTGTTTGTTTTACTTGACCTTGATTTCCTTTGTTAGTGAGCAGAATTTGGTTTGTGTCTGCCTTCATGGAAAGTTTACAAACTTAGGCTTGTTAGCTGCTCTTTCAAAAAGGTGATGTTGCAAGGTCAAATTCTAGATTGTCCTGAATTCAGAAAGTTGGGTATTAGTTCTTTCCCCCCCTAAATTGTATCCGTTGCTCTCATTTTTATCTTCCCTGCCTTGAGACCTGAAGATGGCATTGGTTTAGGCTGAAACAGGACACAGTTTCAGGATCTTGTGGACATCTTACTATGTATGCATGGTTATGAATACCAATAGTGGTGATAATAAACCTCTGAGTCCTAGAGGTTTGCTTGTGTTTTATAAGCAAAACCTTAAAATACTCGTTCAGTGAGCTTGTGATCTAAATTAACCAGGCAATGTGAGATGAAGGAGTTATTGTGTCTAATTGGTGGAGTGAGGGACAAGTAGGAGGAGAAATCAGATGCACAGTTGTATTTGCAAAGAAAGCAGGAAACTTTTGGTTATAGAGACCCCCACAACAAGATGAAAAGGGATTAGAACAGTATCCTTTAGTGTCATCTGTCCCTGTCTCCGAGTGACTGTGCCTCCCCTTCCCCACAGTTTCTGTGAGCCAGCAGCCAGTCTCGGCTCCAGTGCCCATCGCTGCCCATGCTTCTGTTGCTGGGCACCTCTCTACATCCACCACCGTTAGTAGCAGCGGGGCACAGAACAGCGACAGTACAAAGAAGACTCTTGTCACACTAATTGCCAACAACAATGGTAAGTGGGATTATCGGGGAAACTCTTCCTGGGCCAGAGGGTGAGAGAATTAAAGAGGTCTTAGGAACAGGTGTACTGGTTTAGTTTTAGGTGCTGATGTGGTTCTACTAGTTGGAGTGAATTTAGTAATGATTCTGTGATATAGAAGTGGTTCAGGAGCGGTGCTGTTCCTTCTGAGTTAGTGCTGAATTGATTCTGGTGTTTCAAGTCCCAGGGTAGCAGTAGGAGAGAAAATGTAAACCCAAAATTCCTAACTATTAGAGAGATCTGAGGTTTTGTTTGTTTGATTGTTATTTTTTTTTAAGTAGAAGAGCCCTATTAGTTTGCTAAGAATTCTCCCAGGGCAGCTTTGTTCTGAATTTTTTCTGGCAGATTCATTTGGTTATTGGTTCCTGGGTATGGAAAATAGGATAGGGTTGTTGTCTATTTGAAGGAAATGGTGAAAGAGTAGTGTTTTTAGTGTATTTATTGACCAGAGAAGCTATAGAGTATTGGTTTCTATTTATTGGTTAGGTCTGAGATTCATCACTGGAATAAGCGCTTTGTAGAATCATTGCATTGCTGCAGAGGACTTTTAATTTTAAAAAATAAAATAGCTTTATTAATGAGAATAATGTGTATTATAGAAAAAGTAAACTAATAAAAAGTAAGGAAAAAATTTAATTGTAATCTTGCTACCTGGAGATAACTATTGGTAACTTTTATTTTGTATATATATGTACTTTGATATACTTCTGCATGCTATAAATAATGATACACTTTTTTACAAAAATGGACCATACAGACTCTATACTACTCTGTCTCCTTTTTCCCCTTAATATGTAATAAATATGTTCTCAGTTTAACAAATGTATGTCTGTAACATTGTTGATGAATAACTGCACAGTTGACCCTTGAACAACATGAGGGTCAGGGGTGCCAACTAGCTGCACATTTGAAAATCTACATATGACTTGACTCCCCAGCAACTTAACTACAGATAGACTTCTGTTGATAACAGTTGATTAGTGCATATTTTAGATGTAATGTGTATTATACTGTATTCTTACAATAAAGTCAGCTATAGAAAAATATTATTTAGAAAATCATGAAAAGTGAAATAACACAGTACTATAATATGTTTATTGAAAAAAGATCCATGTACAGGTGGACCTGTGCAGTTAAAACCTGAGTTGTTCAGGGTCAACTGTATTTCCTGTTGTTTGGTTAACTGTTATTAACAATAGGTATAAAGGCTGCTTTATATCTATGCTGCTACTTTAAAGAGCTGTGTGAGCATTTCTGTATCTTTTGTCACATACTTAGTTCTAAGAATATATTTATAAATTTTAAATTGTTGGATCAAAGGTCATCACAGTTTTTAGGATTTTGATATTTTTCCTGGGTTGACAATCTAGAAATATTACATCAGTTTATATTTCTATTAGAAGTGCATATGGTGGTCTTATTTTTGGCTGTAACCGTTTACTCCTCTATTGTTAGATATTTCTTATAGTCCCTATTTTTTGTGATTACAGTGTTTGGTGAACATGCTCAGGCATTACATCTGTGCCCACTGTGTAAGCATATCTTCAGTAGAAAGTGAGATTGTTTAGGTCAGACATTTAAAATTGGATAGACAGTGTCAAATTGTCTTAATAGATTGTTCTGAGTAAATGCCCACCAATAGCTGTTTCCCCATATTGCTACTGACCTCACGTACTATTGAACTTAAATCTAATTTCTGTAGGTATTATTTCAGTTTTTGGTTACTGACAATAATGATTTTTATCACATGAAACGTCCTTAGATTTTTTTTAAACTTATAAATAGGGGCCCATATATATATATAAAGATGAGGAACCACTATCCAGAGGATTCTCTCATTTTACAGATGTGGAAACCAAGTCTTAGAGTCTAAATAATGTGCTTAAGGTCAAATAGTTGGTAAGTGACTAAACTGGATTTGAATTGTCTAGATTTCAAAGTTTATATCCTTTGTGCTGTATTATAATGCTTTCTTGTATTTTTTTTTTTAAGATTGTATTTATTTGAGAGAGATAGAGAACATGAGTAAGGGGAGGGGCAAAGGAAGAGGAGAGAGGGACAAGCAGACTCCCTGCTAAAGTGAGGAGCCTGATGCCTGATATGGGGAATGATCCAAGGACCCAGAGACCATGACCTGAGCTGAAGTCAGGCACTTCACTGACTGAGCCACCCAGGAACCCCTGTGTATTTCTTTTAAAAGAATCTGTCAGAGTGCTGTTAGCAACCATATAGCTAAATTTTTCTTTGATCCTAGGATATTCCAAGACATGCTGACATGACCTAGTCTTCTTGGCTCCTTGAATGGACCCTTGATTTCTGAGCCCACCTAGAGCTGTATACAAAGTTTTAAAAAATACACATATATAAATTGATTTTATTTATGTCAGATACTTCTAGTATTCAAAATATTCACCCATGCTAATAGAAAAAAAATTGAGTATAGACTGATAATGGCAGTTACATGTGTCATGTGTATCCTTCCAAAAAATTTTTATGCATAGATAAGCATGCATTAATAGATCCAATTTGTCAAGCCACCTCCCTTTTTTTTTTTTTTTTTTTTTTATTTATGATAGTCACAGAGAGAGAGAGAGAGAGAGGCAGAGACACAGGCGGAGGGAGAAGCAGGCTCCATGCACCGGGAGCCTGATGTGGGATTCGATCCCGGGTCTCCAGGATCGCGCCCTGGGCCAAAGGCAGGCGCCAAACCGCTGCGCCACCCAGGGATCCCTTTTTTTTTAATTTTTATTTATTTATGATAGTCACAGAGAGAGAGAGAGGCAGAGACACAGGCGGAGCGGAGAAGCAGGCTCCATGCACCGGGAGCCCGACGTGGGATTCGATCCCGGATCTCCAGGATCGCGCCCTGGGCCAAAGGCAGGCGCCAAACCACTGCGCCACCCAGGGATCCCAAGCCACCTCCCTTTTTGCACAAAACAGACAATTCTATAACTTTTTTTATCTTATATTCTTGAAATACCAATATAGGTTTAAGGATGAGACTTCAGAATAGAGTGAATTTAAAATGTTTCATCTTGGGACACCTGGGTGGCTCAGCAGCTGAGCGTCTGCCTTTGGCTCAGATGGTGATCCCGGACTTCCAGGATCAAGTCCCACATCGGGCTCCCTGCATGGAGCCTGCTTCTCTCTCTGCCTGTGTCTCTGCCTCTTGCTCTCAGTGTCTCTCATGAATAAATAAATAAATCTTTAAAAAAAAATAAAAATAAAAAAATAAAAAATAAATAAAATGTTTCATCTTCAGGGCATATGGGTGGTACAGTCAGTTAAGTGGCCAACTCTTGATTTCAGTTCACATCATGATCTCAGTCCTGGGTTTGAGCACCAGACTCCGTGTTCAGCAGGGAGTCTACTTCAGGATTCTCTCCCTCTCTAAAATAAATAAATTAATCATAAAAAAAAAATAACAAAAAGACCATCTAGTTTCTTAAATAGGCAAAAGATCTACAGAGACATTTCTCCAAAGAGAATATATAAATGGCCTGTAAGCACATGAAAAGATTCTAAACATCATTAATCATTAAGGAAATGAACATCATAACCACAATGAGGTACTACTTCATACCCACTAGGATGGCTGTAGTCAAAAAGATGGACAAATAATAAGTGCTGATGAGAATGTGGAGAAATTGGGACTCTCATATATTGCTGGTGAGAATGTAAAAATGGTGTGGCTACTTTAGAAAATAGTTTGGCAGTTTCTCAAAACATAGTTATCATGATGCAGCAGTTCTCCTAGCTATATACCCAAAACATGGAAACTGTTCACACAAAATGTCCTGCTCAAATGTTCATAGCATTATTCATTATAGCCCCAAAATGGAAATCTATAACCTAAGCTATTGAATGGATAAACAAAAGGTGATACTGCATGATGGAATATTATTAGCCCATAAAAAGGAAGGAAATACTGATAATATGATATAATATTAATAATCTTGAAAACATAATGTTGGGCAGCCTGGGTGGCTCAGCGGTTTAGCACTGCCTTCAGCCCAGGGCATGATCCTGGAGACCCAGGATCAAGTCCCACGTCGGGCTCCCTGCATGGAGCCTGTTTCTTCCTTTGCCTCTCTCATTCTCTCTCTCTCTCTCTCTGTGTCTCTGATGGATAAATAAATAAAAGTTAAAAAAAAAAAAAAAGAAAACATAGTGTTAAAAGTCAGGCACAAAGGCAACATATAGTATGACTCCACTTATATAAAATGTCCAAAATAGGCAAATCTCTAGTGACAGAAAATAGATTTTTGGTTGCCAGGGCTAGGGGAGAAGAGAATGGGGAATAACTGCTACTTGGTGTAAGATTTCTTCTTGGGATGATGGACATGTTCTGGAATTAAACTGATAGTTGCACAAACCTTGTGACTATATTAAAACCCCCCAAATTGTATACCTTAGATGAGTAATGTGTATGGTATGCAGATGATACCTCAGTAAAGCTCTTTTTTAAAGAAAGTGTTAGGAATAAAATTTTGGAATGCTTCTACAATTCTTTTTGTTGTTCTTCAGTATCTATTAGCATTTAGAAATTACTTATATAGTTCTGACTGATGATACATTTGCTTTGATAATTATGTAGTAAAACAAACTACTGCTTAATTCTGAGCTATGAATGAATGTAATGTTATAGACTTCTTACTCGATAAGTTATGTTTTTCAACTCCTGTTCAGCTCATTTTGACTCCATTTAGCCCTCTTATCTCTGGGTTTTAAGGCTCTGTGAATAAACCTGGAAGAGTAAAAGAATACATCAAGACCTTCAGATTTGTAAAACAGAACATATTGTGAGAGAAACTGCTGAATCTCTTCCCCTTATTTAATTGGGAACCATTAATGGGGAACCACGGTTTATGGCTGTGGTACCTAGTTTATTTGAGTGCACTCTTTGAGTCAGGGACTGGTTGGTTAATTCTTTTATAGGCTTTTAAGCCTAAGGATTTTGATAGCCTCTTTCATCCCCTGGAAAGAGAACTTTGTAAAACCCATGAATTGTCAGAATTTCTTTAAGGAAAGATTTAATAAGAATGTAGAAATCATTTAAAATAATTTATTAGAGGGACGCCTGGATGGCTTAGCGGTTGAGCTCTGCCTACGGCTCAGGGCGTGATCCTGGAGTTCAGGGATTGAGCCCCACATCAGGCTTCCTGAGGGGAGCCTGCTTCTCCCTTTCCTTTTCCCTGGTGTCTCTGCCTCTCTCTGTGTCTCTCATGAATAAGTAAATAAAAATTTTTTAAAATTTTTATTAGAATTATTAGAATTCATTGGGGTTATTAAAAGATTCATAGAATGTGGGTGGGTGGTACAGAAAAAAAACAAAATTGGCCATAGTTAATAATTGTTGAAGCTGGGTGATGGGTATGTGGGGTTTCATTATGGTGTGCTATTTTTATGTGTATTTGAACTTCTCCATAATAGAACATTTAACATAGTAAATTGCCAGTATAATTAGCATAGATTGAACTTGGAATTTTTTATCTGTCAGCTGGTCAGCTGGCCTCATAACTGAGGTCTAGTCCACTGATGGGCACTCAATTTCTATAAAAAAGTGGGACAAACCATTGTTGGCTCATTAATAGCCACCTATATACCGACTTTGTGGTCTAGCTTTGTAGCTAACTGCAGTGACTCCATCTGTCAAAGTAAGACATACAGTTCATAGGAACCCATCCCATTCTGGCTATTGGAAGTAAAAAGTTGAGGCAGTATCTTACTTGAATCTCTGATTTAAGTATATTGACGCTCAAGTTTTCTGTCTAGTCTTAGAGTATTCTCTGTATATTAGGAAACTTGGTATTTTTTACTTTTTTAGCCAAATGTAAATAGACTTTAAAACATTTATAAAATTACTTTTCTCACAATGAAAAGAACCTAAAATGGTTCAATAATAGTCGATTTATTAATATTTATATATGAATGAGCCATTGTCTTCTGAAGTCTTACCATTTTTTTACTGGATATTGGTTAGTTTTTGACCAAGTCTTTTCTTTATCAGTTCTGATATCAAAAAGGAAAAAAGATAGCCTGTGAATCTCCATGTTACCATACCTATAAAAAGCAGCAGTTTAGAGAATCTGTTGGATTTCTGAGCTTTGCCTCACTAGGCAGAGGTACCATTCTTTAGATTCTGTGTACTTGCTGAATTAATGTTTGTCATTGAATATGCCTCTTTTGAAAAGATTAAAGTGGATTAGCTAACAGATTACATTCTGACAAAATAAGTTTTATCTAGTTAAAATGTGGAAAAAGAAATGTTACTTTTTTTTGCTAATTTGGTGTGGAAAGATTATGTCAAACCATATATTAATATTGTCAGAGTCAAAATGGTAGTTCTATAAAAACCTTACTACATTAAGACATCCCTAATTAAGATAATATATGGGGGAGATGTTAGTGAACCTCCCCTATCTACAGTTTTTCTGTTAGTTGTCAATTTGGGTGAAGCTTAAATTTTTGGTGAGTTTGGTGACGATAAACCTGAGGTGAGTGTGACAGTCTTGGATATTTTTATATCTGAGACACCATTTCTTATCTGAAACCATAACGTTTCTTATAAAATGGGGGTTTGTTTTCTCTTAATTTTTTTTTTCTTTCTTCCTTTTACCCTTCAGCCGGCAATTCTTTGGTCCAACAAGGTGGACAGCCGCTCATCCTAACCCAGAATCCAACCCCAGGTTTGGGTACAATGGTTACTCAACCAGTGTTGAGGCCTGTCCAAGTCATGCAGAATGCCAATCACGTGACTAGTTCTCCTGTGGCGTCACAACCAATATTCATCACTACACAGGTGAGTAGAACTCTGAATTCTGGGGTTGGGTATGGAAGGAGAGAAATACTGTGAACTTTTGGAGGCTCTAACTTAGAGTCATTAGCATCATTAGAAATGGTTCTAAGTCCTGTCTTTTGACCTGGCTTTCTCATTTGCTGTATATAATTTGTTTTTTGTTTTTTGTTTTTTGTTTTTAATTTATTTTTTTTTAATCTTTTTTTTTTTTTTTTTTTTTAATTTTTATTTATTTATGATAGTCACACAGAGAGAGAGAGAGGCAGAGACACAGGCAGAGGGAGAAGCAGGCTCCATGCCGGGAGCCTGACGTGGGATTCGATCCCAGGTCTCCAGGACCGCGCCCTGGGCCAAAGGCAGGCGCAAAACCGCTGCGCCACCCAGGGATCCCCATGCTGTATATAATTTGATACCAACTTTTATAGAAAGCCCAACATAACACAGCTGGGTAATTTCCTCTTCCTGTCTTTAAAGGGCTGTTAAGTAATTTGAGATCTGGACAGAAATTAGTGGGAAAGCTTAAATTAGGAAGCCTTAACATTTGGCCTTTAACACTTTCTGCCCTTTGCTTGGTCTGTTTTTCTTAAAATGGGATGATTTAGTTGACTCTTGAAATCTGTGTGTGAAATTGGTAAAGTATAGGGAGAACTTTGGAAGAAGAGGAGGAAGATGACTTATTTGACATGTAATGTGAATGGAAGTTGAAAGCCTAATGCCGAATATGGAACATAAAGGCAAGTGCTTCTTAGCCTGTGGCTTCCTGAGTTATAAAACTCTTCTCCTAAAAATTTGCCAGAGATTTATGGCCTTTGAAGTGGACTTTGGGAACAATTTCTTAACAATTGTTTTGTGTCCAATCATTCCAGTGAATACTCTTAGTGTCCCCCCCCCCCCCTTCTATGCTTTTATCTGTTTGGGGCCAGTTTGAGGTATTTTTTAAGCTGAGGTTCTCTTAAGACGGAGTAGGTTTACATTTTTGTTCATATGTACTAAAGCTTATTCTTCAGTTTTGATATTTTGTCACTCAAAAGTTTGCCGAAATTCTTAGATTTCTCCATCTCAGTCATGTAAAAGCTCTATCTCTAAAAAAAGAACCACTAGGTAAGAGTGTGAGTTTTTTTGGATGTAGTTCTAATTGCAATCTCTGCTAGTGTTAACTGACCTCCATGTTAAAGATCATTTTGCTTTTTAATGCAGGGATTTCCTGTAAGAAATGTCCGGCCTGTACAAAATGCAATGAATCAGGTTGGGATTGTGCTGAACGTACAACAAGGCCAAACGGTTAGACCAATAACACTAGTCCCAGGTAAGGAAAAATGTCTACCATTCAAAATAAACTGGCATCTAGAAGATTTGTTTTTCATGTCTCAAAATATTCTTGGCCATTTAAAAAGTGTGTTTAAGAAAAATCTAAAAATGTAAAAATCATATTGATTTAAGCCCAATTTAAAAAAAAACTGTTTCTAACCTTTGGCCAGGGTGGTGGTTTTATTTATTTTTAACTTTTTACCACCCTTCAAACAGGGTTTATATAGTCATTTTTCTGCTTCTGGTGTTTTAGTCCACTATTAAGTTTGTTATCCTGAAGGAATATTAAGCAAACTCCCAAATTCCTTATTTCTGCTCACTTACACTGTGGGATTATAAACTTTATTTATTTGTTTGTTTGTTTATTTATTTATTTATTTTAAAGATTTTATTTATTCATTCATGAGAGAGAGAGAGAGGCAGAGGGAGAAGCAGGCTCCGTGCAGGGAGCCTGATGTGGGACTTGATCCCAGGACTCTAGGATCCCGCCCTGGACAAAGGCAGGGGCTAAACCGCCGAGCCACCTGGTGGCTCAAAAACACAAAAAAAAGTATTTTGCTTTAATTTTACAGCATAGATTTTGGATATAAATTAAAAGACTTACTCTTTGATGATAAATTTGCCAATGATTAGTTAGTTTTTTTTTTTTAAAGAAACTAAATTGAAAATTATTTTTTTAAATCTTGTAATTTTCTCCCCACAGTTCTTTCTTTACTTAGTATCTGTAAGTTTACTACAATTCAGGCCAAAAAATATCTTAATTTAGTTATTCTAAGGGTACCTCCATAATCTTATCTTCCTAAGTTGCTGTTGTTCTTAGAGCCCACACAATGTTTTTGACCTTCAGTCTCATGGACTTACCTAGTTCTGATATTTCTATATTTGTCAGTGAAATTGTCTACAACTGAGCCAGGAGATTCACCTCTGGGACATCCTAGTAGAATGGCATAGACAGTCTTCTGTTTGAGTTCATCTTAAAAGGATGGAAGACTACTTTAGTATCCTGAGCAAAGAAATACTGCTTTTTTTTTTAGTACCACATCTGCCCTTTGGCCTCCTATTCTGTACTCATTCGTGCCCTTCCAGTATTGAGGTCAAGCTACTCCTGATTGTATTCTTGGGATCGAAAAGGCAGTATGGTAAGGTTTTTGGGGAGGAGTTGATAGGAATCTTCTTTCTTCAGTTTAATAGGGCTCATTCCTTAGGATAAGTGCTTTTATCAATTCGGATATATGTTGTCTGTGCTATTCTCGTTAACTTCTGATGGCCACCAAACACTTTGGGGAACTGATCTTTTGTTATTTCAGTATTTTCAGTAAAGACAGGTAGAATGTATTAGAGGTGAGCTCAATGACCAAGCTTTGGTACTTTTCTTTGTTTCTCTTCTGAAGCCCCAGGTACCCAGTTCGTTAAGCCGACAGTTGGAGTCCCACAGGTGTTCTCTCAGATGACCCCAGTGAGGCCAGGCTCCACCATGCCTGTGCGGCCCACCACTAACACCTTCACCACCGTCATCCCAGCTACTCTGACCATTCGAAGCACTGTCCCGCAGTCCCAGTCCCAGCAGACCAAGTCCACACCCAGCACCTCCACTACTCCCACTGCCACACAGCCGACCTCACTGGGGCAGCTGGCTGCTCCGCCTCCCAGCCAGTCCAGCCAGACCCCCAACCCCAAGCTAGGTGAGCACTGGGAAGTGGAGACGGCAGTGCTGGGTGGGGCAGTGGGTGGAGGACAGATAATTATCACTCGGCCAACATAGCTCCCTCTTTCCCCTCCCCACCTGCAGTGAGCATTGCCAGCTTTGTCACTGTGAAGCGACCTGGGGTTACAGGTGAAAATAGCAATGAAGTAGCCAAACTGGTGAATACCCTTAATACCATCCCTTCCCTGGGCCAGAGTCCTGGGCCAGTGGCGGTTTCCAACAACAGCTCTGCCCATGGCTCCCAGAGAACCAGCGGACCTGAGTCTTCAATGAAAGGTACAGTAATCTAAAAGAGCATCCAGCCGTTTAGAAACACTGACAAAGTACTTGTTATATCAGAACTTTATACTTGGAAATAGAGACTTAAAAAATATAGTTGCCACAGTCTGTTCTCACAAGAAACTTTAGTGTAGGAAGGGGGATAGCCACTGTGAAAAGTGTAATAATTCTGTTTCTTGTGCTGTGGAGTTGAGTGAAATGGACCAGTTGATCAGAGATGGGTGGGATACTTAAAAAAAAAAAATGTTTCATGGAGGAGGTGGATTTTTGCACAAGGTTTTAAAGTTGGATTTTATAGAAGGGTTTTCAGGTGTAGACAGGATATGAGCATAAGGGTTTACAATGGCCTAGAGCAGAGGTCAGCAAACATTTTCTTTAAAGGACCAGATGGTATTTTAGGCTTTATGCACTAAATATGGTCTCTGCCACAACTACGCAGCTCTGCCATGGTAATGTAAAAGCAGCCACAGACAGTATACAAACAAATGAGCATGATCACTAAAGCTGTTTACGGACTCTTAATTTTATGTAATTTTCATGTGTCAGAATATCTTCTTTTGCTTTCATTTCAACCATTTAAAAATGTGAAAACATTTAACAAAGGATATTGGAAAAATAGACATCCACATCCAATGAAGTTGAACCCAAACCATCTGTAAAAATTAACTCAGTGAACCAAAGACCTAAACATAAGAGCTAAAACTATAAAAGAAGAAAACATAGGGGGAAAGCTTCATGACATTGGATTTGGCAATGATTTCTTACATCTGACACCAAAAGCATGGGCAACAAAAGAAAAGTATGATAGTAGATGTAATAATAATAGATAAGTGAGACCACATCAGATTTTATTTATTTTTATTTATTTTTTAAAAAAGATTTTATTTATTTATTCATGAGAGACAGAGAGAGAGGCAAAGGGAGAAGCAGGCTCCATGCAGTGAGCCCAGTGTGGGACTGATCCTGGGACTCCGGGATCACACCCTGAGCCGTAGGCAGGTGCCCAACCACTGAGCCACCCAGGCGTCCCTACGTCAGATTTTAAACTTATACAGTATCAATCAGACGACACTAGGAACAGAGTGAAAAAGCAACTCAGCAAATGGGAGAAAATATTTGCAAATATTTTTACATCTAGAATATATGCACAGCTCAACAAAAAAGCAACCAACTCCATTAAAAACTAGGCAAAGGAGTTTTTTTCCAAACCTTTTTCAAAGAGGTTATGCAAATGGCTGTTAAGCACATGAAAAGATGCTTACCATCTTACCATCACTAATGATTAGAGAATTGCAAATCAAAACCACGTTGAGGTACCACTTGACACCCATTAGGATGGTTCTTACCCAAAAAAACAAGATAGCAAGTGTTGGTGAGGATGTATAGATATTGGAACCCTTGTGTGTTGCTGGTGGAAATGTAAATTGGTATTATGGTCTCTCAAAAAGTGAAATGTAAAATTACCATCTGACTCAGGAATTCCACTTCTGGAGTATGGCCCAAAAGAACTGAAAGCAGATACTCAAGCAGATATTTGTACACCCATGTTCATAGCAGCAGTATTCACCATAGCCAAAAGGTAGAAGCAGTCCAAGTGAGTGTCAACTGATGAGTAAATGAACAAAATATGATTCATATATTAGTAGCTTATTGTTCAAGAAAGGAAATTCTGAGACATGCTGCTACATTCATGAACTTTGAGAACATTCTGCTAGGTATTGAACTAAGCCAGTCACAGGAGGACAAATACTGTGTTGACACTTACATGCGGTACTTAAAGGAATCAAATTTACGGAAATGGAAAGTAGAATGGGGGTTGCCAGGACTAAGAGGAGGAGGGAATGGGGGAATTGTTTAATGGGTACAGAGTTTCAGTTTTATAAGATAAAAAGAGTTCTGGAGAATGCTTGTACAATAATGCAAATGTACCTAACTGTACATATGAAAATAGTTAAGAGGTAAATTTTATGTATGTGTTCCTGCAATTAAACAAAAAGTTGTATAATGACTAAAAGGTAAAATCCATTCCTAGCTCATGGGCCAAACTGAAGTTGGCATCTGTCTAGATTTTGTCCATGAACTGTGATTTGCTGACCCCTAGTTAGAAGAATGGTAAAAAGAGTGGTACTCATAGTGATCACTCATACTTGTGTATCAACCTTAATATGCCTTTCAGGGAGTGTTTAACTTGTCTTCAAAGGGCCAGTAATCTGTTTCCAGTATTGTCTCATTAGTCTTATCAGTGCTTCTTAACTTCTTTCAGTGACGTCTTCCATCCCAGTGTTTGACCTCCAGGATGGTGGACGGAAAATATGTCCTCGGTGTAATGCTCAGTTCCGTGTTACTGAAGCTTTGAGAGGTCACATGTGTGTAAGTGATAGCAGTTGTGATGGGGATCTAGCTTCAGTGGCTACTACTTGTATATCTCCTGTAGAATTAGGAGGTTGTGAAGGAGGGGCTCTGAAATGACTTAGAAGCTTCTTAAAGGGTTATGCTCTCTTTTTGGCCTGTTTTAGAAGAGTTTCATACTTTGGAATGTAGAAAGATACATTTAGAGACTCTCAAGTAGATTGGAACATATGTGACCTTAATTCCTTGGTTGTGGTTGATTTTAAAACTACATAGGACAGGTTTGCTAGATAATCAGAACTCAAGGTAACCTCTGTTTATTTTCTTTTTCCTTTTTTTTAAGATTTTATTTATTTGAGAGAGGTAAGATAGGGCACGAGTAGGGTAGGGGCAGAGGGAGAGAGAGACAAGCAGACTCCTCGCTGAGTGGGGAGTCCAACATGGGGCTTGATCCTAGGACCCTGAAATCATGACCTGAGTGGAAGTCAGATGCTTAACTGACTGAGCCACCTAGGTACTCCTCAATTTATTTTCTATTTATTGTGTCATTGTGTGAATCAAGAGTCATTAACCATTTCCCATTTCTAGCCTTTTCATTTTTAGTTCAGACGCAAAAGTTGAGATTTCTTCCTGCCAGGGAGTTCAGAGGCAAGTTATGCTAGTTAAGTGGTTGAAGGATCTAAGGCAGGAGGAAGAAATACAAGGTATGGGATTTGGAGTGGCATATGGCTATAAATATATATCCATAGAAAAAGCCAGAATTCTGGAAACACTATAGAAAACCAAAGGGTGAAACCTGGATGAGAATACATAGGACCAAACCATACCTGAGAAATGTTCATGAGGTTGGGGAGTTGGTACATCCCAGCCCCCAGATAACCAGAATGATCTTCCTTTATAGTACTGTTGCCCAGAAATGGTGGAATACCAGAAGAAAGGAAAGTCTCTGGATTCAGAACCCAGTATCCCATCAGCTGCAAAGCCCCCATCCCCTGAGAAAACAGTTCCTGTTGCTTCCACACCATCTTCTACACCTATTCCTGCTCTGTCACCACCTACCAAAGTACCAGAGCCAAATGAAAATGTGGGTGATGCTGTCCAGACCAAACTCATCATGCTAGTAGATGACTTTTACTATGGACGGGATGGTGGCAAAGTGGCCCAACTCACAAACTTCCCTAAGGTTGCCACATCTTTCCGATGCCCACATTGTACCAAAAGGCTAAAAAACAACATTCGGTAAGTGTTGAAGAGCCTTAGAGGTTACCCTAGACAAGAGAAAACTAAAAATTTTTTATATGTTTTTCTATTTGGGCAGTAGTCCTGTTTATCTAGTCTAGCTAAGGATTACCATTAAATCAATAAGTAGTACTATAGAAGGAGGAGGTATTGTGGTTAATAATAAGAGATAACTTTGGGGGGAGTAAGGGAAAGTAGTATATCCCTTCATAGAACTCCTACTTTTAAGAACCCTTTTCTGAGCTCAGAAAAGGACTGTCCCAAACAAGGGGGTGGGACACAACAATGTATGTTCTGGGATTCTAAGGCTACTGGTTTTTTTGATTCTGTACTTTCTCCTTGTGCTGTACTACAGATTCATGAACCATATGAAGCACCATGTAGAACTCGATCAGCAGAACGGTGAGGTAGATGGTCATACCATCTGCCAACACTGTTATCGCCAGTTTTCCACACCCTTCCAGCTCCAGTGCCACTTGGAAAATGTTCATAGTCCTTATGAATCGACGAGTAAGTTTGGAAACTTAAACTCTAGGGGTTTACTTTGCTCTTCGTTCATTGAATGGCATGGGGAGGAGCCCATCCATCATTTGTATATGGGTATCAGTATAGAGGAAGCTCTTTGTACATTTTTTTTAAAGATCTTATTTATTTATTCATGAGAGAAACAGGCAGAGACACAGGCAGAGGGAGAAGCAGGCTCCCCATGGGGAGCCCGATGCAGGACTCGATCCCAGGACCTTGGGATCACAACCTGAGCCAAAGGCAAACGCTCAACCACTGAGCCACCCAGGTGCCCCTCTTTGCACATTTCTGGTCAATTCTTTAGTTCACTCACCCTTTATTCTTATAAGTTAGACTTCTCTTCAAGCCTGAATTGAATTCAGGGCTAGAATTGTTAGGGACTTTGGTTTAGGACCACTGTAACGTGTTGTAATGTATATAGTGTAATATAATGGATTCCTTAACCAAGATCCATCTATATTTGGACCTCTGCTTTAGTTAGTACCCTGATAGGTTTTACATAGGACAAAAGATGACAGTATAAACATCATAAAGTACTTTACCATCAAGATAGTGCTTTCAGGGATGCCTGGGTGGCTCAGTGATTGAGCGTCTGCCTTCGGCCCAGGGTATGATCCTGGAGTCCTGGGATCGAGTCCCACATCAGGCTCCCTGCATGGAGCCTGCTATTCTCTCTGTGTCTCTCATGAATAAATAAATAAAATCTTAAAAAAAAAAAAGTGCTTTCACTGAACTGTAAACAGATATGGAGTGTTGCCTTGACTGTACATCTAACAGCTGAGGAAATGTAGGCTGAACACAGGCTCACAAAAATGAAATCATTTACTTCAGAGCATATAACGGTAGTAAGGTGCCATTGTGAGGATTTAAGCCTGGTCTTCCTAGAATATCTCTTGTGTTCTTCAGGGGATTTCTGGTGGTGTTTTAGAGACAAAAATTACATAAGTATAAGCCTATGCATTGTATAATACCAATGATAGGTGAAATAGTTTAAAGAAAAGAAAAGATCTTTGAGGCTAGGTTTCCCCAAAAGTCGTAAACTTTTATTAGAGTCTTTAAATACAAGAAGGATTTAGACAGATGAAAGTAATAAGAAAAGCTTTTTAGGTGATGGGAAGCTGCATTTTAAAAACTTTGACTAAAAATGAATTAAACAGTAAGGATATCCATTATATCATTTAAATGAGACTACTTGAGGTGGAGTAAACTTCAACCCCAAAACTTGAGTGTTCTGCTACAATTCTCTTGTCTTTGGCTTGCAGTGAGGTGGCTGTGTTAATCTTGGGCCTTACATTCAGGCATTAAATAGTGCAGACAAGGAATAGACCTCATCTTCCCATGTCTTTTCCTGAATTTGTTTCAGGAAAGCAGAATTGCTTTCCCTTTATATTTCCTTGGCCTTGGTCATATTGGCAAGGACAATGGAATTGCCATTTGTGGCTTAGGCTAATGTTGGTCAATAGAAATATAATGTAAGCTACATATGCAATTTTTATTTTTTAATAGCCATTTTTAAAAAGTAAAAGAAATTAATTTTTTTAACTTTTTTTTTTACAACCTCCATTTTTTTTTTCTTTTAACTTTATTTAATTTGGGGTTTTAGGGGTTATTTTGTTTTTAGGTAAGCTCTATTCCCAGTGTGGGGCTTGAACTCAAAATTCTGCAATCAAGTCGCATGCTTTACCGACTGAGCCAGCCAGGCACCTGTGAAATTAATTTTAATAGTGTATTTAATTTAACTCAGTAAACCCAAAATATCATTTCAGCACATAATCAAGATTTATTTATTTATTTATTTATTGTAATCAAGATTTAAAAATTGATGAGATGGTACAACTTTGGACTACTAATTTGGCAATAGAAGAGAATAGATACTGTAATCAACCACTATGCAGTTAATGGCAGAGTACCCAACTTGGTCTTTGTTAGGGCCCCAAAGTCTTCACTGTCAGTGATGAAAAGTCTACACCTCCCAGTGAATACATCTCATTTTTTATGCAGAATCTGGTGCGTAGGCTTTTGTTAATTCCATTTAAATACGGACTGTACATAGAAAAGATAAGTTTTTCCGTATGGGGGTAAAAACCTAATCAGAACCTAATCAATCTTTTTCTCTTCACTTAACCACTCTGTTATGTCTGACTTTTAATTTTTGAGTATCATGACTTTTAAAATTTATATTGATCAAAAACCTGAGAAAATGTTAACTCAAAAGTAAATAACTTTTCTATACTTTAGTATGTATCAGTTTTATTCTTAGATTTTTGTGTAAAACTTTTCTATACTTTAGTATGTATCAGTTTTATTCTTAGATTTTTGTGTAAGTCCTCTTTCCTGCACCCATGGCAGATCCTTCATGAAAGTAGCTTGTTTTTTAATGTTAATATTTTGGACCCATTACTTTCCTTTTAATTTTGAAGGGAAAAAAGTTTCCTTTTATTTTCTGAAGTGTTTTAAAATTAGACATAATGACATTTTACCCTCAAATGATTATGTATCTCTTAAAAATCAAGACCTTTATCTGTATACATCCATAGTATCTTTGTCAAGACCTAATAGCAGCAATCATAAATCCTTAATATCATCCAATACCTAGTCCATTTTCAAATTTCCTGAAACATCAATGGATCATTACACTTGATTACAGTAATAGTGTACTCTTAATAGCATTATGTTTTTCTTCATACTTGTTTAAGGGCAGTAGGCTGAAGAAGCGGTAGATTTGAGGGAAGGATTCTTAGCCATGGTCAGATGTCAGGGGAGGATCCTGTGTGGAAAATGACTCATCAAAGGGGCGAACTAATTGCTTGGTAAAGTCTTGGAATATATGGAGTTGATGAGGTTGGCTGAGCCTTAGAAAGGTGTATATTTTCTTCCTTTCTTCTTTACTTTTCTTTCTTTTCTCTTTCTTTCTCTTTCTTCTTTCTTTCTTTCTTTCTTTTTCTTTCTTTCTTTCTTTTTTTCTTTCTTTCTTTCTTTTTTCTTCTTTCTTTCTTTCTTTTTTTCTTTCTTTCTTTCAATTTCTTTCAGATTTATTTTAGAGAGGGTGCATGCACGAGCAGGGGGAAGGGCAGAGGGAGAGATGAGACAAGCGGACTCCCCACTGAACGGGACACCTGACTCAGAGCTCAATTCTAGGAGCTGAGATGAAATCAGGAGTTGGATGCTTAACTGACTGAGCCAGTCAGGTGCCCCTATCCTTTCTTTCATAATTTGGAGAACAGAAAACAGAAGCAGTAGTAGTTCACTCCTATTCTCAAAGTAAGACTGTGTTAGGTGTTAAAGACATGAGGGTAATCGTGCTAGGAAGGACCATGTTATGGTGGCCACTTTGCAAAATCGGTTAATCCCGTCTCTTGAATTTTTTTCCACACCAGCTCCAGTGTGAATTGGAAATTAGAATAGGTGGGGATAGTTACTAGATACGTTTTAAATCCACTGATGGCTTAGGTTTCTATCTCACTGGTTTTCTTGGTATGAGATAATATATATATATCTTAGCATGGTGTGTATGTGTTAGAAGTTGCTTTAATAAGTGTTGTCATTATTGATGTTGTATGACAGCTGTACCAAGAGAGCTGATATATAGGTTGTAGGAAGAGCTTCAGGGTTGAATGAGATTGGCCAGGAAGAACTCAGAATAAGAAAGGTTAGGACAGAAGGTTGGAAAGCACCTATATTTAAAAGGTGTTCTAGAAAAAGAAGAAAACAATAAATGACAAACAAATTGAATTAAGAGGCAAAGGGGCAGAAGAAGAAAATATTGTCATTTAGTTGACACTATTTCCCAAACATGTCATGTACTTCCACACCTCTGTGCCTCTGTTACTGTTCTCTTGGTCCCTCTGTCTGAGAAACTCCTATTCTTTCAACATTTAGCTTATATATCTTATAGCTTCTGTTCATTCTTTGAGACAAAATTTTTTATTTACTTGTATCCTTTGTAGCATCTAATGAATCTCTGGCCAGTGCTTCTAAATGGGTTCCCATACCCCTTTGAGATAAACACAGAACTTGTGAAACTTCTTCCCAGAAAATAAAGATTTTATTCTTTTGCAAATAATTTCAGGGGATACTGAGGTTCCCTGAGGCATCGAACATGGACCCCAGATCAAGAATCCCTGGTTTTTGTTTGTTTAACACTTTTTTTTTTTTTTTTAAGTTTTTAAAATTTATTTATGATAGAGAGAGAGAAGCAGAGACACAGGCAGAGGGAGAAGCAGGCTCCATGCACTGGGGAGCCCGACGTGGGATTCGATCCCGGGTCTCCAGGATCGCGCCCTGGGCCAAAGGCAGGCGCCAAACCGCTGCGCCACCCAGGGATCCCTGTTTAACACTTTAAAGGATTATTTCAACTTTACTCTTGTGGGGAAATGGGTTGGACATGGTCCAGTAAATGCTCAAAGCTTCAAATTTACAATTTCCATACTTGCAAAAACTTGAAAATAATCCCAGTGACAGAAAAACAATTACTGTGCCTGTTTATTTATATATTTTTTACTGTGCCTGTTTAATTCAAAATATGTAGCAATTCAAATTTTTATTACTCAGAATTACAGCTTTTATAAGCTTGACAAAATGACCAGTTTCAAAGTTTAATTACCTCAACAACTCATAACAAGGCAAGAACTTCTGTCACCACTGTCAGTCCTTTGAGGACAAATTCTTGTACTCATTTAGTAGATGTTTGTGGAATTATTCATAGAAGATCATTATTTATCCTTGAGCAGAGGAATGAAGTAGTGTAGTAATTTAAAATAATTCACTTGGCAATGGTATGTAAAGCATAGACACTGTTTATTTATTGTAGAGACATGAGGTATTATTGGAAGCCAGCTGATTAGTAGTAGGAAATCATGTGGGCTTTTACTAAGTTTTTGTCTGTGAGAATGGCAAAATGACCATTGCTAGATACATTATGAAATAATAGTGACAGAACACAGGGGTGTAGACTCGGAGATAGTGCCTGAGTGCAGGAAGGGGTGGGGAAGTGAGAAGGAAAACAATGGAATCAGGAGGAGGCTGAATTAAGTTAGAGTTGGTGGTAGAATATCCAATTAAAATGTCTTGTAAAAAAAAAAAAATAAAAAATAAAATAAAATAAAATGTCTTGTAGACGGTTCAAAACCTGAAATGGAGCTTTAGTAAGAAGGCTGAGCTCAAGGCATAAGGTTTGCTGTTAGCAGCAATACAGATGTTAAGACAGATCCATTTTATTTTATTTATTTATATATTTTTTAAAGATTTTATTTATTCATGAGACACAGAGAAGCAGGGAGAAGCAGTCTCCCTGCAGGGAGCCCGATGTGGGACTCAATCCCAGGACCCTGGGACCACGCCCTAAGCCAAAGGCAGATACTCAACCACTGAGCCACCCAGGTGCCCCAACACAGATCCACTTTAAAGAAGGAAGAGACTTAATGATGTACTGACTATTGAAAGTAAAAATAGAGAAGTCAGGGAAAATCAAGATTGAGTCAGCAGGACTTTGGTCTTATTTTCAGTTGGATTTATTGATTATTTTTCTTCTTACAGCCAAGTGCAAGATCTGTGAGTGGGCGTTTGAGAGTGAGCCACTATTTCTCCAGCATATGAAGGATACTCATAAGCCTGGAGAGATGCCTTATGTCTGCCAGGTATTGCCTTTTTCTCTAGGGAGCTTCAGCCATTTTGCTCTTAGGCTGAATACAGAAAATCCACTAATACACATTGCTGAATACCTGCTGTATACACTCACTCAGTTTTAGGAATACTGCAGAGATCCAGAAGAAATAATAGACATAGGGTCCATTCTCAGGATTTTCTATCCCAGAGAAAACCGTTAAAGGAACATGTGCATGTACCCAGCCAGGGAACCTAGTCAGAGAACATACACATGTACTACAGGAGTATGTCTCCTGAACTGCCCTCTAGAGATGGACAAAGAAAGCTTTGCTCCTCTTAGTCACAAAGTGGATTGTTCTCAGACTTTCTTGACCTTCCGCCATTTTAATCTTAACCCACAGCTGAATGTATCACAAACAGCCCTTCATTACAGAGTCAGAATAATAATTTGATTTCTATACATTTAGGAAAACTTATTTTTTTCCTCTTATTTTGACATTTTCTGTTACTACCTCTTTTTTTAAGGCCTTAGTTGTTCACTCTTAGTTTATTTTCCCTCTTATGTGACTCAGGTGTGTCAGTATCGCTCCTCACTCTACTCTGAGGTAGATGTCCATTTTCGGATGATCCATGAGGATACTCGGCATCTGCTCTGCCCTTATTGCCTGAAGGTCTTCAAAAATGGCAATGCATTCCAGCAGCATTACATGAGGCACCAGGTACCAGGCACCAAGCAATTCCCATATTCTCATTTTTTTAATTTAGTGGATGCTGGGACCAGGGCTGAGCTAGTCAGATAATTTTGGTAGGAAGGTATAATAAGTGTATTTGCATTTCCCAAATTTCAGTTACGTGCTTTTCACTAAGCTGGGTGCCAGGAATTTAGTGTTATACAAGACAAATGGTAAAGTAGAACGTGGAGAGTATTGTGTTAGGGGAAGTATAAGATATAGAAAAGCATGCACCTATTTTGGGAGCCATCTGAAGTATGAGGAAGTGAAGTGGAGTGGAAGAACAGTGTCCTCCAAGCACAGAATGAAAGTATGGAGGTTCAAAGAATTAAAGGAAGTTCAGTGTGTTTGGAGTGTGGGGTATAGGAGGAGGTTGGCAGTTAGGAAATAGGTGGTGGAGAATCCTGCAAGGCATGAAAAGGGAGGTCATTCGGGAGGCATTAAAGGGAATTTTTTTAAGTTCTTGAGTGATAGGTTCAAATTTGTTTAAGTTATGAGTACTCTGGCTGCACTAGGAGAATGAATTGAAAGGAGAGATTAAGACCAGAGTTAGGGGGACACGCCAAAGGCTCTTTTGGTTTAGGTGAGGGACAGTAGTAGCTATTGGCTTTGAAATGAAGAAGATAGAGTTGAGAGAGATTGAGAAAGTAAGTGATATTTATGATTTAGTGAAGGATTCAGTGAAGGTAGTGAGGAAGGAATTACGAATAGTGCTTAAAATTCTGTTCTGGGAAAAAATGAATGGTAAGACTATGTACTGATAGAAACACTGTAGAAACTAAAGTTGACAGCGGAAGTAGGGATTATGCGTTTGGATTTTCTGAGTTAGCAATGTCTGTGGACAGCAGCTGTAGTTGTCTACTAAACACATAGTTGGATATATAGGTCTGAAACCTAGGAGAAAAGCCTGGGTTGTGGAATACATACTTAGGAATCATTATTATATGAATCAGGTGATTTTAAACATAGAAGTTGCCATGTTCCCTCACCCCCAATTGAGAATAAGATGAACCTCTGAAGACTCTCTCTACAAAGCCATAGTAGTCCTAGGAGGAAAAGCAGAAGAGACTTGATGTCAAGGAAGCTGAGGGGAGGAAAGTTTTGAAGAAAAGGGTGTGATCAGAATGTTGCAGGAAGATGTCAGCAACATAGAAACTTAGAGGCCAGCCTTTAGCAACATTGATGGGAACCATGTGGTTGGTTAGCAGAGTGAGTGTCAGATTTCAGCAGGATGAATGAAGAGGTGAGAAAATGGGGACGACTTATTTTTAAAAGTTTCAGAAGGGGAAGACTGAGGATAGCAGATCCAGAGGAAGAGGTATCAGAGAATTTGTTGTTGCTTTTGTGTTTTGTTTTTAAAGTGGAATAAATAGAGTCCTGTTTTAAATTCCTTCAAGAAAGGAGCCACTAGAGGAGGAGAGTGAAGGTACTTAGGGAAGGCACAAAATGGAGAACCAGCTGGGTACACCTGTGTTTGACACTTGCCCATGTCTGCACTCTCATATGTGAGCTCCCTCTTTGAGCTCACACACTCATTTGCACAGAGGTGACTGCCTATAATCCCTCACATGTGTATTTCCAAAGAGCAGCATGGAAATTGTCCCTTGTACTCAGGTAATGGGGCCTTGATATCCTGGGAAGAAAACCATAGGCCTGGTTCCTGTTTCTGAAGGACTTCAGTAGTAGGCAGTCGGAATCTTCAGATGTGTCTCACAAGGACAAGTGCATATCTACATATATATTGATGTGTTAAATGGAAAGATAGCAAGGGATAGAAAAATACCATCATTCATGTTGAGAAAAAAAAGAAAGGGCAAACAAGGAGGTGGTGATTTGAGATGTGTGTGTGTGTGTGTTATATGGTTATGCGCATAGATTGTCCATGAAAAAATACTGAAGAAACTGGTAACAAGTTGTTTCTGTGCAAAGGGATGGAGGGTTGGAATTGAAGGCAAACTTAAAACATGAAGGAGTATGGAATAAAAAATATGATTTTTTAAAAATCACATAATACATTTTACTGTGTTCAAAAAAAAATAAGAGAAAAGAATGTCCAGAAGTAGGTAGCACTGTCTGCATTGTAAAGACAAAGTAGGGCTAAAGTTGAAGCCGCTAATCCACATTGTTAAACCAAGTCAGGAAGAGATGGTTGGAGGACCTAGTCATTCTGGCTGAGTCTGCCTTTCTTTGGGACCATGGGAGGTGATGATTCTCAATGGTAGGTTTTGGTGTCGTGTTGTGTATTTTTTTCTTCCTTGTTCAGTTATCCATAGAAAGGTGGGAAGAGTGATTGTTAGCATTAATCTACCATCTCATCAGGGACAAAAATATATTGGGAACCTTTAAGGGATTCTCTTTCTTTTTCCCTCCTCAGAAGAGGAATGTTTATCACTGCAACAAATGCCGGCTGCAGTTTCTCTTTGCCAAGGACAAAATTGAACACAAGCTTCAGCACCACAAAACCTTCCGTAAACCCAAGCAGCTGGAAGGTTTGAAACCAGGCACCAAGGTGAAGGGCTTGTCAACATTTCTTTCATAAATCCAAGAGGGGAGGAATATCAGTACTCTGAGATTTACAGTGGGTAGTGTCTAAATTGTTCCTTCCCTTGGCTCGCAGGTGACAATCCGGGCTTCCCGAGGGCAGCCACGAACTGTTCCTGTTTCCTCCAATGATGCATCTCCCAGCACCTTGCAGGAGGCAGCACCACTGACCTCCTCAACAGACCCCCTGCCTGTCTTCCTTTATCCCCCTGTCCGGCGCAACATTCAGAAGAGAGCTGTTAGGAAAATGTCAGTGCCACCTTTTGGAGGTTGGGGGCTGGGTGGACACAACTGTTCCTATAGCCAGAGTAATCTAGTAGCCTTTAGCAGGATCTGTTGTCTGAAGCCCCCACAATTTGAACACTCCTGGGGCAATAACAAGAATTTTTTGTTGTTTCTTGATAGGAGTGTCATGGGCCGGCAGACGTGCCTGGAGTGCAGCTTTGAAATCCCAGATTTCCCTAATCATTTCCCTACCTATGTTCACTGCTCTCTGTGTCGCTATAGCACCTGCTGCTCTCGAGCCTATGCCAACCACATGATCAAGTAAGTCATGGTTAAATCAGTGATCCTGTCTGAGAGTACAGATTCTCCAGAACTCATTTTTCATTCCCTCCTTCAACTCTTAAGAGCTGTTTGTCCATCTCTTCTAGCCGGGTAAGAGTCAAACCCGTGTTCATTTGGCTCTGATGGCCTGTGTTCTAATTTTGTAGGACCTTGCTACTTAGAGTGTGGCCTAAAGACCAGTTTAGAACTTCAGCCTCTGCTCTCCACCCCCAGGCTACTCAGGCTGAATGTGTCTTAATGGCTCTCCTGGTGATTCATATGCATACTAAAAGGGAATATTAATATGATAGGAAAAGTGATTTGAGTTGAGGTGAGCATGGATTGAAGAGCCATCTCTTTTGTTGGGATATTGTCAAAGACTGGTGATCTCATTTAATGATCAGAACCCCCTGACTCATGCTACTTTTTCTTTGTCTTTCTCAGCAATCATGTTCCACGCAAGAGCCCTAAGTATTTGGCTTTGTTTAAAAATTCTGTGAGGTAAGGAAAAATTTACTGATGGTCTCTTGATTTTTTTTTTTTTTTATGTTCTTATATTAAATCCTTTTAATTAACTTTCAGGGGATATGTGAATTAATTTGAGAGAGAGGAGAAAGGACAATCTTTTTTCTTAAGTTGTTAAGCCTCAGATCTTATCCCTCTTGTGACTGTTGTATTTGTTTTATATACTCTTGGATTCTTTTTCTTAGTGGAATCAAGCTGGCTTGCACTTCATGTACCTTTGTTACCTCTGTGGGAGATGCCATGGCCAAGCATCTGGTATTCAACCCCTCTCACAGATCCAGCAGCATCCTACCACGAGGTAAGTAGTAGAGATGGGAGTTAGTGGGACAAGAGAAAAAAATAAGGATACAAGTCTTACCATAGGAGTCAGGAGCATCTCTGCCTGCGCTAGTTCCTTCACTGTTGAGATAGACATCACTACATTGGAAGGGATTAACCATTCCAACCTGACATTTATATAGGACTGGGGGGCTTGTTTCTTCTCTGAGTTAACATTTCTTTATTGTCTCATTTCCCATAGGATTCACTTGGATGTCTCACTCAAGGTAACAAACTTACTTCATGGTTTAATTTCTTTTTTTTTTTTTTTTTTCATGGTTTAATTTCTATTTTCAATGTGTTTCATCTTTTTTATTACTATCACTGCTACTATTAGTATTTCATTTCCCTAGTTTAACTGAGCTTTCTTTTCCTCTTTGCTAAATCCTTTAGACATGGCCATACTCGTGACCGAGTACATGACCGGAGCTTGAAGAATATATATCCTCCTCCTGCCTTCTCCTCTAATAAAACTGCCACTGTGAAATCTGGGGGGGCCACCTCAGCTGAGCCTGAAGAGCTTCCAACTCCTATGACCCAAGCACTCCCGTCACCAGCATCAACCGCAACCCCGCCACCAACCCCAACCCACTCCCAGGCTTTAGCCCTTCTGCCCTTGGCTGCAGAGGGGGCTGAATGTCTGAATGTTGATGACCAGGATGAAGGGAGCCCAGTCATCCAGGAGCCTGAGCAGGCAACAGGGGGCGGTAATGGCAGTGGGGTTGGCAAGAAGGAGCAGCTGTCTGTGAAGAAGCTTCGAGTGGTACTGTTTGCCCTGTGCTGCAATACAGAACAGGCCGCTGAACACTTCCGAAATCCCCAACGACGGATCCGGCGTTGGCTTCGGCGCTTCCAGGCCTCCCAGGGGGAGAATCTGGAGGGCAAATATCTGAGCTTAGAAGCAGAAGAGAAGCTGGCTGAGTGGGTGCTAACTCAGCGAGAGCAGCAGCTACCTGTGAATGAGGAGACCTTGTTCCAGAAGGCCACCAAAATAGGACGTTCTTTGGAGGGGGGGTTTAAAATCTCCTATGAGTGGGCTGTGCGTTTCATGCTCCGGCACCACCTGACTCCCCATGCCCGGCGAGCTGTGGCCCATACCCTACCGAAGGATGTGGCAGAGAATGCAGGACTCTTCATTGAATTCGTACAACGACAGATTCACAACCAGGACTTACCCTTGTCCATGATTGTGGCCATTGATGAGATCTCCTTGTTCCTAGATACAGAGGTGCTGAGCAGTGATGACCGGAAGGAGAATGCCCTGCAGACAGTGGGCACAGGGGAACCTTGGTGTGATGTGGTGCTGGCCATTCTGGCAGACGGCGCTGTCCTCCCCACCCTGGTTTTCTACCGAGGACAAATGGATCAACCTGCTAATGTGCCAGACTCGATATTGCTAGAGGCAAAGGAGAGTGGCTACAGTGATGATGAGATCATGGAGCTGTGGTCAGCTCGGGTGTGGCAGAAGCACACTGCTTGCCAGCGTAGCAAAGGCATGCTTGTGATGGACTGTCACCGCACTCACTTGTCGGAAGAGGTGCTGGCTATGCTTAGTGCCTCTAGCACCTTGCCCGCAGTGGTCCCAGCAGGCTGTAGCTCCAAAATCCAGCCGTTAGATGTATGCATCAAACGAACTGTCAAGAACTTCCTACACAAAAAGTGGAAGGAGCAGGCCCGGGAAATGGCAGATACTGCATGCGATTCCGATGTCCTGCTTCAACTGGTGCTGGTCTGGCTGGCTGAGGTGCTGGGCGTCATTGGGGACTGTCCAGAGCTGGTACAGCGGTCCTTCCTCGTGGCTAGCGTTCTGCCTGGCCCTGATGGCAACATTAACTCGCCTACAAGAAATGCTGACATGCAGGAGGAGCTCATTGCGTCCCTAGAGGAGCAACTGAAGCTGAGTGGGGAACAGTCTGAGGAACCCTCAGCTTCCACTCCCCGACCCAGGTCATCTCCTGAAGAGACAATTGAGCCTGAAAGCCTTCATCAGCTCTTTGAGGGCGAAAGCGAGACCGAGTCTTTTTATGGCTTTGAAGAAGCCGACCTAGATCTGATGGAAATTTGAGTGTTGGGGTCATGAGCGGGTGCAGAGTGGGGGTGGGAAAGTGTGAAGGGGGGGTAGAGGAATTTAGGGAAAAGGGGTTATGCCAGGTGGGGTATTTCGTTTATATTTTTTCATTTTATGCCACCACTCCCCACCCCACCCCCCATGTTGACTTCTGTTTCCCTGTGGATTTGTGGATTATTAGGAATACCAGTAGTGATCCCATCTGAGCCAAGGAGCTGGCCCATTGGTCGTTCACTTCTGCTAAAAACAGGTTTTAGTGACTTTTTTTTTTTTTTTTAATTTAAATTACTGTTTGGTATTTTTCTGACAAAATCAAGAAAAAGAAAAAAAAATTCTTTGTGGGCGAATGTTAATTTTTTTGTTTTCCCTTTTACCTCAATTGTATCATAGTACATCTGGGTTTTTCTCTTTGTTTTACTGTGTGGCAGTGTCTTTGGGCATGTTATTCAACCATTGTCAATGTGAGAACATTTCTGAAGATGGGAAAGACAAAAAAATATGTAGCTCACAAACTGGTTTATTATATATATGGATAAAACTTTTTTCATTGTGGTCTTAACACTTTTATATAAAAATGAAAATGGAAAAAAATCCCACTGAACTCTCTCTTCCTTCTCCTTTCTTTCCTTCCCTCTCCAGAGATGTTGGTTTCTACAGCAACTCTTAGAGATATAAAATTGTGGCTTTAAAAAAATGCATGAAACCACCTCTCATCCAGAATGATGAATTAGATTTGTTTTTCCTCACCACCCTCCCTCCAACAAAAACATGACAAAATGAGTATTCTTTGCACTTGGGATCTTTGGCCCCTTTTCCCATGCTCACACCATTACTCTGGACAAAGGATCATACATGTGTCATTAGCAAGCAAGAGGTACTGAGGTGATCACACAGTGTTAGGGTGGAAGCCAGTGTATGGGTCTTCATCATGTTAAGTGGACAGCATGCCTGTTCAAGAGATCACATGTCCTACATCCAGGAGCTAATTGTGCAAGAAGTTAAGTGTTGAACTTTAAAAATAAGACAGACCACTTGTTGAAATCCTGCTTACTCTGTGGCTTTCCTTATTCCTCTTAATGCTTAGAGAAGAATGTGACCTGAAGAAGAAACACAGGGGTGTGCACAAAGAAAGACATGAATCTTTATTTTTCACTGCCAGCTTCAAGGAAAGAAAATGTTTCTACAATTTGCATGAGGGATTTTTTTTTTAACTGTATGTACTCACAGTTATAAACTGAAATGTACTGTATCATACAGAGAAAAGGAACAAAAACCCAAGGCCAGCTTTCCCACAGCTACACCTTCCATCCCAAGGCTTTCAGCAACATGTCCCTCCTGGGAGCCAAGGAGGCAGCCTGCACAGGCTTGTAAATGGTTCATCTTTAAAATGTATATAAGTGGGACATTTAATAAAATGAGGGGAAATGGATTTATAAACAATGTGGTTTTTTTTTTCTAGGTAATCCTATTTTAGTAGGCTTTCACAGACTGGGACATGCTCAAGATGTGATGGGCCTGGTGGTACGGGTGTGACACTTGTTACGCCTGTTTCTCCTCACCTCCATTTTTTGGTTTTTTAACTCCCAGCACACTATAATATAGTGAACTGGAGTGATCCTGCCCATAAACAGCTTGGCCAGCTTCGTGAACCCATGGCATCTGAAAAGTGAACTGAGGATCTATCTTCTCTTGGGCTTCTCTTCCCCAGCTTTTTGCCTGATGCCATTTTGACATTAAAATGGACTTCGAAGTCAACCCTTTGCCTTTGAGAAAGTTCAAGAACTATGGTCAACTATCTACAATGACCTAACCTTCTCTTTGGTAGTCTCCACAGCAGCCCCAGCCTCAGCAGAGCTGGGTTCCTGGCCTCTGCATACTGTGACTTTCTTGATGGGTAGTTTTTTTAAGACTATATAACACCAACAGTGGATCAGCTGGGTTTTGGCCAGGAAGTTACATTTGTGGATTCTGCCTGCATGGCTTAGTAGTAGAAGGAAGTTTTTTTTGTTTTGTTTTTTTTATAATTCAGTTTAATCAATAAAGTATTTATTGACTACTTTCTGTGTTGAGACTGAGTATGTGGAAGACAAATAGAAAACTAATAGTTTCCTTTGACTTACTAGTTTGTTATAACATGGGATGATAAAATGCAGGGATATTTCAGTCTCCCCCTCCACTCTCTAACCTCATTGAACTTCTGCAAGTTTGAGTTTGCTGCCTATGCTAGTTTCTCAAAGCAGTTTAGAGAGGATATACATCAGAACCACCTAGGGTGTTCATTTATTTATTTAAAAGATTTATTCAGGAGACACAGAGAGGCAGAGACCTAGGTAGAGGGAGAAATAGGCTCCCTGCGAGGAGCTCGATATGGGACCAGATCCCAGGACCCAGGGATCATGACCTGAGCCGGAGACGCTCAACCAGTGAGCCACCCAAGTGCCCTGGGTGTTCATTTTTTAAATTCAGGTTTAACACCATTTTGGGAGAATTTGGCTAACACTCCAAATGACTTGATTTATGGCTAAAAGGACTTTTAAATGAACACATAATACTTTAAAGATTAGGTCTTCAGATAGTAGATTTGGACAATAAACATTTAAATTAAATGAAGTTACTTTGTATTTCCTCTATTGAAGGTGAGGAGGTGACATGGGTGAGGGATTAAAGCTGTCAGGCCAGTCCTGCTTGGGAATAACTTTACCCAGAGCAGCTTTACTAGATGCTACATTTCTCTATCTTTGAAATGGCGTTTTAACTAAAATATTTGCAGCCAACATACCAGAAAGTCAGTAAGAATCTAGCACATGGGTGGCAATGTTTAAGAAAAACGTTAAGTACTTTTATTATCCCACAAAGATCAGGCCTGGCATCTATACAAAGCTGTTAATATAGGCCCAAATGAAGATGGTAGTGGATCCTCCTGTACTGTCATGCAGAGAATCCTGTATTTGCCCTAAGAATCAAGAGCCAAAACAGGGTTATCTGACCAGGGAGGGAAATGGCACATGGCAGTACTTCACACCTGCACTCTTGGTATGACCTAGTCAGACAATAAAACCACTCGGCAAGCATTTCAAAGAATTTATTTTACAATAGAAAAGTAGACCTTTGAACCAGCCAAGTTCAAAGTTAGAAGAAGGGCACAACTTCAATTCTGGATAATGCATCTGAATTTCATTCAAAACCACTAAAAAGAAAGAGCATTTAAAAACTGTGAAGCAGAGGGGGAGGAATTAATTCCCAAAAGCAACTCTATCCTCCAACCAAAACCCTCTCCATCCAAAGAATCCTTTTAAGACTTCCAGAAAAATGCAGCTTAGTGCAAGCCAAGGAGCCTCCCAACTGTTCTACCACTTATTTTTCCTTCTGTAACTTTAATTTCAGTCACCTGATCATGTGAGCAATCTCCCAGTTGGTCTCTGCAGAGAGTGGTCCCTCTATTTCAACACCTTTTTCGGTGACTGTGGCAATTTGAAACTGAAAGAAAGCAGAACTCCCAATGAACATGCCCACCCCACATGAAGTCCCTGAGGCCTGCTCAAAGGTCAAGGAGAGGATCTTCCCCTAATCTGAAAATAGGAAATTCTGCAATCTGTTCTTCAAAAGCAAAGACCCAGGTACTGAAACTATGGAGAGCTCGCTAGTTAAGAGTCCTATCCTCTATTATTCATGTCCTTCCTCACCCGGTTATAGGAGCGGGCATCTCGATAATAAAGCACTCGCATGCAGCGTTCCACTAGCTCTCGGGCCTCAGTCTGACTCAGGACTGGCTGCTTCTCCAGAACTTCTCGCAGCAGAGGCTAGGGAAATGGGAAGAACATGAGAGATTACCAGAGGTTGAATACCCATCTGTCCCAAATTCACAAAGTAAAAAGCAGCATAAAATGACATTCTGCCTACTGCCTCACCAGAATGAATTCTACTTACTTGTGCTAACACCAACCTGAAGGGTAAATTGTAGGGCATTTCTCTCTGCACATGTCTACTGAATCTGACACACCACTTTATCAACAGAATGTAAGTGCCAACACATACAGCTTTCAGACTACAAAGAAAACTATCTGCCAGCAGGAGGGATCTTAGTCTATCCTCACGTTGGAATTTTAAGAGAAGAACCAAGGAGAGGAGCCCCCACTGCCTCCCCCACACCTCTCCCGCACGTACCTGAGCCAAGTATGCACCATAACCAGTGGCCAGCGAAGGGGCTTCATAAGCTACACCAAGCATGTCCACATAACCGAGGAAGCTAACAGGACACAATAGGTCAAAGAACTAATTTCATTTTAGGTTTTCTTGGGTATCTTAGCTGAAGGATGGGGCCATGGGGTCTGAGAAGTGACATTCTCTTAGGGAGAAGAGACAAGACACTACATAGACACTAGAGGTTAGATAGTCGGGGAAATTAAGTTATTTCAAGTCAACCTCTCTCCATCAGCGTAGCCTCCAATGACCATGGTGTTCCACAGGGGGTTCATCTTGGAGCGACGGCTGTACATGGCCCTGGTCAGCCATGAATGAATAGCTCTAGGGCTATAGCTGTGTCCATCTCCCAACAGCTCCTCATCAATCCTTAAAAGGAATAAGTCATGAGAAAAATGGAGAGAATGGAAGTCGGGAATTCCATCCACCCTCACCCCAAAGAATTTACCACAATCTTCCTCATTTTACACTGCCTAACGCCAAAAACTATGTGCTGCAAACACTATCATCTTCCACCCTCAGCAATTCTCCTGTCCTCGGCTACAGCCTCAAATTCCCCCACCCCAGAACTTCTAAGGGGATATTAAAAAACAATACAGTGAATTCCTCTCCCCACTTGGGATCTACTCCCTAATCTCCAGATAACTTACACCATCTGGCCGAGAACTTGCTTCAAATACTGGAAATCTGCATAGTCTCCGGAAGCACCCAGCATGGTGCTGTCGTTGACTCGCATAATGCGAGAGATGTTGCGGAAACGAGCCAAGGAGCCATAGGAGCCCAGCATGTCTGCTGCAATCACCACTCCACCCTCGAATTTGACACCCAAGACCGAGGTCCCGGTCACCATAGGGTTCCTAGACAGAGGGAGGGAGATGAGGAGAGGCACGGGAGAAGGGCCTGAGCCCTCTTCCGCGCAGTGGTTCCGCTTCTGATTTTCCATCTCCCCTTCCATTCTCCGGGACTCCGCGCCGTGGTCCCCGCCGTTCGCGGGCCTTGGGGCGCCTTCCCCGGCTGCCTCCGAACCGTCCGGCTCGACCAGGCCTCAGCGTCCCGCCTCCGGCGCAGGCTCGGACGCCAAGAACTTACTGCGTGCGCGTAACCGAACCCCCGTAAGGAGAAAACGCCGGCTCCACGGAGGCAACGGAACTAGGCGGGATGTGGTAAAACTGCCCCGGGGCCGGACCACCGGCCCAAAGTCTGGACCGCGACTCCAGAAACGCTTCCATCTTAGTCACGGTGGCTGAAGAAATGACGGCGCTTGCGCCAACGGAAGCGGAAGTGAGCCTTGGGGTCCACAACTTCTTCCTGCCAGCTGTTCCCAGCAGCCATGTTGATGAGGTTACGGCTGGCGGTATGGTCCTCGTAGTCCGCCGCACAGACCCAGACAGCTGGAATTGCCTGACGTCGCGGCATAGTGCCTCATCGCATCAGAGCCTGAACTAGATCAGAGTGCTCTGAACGCACAGATTCAATGAAGGGGAGATTGGTTGGGAGGTAGGTATGGCGAGACACTGAGGAGGCAGAAATTCTCGTGTTCTGCTTTGGATCTTGATCAAAAGTCCCCCCCCCCCCCCCCCAAGAAACTAGCAGTCAGCTGGGATCTCTTACATCTGTACTCCTCAAAACAGCCTTGTAAAAGGCATTATCCGACCCATTTTATAAGTAAGTCTTGTGGCGTAGTGACTTGCCTGGCCACACTGCAAGTAAAGGTAGATCTGAGTCCTCAAGCGCAGAATAAGAAAAGGATTCATCCAGGTGTGCGTACCCTGGGGTGTATGAAGTCGCAGGTGGAGCACTCACTCACTCTATGGGATTGGACAGATGTCTGCAAGTTTCCGTACAGTCAAATGCTTTTGCCCCCCTCTTAAGCAGCGGAAAAACTCCATGGACCGTGGGCTTGAAACGAAATTCCAGGAGTTCCCTTCCCAGTGTGGTTCTGTATCAGGAGGTGGAAGCAGTGTCTACAATCAGACTGGTGAATACGAAGCCACTACTTTGCCACGTCTCCCCGCACAACTTGAATTTAAATTTTTTACTCAGAGGAAAACCAAATCAAATTTTGTTTTTAAAATTCCTTAAGTGGGGGCTCAGTCTGTTGAGTCTGGGACTCTAGATTTTGGCTGATCTCACCGTGCTGAGACCCAGTCCCGCTTGGGCTCTGAGCTCTCTTCTCAGGGGGAGTCTGCTGCTCTCCCTCCCTCTACCCTTCCCCCTGCTTGTGATCTCTCTCTCTTTCAAATAAATAAATAAATCCTTAAAAATGAAATAAAATTCTGAGTTAATTTGAACCAAAGCAATGCATGAAAGTTTAATTATGTAAAAAAAATATTTTACTAGGTCATGAAACCCTGGAAAAAGGAAGGTTCAAGATCTTGTGTTAGAGGCACCCAACTGACACCCTTTGTATCACCTTTTTTTTTTTTTTTTTTTAAGATTTTACTTATTTATGAGAGAGAGAGAGAGGCAGAGTCACAGGCAGAGGGAGAAGCAGGCTCCATGCACCGGGAGCCCGACGTGGGATTCGATCCTGGGTCTCCAGGATCGCGCCCTGGACCAAAGGCAGGCGCTAAACCACTGCGCCACCCAGGGATCCCTATTTTATTTCTTTTTAAAAGATTTTATTTATTTATTCATGAGAGACACAGAGAGAGAGGCAGAGACACAAGCAGAGGGAGAAGCAGGCTCCATGCAGGGAACCTGCGCTGGGACTCAATCCTGGGACTCCAGGATCACGCCCTGGGCGGAAGGTGGCGCTAAACCACTGGACCACTTGGGCTGCCCAGAAAATCTTTTTTAAATGTGCCTAATTTTCTATGGTTGGCTGTTTCTTTGAATTTAATTAACATTGTGTTCCCACCAAAGTTAAAGTTGTTGGTTTTTTTTTAAAGATTTTACTTATTTATTCATGAGAGACACACACAGAGAGAGGCAGAGACATAGGCTGAGGAAGAAGCAGGCTCCATGCAGGAAGCCCGATGTGGGACTTGATCTCAGGACTCCAGGATCACACCCTGAGCCGAAGGCAGATGCTCAACCGCTGAGCCACCCAGGCATCCCCAAAGTTAAAGTTTTTAGGTCAGCAATCCCCAGGATGGTTTTGAAACATGTCGGGATATCCTTGGGTATAGGGGATATCCTGAAATTCTCAGAAAAGAAATAAAACTAGACTAAATTGGAAAATAATAACCACCATCACCCCACCAACATTTTCATTACTTTTTAGGACAATGGAATTTGAACCTTCAAATCCAAGAGTTAAGGATCATTTCCTGACCTGTTCAGGGCCTGGCCCCAGGGAGTATAACAGAAAGAAGAGAAAGAAAGCATATCCAGCTTGTCTGTGGCTGCAGTACTCTGTGAGTCTTCCCTGAGGATTTTTGTGATTTTCCGTCTTCAATAGTTCATTTCTACAGTATCTCTCTTACAGCATGTGTTACATTTGTCCAAAGACTCTTCCACCAAACTAAAAGTCTCACAAAGGCAGTAACTGAGATTGTCCTTCAACAAGTGTCCTCTGATGCACAGAAATTTTTAATTTTGATGTAGCCCTATTTATCAATTTCATCTTTTGTTGCCCATACTTTTGATGTCATATCCAGGAAATATTACCAAATACAATGTCATGGGCAGCCCCGGTGGCGCAGCGGTTTAGCGCCGCCAGCAGCCCAGGGCATGATCCTGGAGACCTGGGATCGAGTCCCAAGTAGGGCTCTCTACATGGTGCCTGCTTCTCCCTCTGCCTGTGTCTCTGCCTCTCTCTCTAGCTGTGTCCCTATGAATAAATAAATAAAATCTTTAAAAAAATACAATGTCATGAAGCTTTCTGCTGTTTTTTTTTTCTTTTTAAATATTTTTCTTAAAATATTTATTTATTTTAGGAGATGGAGAGAGAGACAGCAGGGAAAGGGGAACAAGGAGAGAGAGAGAATTTCAAGCAGACTCCCTGCTGAGCACAGAGCCTGACATAGGACTCCTCCATCCCACAACCCTGAGATCATAACCTGAGCCGAAATCAAGAGTTGGATGCTTAACTGACTGAGCCACCCAAGTGCCCGTAGTTTTAATTCATATTGAGATTTCTTATCTATTTTTTAAAGATTTTATTTTTATATTATTTTTATTTTATTTTTAAGATTTTATTTATTTATTCATGAGAGACATAGAGACATAGAGAGGCAGAGACACAGACAGAGGGAGAAGCAGGCTCCATGCAGGGAGTCTGATGTGCAACTCGATCCCAGGACTCCAGGATCATGCCCTGGGCTGAAGGGAGGCACTCAGGAATCCCTTGAAGCTGAGCCACCCAGGTATCCCTAAAGATTTTATTTTTAATAATCTCTACACCTAATGTGGGGCTCAAACTCACACCCCCCAAGATCAAGAGTCACATGCTCAATCAGCTGAGCCAGCCTGGTGCCCCAATAGATCTTTTATTCATTTTGAGTTAAATTTTGCATATGGTATAATGTAAGGGTCCCACTTCATTCTTTTGCATGAGGATATCCAGTTTTCCCAACGTCATTTGTTGGAAAGACTGTCTTTTCCTCAGTCATGGCCTTGATACTTCATGGAATTCACCGATCGTATGTGTGAGGGTTTATCAGTGGGATCTCTGCTGTATCCCATTAGTCTATATGTCTGTCTTTATGACAATACCACACTGTTTTGTTTACTGTAGATTTATAGTAAGATTTGAAATCAGGAAGTGTAAGATTCCCAACTTTATTCTTTCTAAAATGTTTTGATAAAAGTATATTTTTGAAATTTTTATTGTTTTGGTATTTTTTTCCTTTCATATAGAAATCTAGGTTAATAGATTTATTTTTGTGGGCTTTTTGTAATTTTAAAGATGTTATTTCATGGGACCTCTGGGTGGCTCAGTGGTTAAGCATCTGCCACTGGCTCAGGGCATGATCCTGGAGTCCCAGGATCGAGTCCCACATTGGGCTCCCTGCACGGACCCTGCTTCTCCCTCTGCCTGTTTCTGTATCTCTCTCTCTTTTTCTGTCTCTCATGAATAAATAAATAAAATCTTAAAAAAAAAAAAAAGATGTTATTTCATTGTCACCTGACTTCTGTTGTTTGTGTTAGGAAGTCACCTGTATGTCATACTGTTGTTTCTTTGAAGATAATGTATTTTTTTTTCCTTCTGGCTCATTTTAAGATGTTCAGAAGTGTCTTTGATTTCATCAGTTTTAGGAGGATATACCTAGGCATGTTTTTTTTCTAATTTTTTTATTTTGTATTTATTTATTTAGTTTAGAAAGAGAAAGCATGAGAGACAGTGAGCAGAAGCATCAGGAAAGGGAAGTGGGAAAGGGAGAATCAGACTTCCCACTGAGCTGGGAGCCCAGTGCGGGGCTCGATCCCAGGACCCTAAGATCATGACCTGAGCTGAAGGCAGATGCTCAACAGATTGAGCCACTCAGGCACCCCTCAGGCATGACTTATTTGTATCCTTCCTGGGTGTGCTGAGCTTGAATCTGTGGGTTGATATCTTTCATTAGTTTTTGAGAATTTTAAGCCATTATCTCTTTGAATATTGCTTTTGCCCAACATTCTCTTTTCTCTCCTTAGATTCCAAATATGGTATATACTTAAGCATGTCCTCATGCTTTAATTTTTGTTTTCCATTCTTTTTGATATTTGCACTTCAGCTTGGGTATTTTCTATTGATCTGTCTTCCAATTCTCTAATCCTATGTACTGTGTCCTGTGTGCTATTAAACTCTTACATTGAATTCTTCATTTCAGACTTTGTCTTTTTATTCAGTTCTAAAATGTCCTTCTATGGGCAGCCTGGGTGGGTCAGTGGTTTAGTGTTGCCTTCAGCTCAGGGCGTGATCCTGGAGTCCCAGGATCAAGTCTCACATCGGGCTCTCTGCATGGAGCCTGCTTCTCCCTCTGCCTGTGTCTTTGCCTCTCTCTCTCTCTCTCATGAATAAATAAATAAAAATATTTAAAAAAAAATAAAATGTCCTTCTGACTTTTTTATAGATGCCAATTCTCTACATTCTCCATATTTTCATCTATATGTCCATCATTTTCACTTTTTTCTTAACATGTTAATCATACTTATTTTTACAAGATTCCTATGTGTGCTGACTCTAATATCTGGATCATCTGTGGGTTTTCTTTTTTTTTTTTATAAAACTTTTTTTTATTTTTATTTATTTATGATAGTCACACAGAGAGAGAGAGAGAGAGGCAGAGACATAGGCAGAGGGAGAAGCAGGCTCCATGCACCGGGAGCCGACGTGGGATTCGATCCCGGGTCTCCAGGATCGCGCCCTGGGCCAAAGGCAGGCACTAAACCACTGCGCCACCCAGGGTTCCCTGTGGGTTTTCTTCTGTTATCTTTTTCATTTCATTTTGTAATTTTCTTTTCTCTATGCAAATAGAATATTTTTTTATTGTGTCTCAGAAATTATGAATAATTCTAGAGGCTCCACAGCATGTTCTTTTTACCAGAGAAAGTTCTCCCTTTTTCCCTTCAGGCAGTTAGAGTGAGGGGCTGATCACCTCAATCCAGTCAGGGATTAGGCTGTGTCAGGGTTGGGTTGCTGTTTCAGTCTGGTTTGCTTATATTATTCAGGCATGTTCTTCACAATCTTTGCATTGAAAACTGGGCAGGTATGCATCTACTTAGCCCTGAAATACTGAAGAAGGCTTCTGCTCCATGCAGCTCAGAATCTGGCAGATATCTTGAGGAGGAGACCAACTGAGGTTCTTGTCCTTCCTCTGCCTCAGCAGGTCTTTGTTTTCTAACCAATGATACTAGACTGGGAGGTTTAGTCTGCCTTTTTAGGAGCTTGTAGTCAGGCTCTCTAGCCTCCTGTACATTCCAAGAGTTCAGCAGATGTTCCATGAATAAACCTGCCACCTAAGTTTTCAGCTTGTCACTCCAGCTTTGAACAACCACCAAACACTGATGATTTATCTTCCACAAGTAGAGGCATTCTGCTTGGTTAAGCTTTAGCCTCAAATTTTACTTCACCTAGCCCTCATTCCTTCCATAGACCTTTGGTGCTTTTTATTGCAGCTGCATCCCCCTTTGCCTTTCTCTTATAAGGACACTTATAATTGCATTTAGGACCCACCCAGATAATCCATTATAATCCCTTCATTTAAAAATCTTTCATTTGGGACACCTGAGTGGCTCAGCAGTTGAGCATCTGCCTTTGGTTCAGAGCATGGTCCTGGAGTCCTGGGATCAAGTCCCACACTGGGCTTCCTGCATGGAGCCTGCTTTTCCCTCGGCCTGTGTCTCTGCTTTTCTCTGTGTGTGTGTCTCTCATGAATAAATAAATAAATAATCTTTTAAAAAAAAGATCCTTCATTTAATGACATTTGCAAACACCCCTTTTCCAAATAAGGTAACACTTACAGGTTGCAGGGATTAGGGTGTACATCTATCTTTATTTTCTTTTCTTTAAATTCAATTAGCCAACATATAGTACATAATTAGCTTCAGATGTAGTGTTCAATAATTCACTGGTTGTTTATAACACCCAGTGTTGGGGAACCTGAGTGGCTCAGTGATTGAGCGTCTGCCTTTGGCTCAGATTGTCATCCAGGGTTCTGGGATCGAGTCCTACATCAGGCTCCCTGCAGGGAGCCTGCTTCTTCCTCTGCCTGTGTCTCTGCCTCTCTGTGTCTCACATACATATATACATACATAAACTCTTTTAAAAAAATAACAGTATTTTTATTTATCAGTATTTATCATGTCACATGCCCTCCTTAATGCCCATCACCCAGTTACCCTATCCCCCACCCACATCCCCACCAGAACCCTCAAAACTGAGTTTGTTTCCTAGAGTTAAGAGTCTCTCATGGTTTTTCTCCTCTCTGATGACTCCTCATTCAGTTTCCCCTCCTTTCCCCTATGAACCTCTGTGCTGTTTCTTATATTCCACATATGAGTGAAGCCATATAATTGTCTTCTCTAGTTGACGTATTTCACTCAGCATAATACCTTCTAATTCCATTCACATCAATGTAAATGGTGGGTATTGATCTCTTCTGATAGCTGAGTAATATTCCATTGTATATATACCACATCTTCATATGTTCATCTGTTGATGGACATCTGGGCTCTTTCCACAGTTTGGCTATTGTGGACATTGCTGCTATAAACATTGGGGTGCAAGTGCCCCTTCAGATCACTACATTTGTATCTTTGGGGTAAATATCCAGTAGCGCAGTTGCTGGGTCATAGGGTAGCTCTATTTTCAACTTTTTGAGGAAACTCCATATTGTTTTCCAGACTTGCAGCATCAGTTTGCATTCCCACCAACGGTGTAAAAGGATTCCCCTTTCTCCAACCCCTCAGCTCCGTTTGCTGTTTCCTGTCTTGTGAATTTTAGCCATTCTGACTGGTGAGAGGCGTATCTCATTGTGTTTGTTTTTTTTCTCCGCATTGTGGTTTTGATTTGTATTTCCCTGATGCCAGATGATGTGGAGCATTTTTTGCGTCTCTTGGCTATTTGTATATCTTCTTTGGAGAAATGTCTGTTCATGTGTTGGCCCATTTCTTGATTGAATTGTTTGTTTTTTGAGTATTGAGTTTGGTAAGTTCTTTATAGATCTTGGATACTAGCCCTTTATCTGAAATGTCATTTGCAAATATCCTCTCCCATTCTGTAGGCTGTCTTTTGGTTTTGTCAACTGTTTCTTTTGCTGTGCAGAAGATTTTTTCTTGATGAAGTCCCAGGGGTTCATTTTTGCCTTTGTTTCCCTTGCCTTTGGAGACAAGTCTAGCAAAAGTTGCTGCAGCTGAGGCCAAAGAAGTTGTTGCCTGTGTTCTCCTCTAGGATTATGATGGATTCCTATCTCACATTTAGGTCTTTCTTCTATTTTGAGTTTATCTTTGTGTATGGTGTAAGAAAATGGTCCAGTTTGATTCTTCTACATGTGGCTGTCCAAATTTCCTAGCACAATTTATTGAAGAGATTGTCCTTTTTCCATTGAATATTCTTTCCTGCTTTGTTGAAGATTAGTTGGCCATAGAGTTGAGGGTCTGTTTTTGGGTTCTCTACTCTGTTCCACTGATCTATGTGTCTGTTTTTGTGCCAGTACCATACTGTCTTGATGATCACAGCTTTGTAATAGAGCTTGAAGTCCGGCATTGTGATGCCCCCGGCTCTGGTTTCCTTTTTAATATCCCTTTGACTATTTTGGGTCTTTTCTGGTTCCATACAAATTTTAGGAGAAATATTGGTGGTATTTTGATAGGGATTACATTGAAAGTGTAGATTGCTCTGGGTAGCATAGACATTTTAACAATATTTATTCTTCCAATCCATGAGCATGGACTGTTTTCCCATTTCTTTGTATCTTCCTCAATTTCTTTCACAAGTGTTCTGGAATTTTTATTTATTTATTTATTTATTTATTTATTTATTTTATTTATTTTTTTGGAATTTTTAGAGTACAGATCTTATACCTCTTTAATTAGGTTTATTTCTAGGATCTTATGTTTTTTGATGCTACTGTAAATGGGATCGATTCCTTAATTTCTTTTTCTTCTGTCTTGTCATTAATGTATAGAAATGCAACAGATTTCTGTGCATTGATTTTATATCCTGTCACATTGCTAAATTGCTGTATGAATTCTAGCAATTCTGGGGTGGAGTCTTTTGGGTTTTCCACATAAATATCATGTCATCTGTGAGAAGGGAGAGTTTGACTTCTTTGCATTTTGAATGCCTTTTATTTCTTTTTGTTGTGTGATTGCTGAGGCTAGACTTCTAGTACTACGTTGAACAACAGTGATGAGAGTGGACATCCCTGTCGTGTTCCTGACCTTAGGGGAAGAGCTCTCAGTTTTTCCCCATTGAGAATGATATTCACTGTGGGCTTTTTGTATATGGCTTTTATGATACTGAGGTATGTTCCCTCCATCCCTACACTGTGGAGAGTTCTAATCAAGAAAGGATGCTGTGAAATATGAAATGCTTTTTCTGCATCAGTTCAGAGGATTATAATGGTTCTTGTCCTTTCTTTTATTAATGTGATATATCACATTGATTGATTTGTGAATGTTGATCTACTCTTGTAGCCCAGAAATAAATCCAACTTGGTCATGGTGAATAATCCTTTTAATGTACTGTTAGATCTTATTAGCTAGTATCTTGGTGAGAATTTTGGCATCCATGTTCATCAGGGACATTGGTCTGTAATTCTCCTTTTTGATGGGGTCATTGTGTGCTTTGGGGATCAAGGTAATGCTGGCCTCATAGAACGAGTTTGGAAGTTTCCCTTCCTTTCCTATTTTTTGAAACAGCTTCAGAGGAATAGGTACTAGTTCGTTAAATGTTTTGTAGAATTCTCCTGGGAAGCCATCTGGCCCTGGACTCTTGTTTGTTGGGAGATTTTTGATTACTGCTTCAATTTCCTTGCTGGTTATGGGTCTGTTCAGGTTTACTGTTTCTTTCTGTTTCAGTTTTCGTAGTTTCCAGGAATGCATCCATTTTCTTCCAGATTGCCTAATTTGTTGATATATAGTTGCTCACAATATGTTTGTAAAATTGTTTGTATTTCCTTGGTATTGGTCATGATCTCTCCTTTTTCATTCATGATTTTATTAATTTGGGACCTTTCTCTTTTGTTTTTGATAAGTCTGGCTAGGGGTTTATCGAGCTTAATTCTTTCAAAGAACCAGCTTTTAGATTCATTGATCTATTCTATTGTTCTTTCAGTTTCTAGTTCATTGATTTCTGCTCTAATCCTTATTATTTCTCTGTTCTTGCTTGGTTTAGGCTTTATTTGATGTTCTTTTTCCATGTCCTTTAGGTGTAAGGTTAGTTTGTGTATTTGAGACTTCTATCTCTTTTTTTTTTGAAAGGCTTGTATTGCTATGTACTTCCTTCTTAGGACCACCTCTGCTGTATCACACAGGTTTTCAACAGTTGTGTTTTCATTTGTTTCCATTAATTTTTAAAAATTTTTTCTTTAATTTCTTGGTTGACTTTTTCATTCTTTAGTAGGATGCTCTTTCACCTACAAGTGTTTGATTTCCTTCCAAATCTCCTCTTGTGATTGAGTTCAAATTTCAAATTGTGGTCTGAATAATTTCAATCTTTGATACTGGTTGAGACCTGATTTGTGACCCAGTATGTGATCTATTCTCGCTCTCTCTCTCTCGTTTTTGTTATGTGATCTATTCTTGAGAATGTTCCATGTGCACTTGAGAAGAATGTGTATTCTGTTACTTTAGGATGGAATACTCTGTATATCTCTGCAAAGTCCTTTTGGTGCAGTGTGTCATTCAAAGCCCAAATTTCCTTGTTGATCTTCTGCTTAGATGATCTGTCCATTGCTGTGAGTGGAGTGTTGAAGTACCCTACTATTATTGTATTCTTATCAATATGTTTCTTTAATTTTGTTATTAATTTGATTTATATAATTGGCTGCTTGCAAGTTAGGAGCATAAATATTTATAATTGTTAGATCTTCTTGTTGGATAGACACTTTAAGTATGATACAGTGTTCCTCTTCATCCTATACTACAGTCTTTGGTTTAATTTTTTTTTTTTTTTATGATTGTTACAGAGAGAGAGACAGAGAGGCAGAGACACAGGCAGAGGGAGAAGCAGGCTCCATGCACCGGGAGCCTGACGTGGGATTCGATCCCGGGTCTCCAGGATCGCGCCCTGAGCCAAAGACAGGCGCTAAACCGCTGCGCCACTCATGGATCCCCAGTCTTTGGTTTAAAATCTAATTGGTCTGATATGATGATTGCTATCTCAGCTTTCTTTTGATTGCTATCTCAGCTTTATCATTGGCATGATAAATGGTTCTCCACCCCCTCACTTTCAATCTGGAGGTGTCTTTAGGTCTAAAATGCTCTTGTAGATAGCATATGGTTAGGTCTAGTTTTTTGTTTTGTTTTGTTTTTTGTTTTTTTTTTTAATCCAATCTGATACCCTGTGTCTTTTGATTGGAGTATTTAGGCCATTTACTTTGAAAGATAAGAATTTAGTGCTGTTATATTATTTATAAGGTCTCTGTTTCTGGTCTCTGTTACTTTTAGGCTCTCTCTTTGCTTAAAGGATCTTCTTTAATATTTCTTGCAGGACTGATTTAATGATCACAAATTCTTTTAGTTTCTGTTTATCTTGGAAGCTCTTTATCTCTTCTTCCATTCTGAACGACACCCTTGCTGGATAAAATATTCTTGGCTGCATGTTTTTCTCATTTAGCACCCTGAATATATCATGCCAGCCCTTTCTGGCCTGCCAGGTCTCATGGATAGGTCTGTTGCCAGTCTAACATTCCTACACCTGTAGATTAAGAATCTCTTGTCTTGAGCTGCTTTTATTTTATTTATTTTTTAAAAGATTTTATTTATTTATTCATGAGAATACACAGAGAGGAGAGAGAGGCCGAGACACAGGCAGAGGGAGAAGCAGGCTTCATGCAGGGAGCCTGACGTGGGACTCAATCCAGGGTCTCCAGGATCACACCCTGGGCTGCAGGCGGTGCTAAACCGCTGAGCCACCCGGGGCTGCCCTTGAGCTGCTTTTAGAATTTTCTTTATCTCTGAAATTTGCAGGCTTCACTCTTATAGGTCAGGATGTTGATCTATTTTTACTGACTTGGGGGGTGGGGGGTTCTCTCAAGTCCAACCTCTTGGACTTGAATGCCTGTTTCCTTCCCCAAATTAGGGAAATTCTCAGCTATGATTTGGTCAAAGATACCTTCTCTCTCTCTCTCTCCCTCTCTTTCTCTCCCTCTCTCTCTTTCTCTCTTTATTCTTCCTTGAGGACCCCAATCATTCTAATAGTGCTTTGCTTTATGGTAGCACTGATTTCTCAAAGCCTCCCCTCATGGACCATTAGTTGTTTTTCTATGTTTTCATCAGCTTCCTTTCTTTCCATCATCTTATCTTCTGTGTCACTTATTCTCTCTTCTGCCTTATTCACTCTGGCTGTTAGAGCATCCATTCTAGACTGCCTCTCAGTTAAAGCATTTTTAATTTTGGCCTGATTAGATTTTATTTCTGCACAAAAAGATTCTCTGGTATCTTTTATGCCCAGCTAATAACTTCATGGTGTTTGTTTGTTTGTTTGTTTTTTCCATTTGTCTTTTTTTTATGGTGTTTTTTTTTTCCATTTGTCTTTTTTTTTCCAGCTAGTAACTTCATAATCATAACCCTGAATTCCAGCTCAGACCTTTTATTTATATCCATATTAATTAGATCTATGGTACTACGTCTGTTTTTTTCTTTTGTTGTGATTTCCTCCTTCTAGTCATTTTGCCCAAAAAAGACTGGATGAATGAGAGAACAAAATAAAAAATATCAACCATGATACAAGAGAAATACACAGTAGACAAATCCAAAGAGTTCAGAAACCAAAAAAAGAGAAGAAAAAGAGAAAAGAAAAAGGGGTGGAAGGGAGAGAATATAATCTCCAAGTGAACAAAACAGGGTGATCCACTTGGTCCTGGGTCTGTTTTGATCTGTTTGTTAGAATATACTAAATCTGGGACGCCTGGGTGGCTCAGCGGTTGAGCATCTGCCTTTGGCTCAGGGCGTGATCCCAGAGTCCCAGGATGGAGTCCTGTATCTGGCTTCCTGCATGGAGCCTACTTTTCCTTCTGTCTGTGTCTCTGCCTCTCTCTCTGTGTCTCTCATGAATAAATAAATAAAATCTTTTTTAAAAAAAATACACTAAATCCTAAAATTGTAAAGAAAGCAAAAATATATATATATATATATATATATACACACCGATTTTATTTGTATCAAGATAAAATTGAATACACTGATAAGAAGCCAGAAATGAAGAATTATATCTATAAAATGTAAATGTAAAAATGAGAGTTAAAAATAGACTTAAAAACAAAGAGTTGATAAAATAAGAAACTAGTTGAAAAGGAAAGGAAAAAAGAAAAGGAAAATTTTAAACTGAAAGATAAAAGAATCATGAGAAAAAAACCTTGAATTCTATGTGCTATTTTCTCCTTGTACAGCAGTTTTGCAGTTCTGTGGGTGGAGTCTACTTTAAAAAAAAAACAGCTGCTGAGTTTCTTTTCTTTTTTTTTTTTTTAGCTGCTGAGTTTCAAACGGAATTAAAATGGCTTAAAGATAATTCCCTACACTGACAATAGAAAATAAAGCTCTTCAAATAGAAAAATTTAGTTGTTGGAGGAGCATTCATATTTCACACGGTGATTATTATTATTATTTTTTTTTTATTTATTATGATAGTCACAGAGAGAGAGAGAGAGGCAGAGACACAGGCGGAGGGAGAAGCAGGCTCCATGCACCGGGAGCCCGACGTGGGATTCGATCCCGGGTCTCCAGGATCGCGCCCTGGGCCAAAGGCAGGCGCCAAACCGCTGCGCCACCCAGGGATCCCTCACACGGTGATTAGAATTAGTTTGCAGAAGATTTTGTTAATTACAGGTGACTGATTTTCCCCAAGCACATAGTTGGAATATCCCAGTCCTGTCAACACTCTGACTGCCTCCCCCCACCCCAGTTCATCTCAAATTGTTGTCTAGGGTACCTGGCTGGCTCAGTTGGTTAGAGCATGCAACTCTTGATCCCAAGGTCATGAGTTCAAGCCCCCTGTTGGATGTAGAGCCAAATGTAAATAAATAAATAAAGTAAGTAAGTAAGTAAGTCATTAAAAAAAATGTTTTCTAACCTTTCCTTAATCCCTCTCATCTTGAGCTAATGAGAACTGCTTTCTCTTGTGGAGGAGATGAAGCAATCTTCTATTTTGAATTACTGAGTCGATAGATTTCCTCTTCTATCCCTTTCTTTTCCTAACAGTTTGTTGAAGACCTCAGATGTTTGACTGTGTACCCTCCCTTCAGCCTGCAGTCTAGATTTTGCTGATTGTATATTAATAGTGTAGTTCCTCCTGCTGCATTTCCTGCATGTTGGCAGCTCAGTCCAGAGGTCTGATCAGACTCAGATTTGATGCCTTTGGGGAGACCATAGGTGCTAGTGTGTTCTTTCATCAAAGGCCCATAGTGCCTGATGGTCTCTCTTTATTGTGATGTTAGCAGTTGCTTCTGTTCAGTAAATTCTCTTGGTGTTGCAAAACAATAATATTCTAAATCTGTGATTCATTTTCATTCCTTAGCTTGAATATTTCCATAAAGAGATACTTCCCCTCATCTATTTTTCGGTTACCCAGTGCTAAGTATATATAAGAGAGGCAGGATAAGGGGTGCCTGGTTGGCTCAGTTGGTAGAGCACATGACTCTTAATATCAGGGTCGTGAATTCAAGCCCCACACTAGGTGAGTTCAAGCCCCATGTTGAGTTCAAAACAAAAGAAGTTTTTTAAAAGAAGGAAGAAAGGATACATGCTTGATTCTTTCTCTTTAATGACTTTTAGGATGATTTTGCCCCATCATTATCTAAATGTGACATTTTTTGTATTTTTTTGTATTCTTTTACAAGATGTATTTATTTGAGAGGGGGAGGGGCAAAGAGAGAGGGAGAGTACCTTAAGCAGATTCCCCACTGACCGTGGCTTGATCTCACCACCCTGAGGTCATGCCCTGAGCTGAAATCAAGAGTCAAACGCTCAACCAACTGAGCCATCCAACCACCCCTGAACTCATGGATTTAAACATTATTCATTTTGATGCTCATATTATTCCAGATTTGGCCCATGAGAATCCTCCCAAGCCAACTCCTGAGTCCTTTTAACATATCCTCATAATTATTTGAGCACATCCTTTCTGGCACAGTAGGATGTTCCAGGTTCATCTTACAGTTTCTCTGCACCAACCTTGGAATCAGTCATTTCTCTGAGGAGGCTTGATTTCTTTTGGTGGAGGCTGTATTTAGGAACCAAGATTTGGTCCCTAGATGAGCTCATTACTATGGAGATGTTGCTGTTCACAAAACTCCTCAGTGGAGTGAGCTGTGCACATACACTTAACATCAGCATTTATTCCTCTACTTATCTATACGTATTAAAAACTATAAGTTGGGACACCTGGGTGGCTCAGTGGTTGAGCATCTGCCTTCGGCTCAGGGCGTGATCCCAGGGCCTGGGGATCGAGTCCCGCATCAGTCTTCCTGCAAGAAGCCTGCTTCTCGATCTGCCTATGTCTCTGCCTGCCTCTCTCTGTGTGTCTCTCATGAATGAATGAATGAATGAATGAATAAATAAATAAATAAATAAATAAATAAATATTTGTAAACTACAAGTTTACACCAAAATCTCCAATTCCAGTCCAACATCACTAGGTATATTCTAATTTTCTCTCTTTCTGTATTTATAACTCCCTTTTCTGAAAGTGAGAAACCTGGCTTCCATTAGCTTCACTATATGATTTTTAAAAATCAGTTATCTTATGTGTGACCAGTCTCCTGTCACTGCCACCATCTCCATTTGTGCACAGCATCCTTCTCCTCCTCCTGCCCAGAATTTAGTACTCCTTGATGTGCTACTGCTGCACTGTCCCACCCTGTGTCAATGCACTCCTCAGCCTGCATTGGCTCCCACAACCTATATCAGACCATCCCCTCATGATGATATTCTCTTTAGCCTATGGTGGCTCCAATGGCCCACCTCAGGTCACTGCCACTGCCACCTCTCTGCTTAGATATCTTCCTCACATCTCATGCTGGGCTACAGTGCATCCATCCCTGCCTCACACAGATGCCTACCTTGCTTGGCTCCACCTAATGGCTTTTGGACCAAATTGTTTACAAAAGGAAGGGATTTGGGAAGAGGGGTAAAATATATATGTATATATAGTGATGTAGGGTTTGTATTTTTTTTTTTTTTGAAGATTTCTTTATTTTAGAAAGAGAGCGAGAGAGCATGCAAGCCAAGGAAGGAGCAGAGGAAGAGGGAGAAAGAGTCCTCAAGCAGACTCCACACTGAGCTAGGAGCCAACTCTTTAAAAAGAGTAAAGATCATATTTATGTATTTAAGAGAGAGCACAAGTGGGGTGAGGAGGGGCAGAGGGAGAGGGAGAAGCAGGTTCCCCGTATAGCAGGGACCCCAAAGCGGGGGCTCCATCCCAGGACCCTGGGATCACAACCCCAGCTGAAGGCAGATGCCTAACCAACTAAGCCACCCAGTCGCCCCATACCTATGTCATTCTGAGTCAGTGTTCTTTTATATGCAGTGTGTTGTTTCAATATGTAGGGTTTTTTAAATATTTCTTCTCTTGATTTACAGCTTTTAGTATTTATTTTCTTCCCCTGCTCTGATTTTCTTCTTTAGGTCTATGATCTGTGTGTTAGAGCTCCTTATCTTCTTTACCTATCTTTTTAGCATTTGTCACTGTCTCTTGAGTCCTTAGTATCTTTTCGTTTATTTTCAACCTAAAATTTTTTTGGCATCCTATTTCTCTTCAGACATCATCTGTTGTATTTATTCAGTCTTATATTCTTCCTAGCCTTCATCTCTGAGATTTTTTTCTTTTATTTCCAATTCTTTACTGAGTTTAATCACCTCATAGTTTCATTTCTTCAAATTCTGGCTTATGTTGTCCTTTTATTTCTTGTTATCATTTCCTCAGTATCTTTCAGCTCATTTTGAAATAGTGAATGAGTTTATCTGTTTGTGAGCATGTCTGTCTGGCATGCTTTCCTTTCCTGTAGGGATGTTATTCTCCCTATTCTCTTTTTTCTTGAAATAACTCTGTGTCGGTTTTGCCTTGGAGCCTTTTCTGTTGCTCATTTCTTTCGGAAACATTGATTTTCTTGAACTTTTAGGAGTCTCAGTTCAGGACAGCTTTTCTGACTGCATCAAGCTCCCTCTGCTGTTGTTCTTGTGGAATGCTTCAAAAACCGTGGCGGCATGCTAAGATTTCCTAGCTTGGTTCCTCTTCACTTTTATCTAGATCTTCTCCTCCTTTGCCTCTATTATCCCTGTTCTGATTGATTTTTTCTCTGCTTCCAGCTGTTTTTCCTCAATGTGTAGCACTGCCCTAGAGGGAGCTTTGCTGGTCAATTGGAGAGTTCCTGAAATCTAGTCTACTTCAGCCCCTTGAGACCTGGGACCTTGCCTTCTCCACCATTGGGTTGGGCATAGCCCTTCTCTGTTTCAACTCCTGTTTTCAAATTAGCCTGTTGTGTTTTCCACTTAATGCTTGCTGGCTCTTTTGGGAATCGCCTGTTCTCAGGTGTGTCTGATGCCCTGTTGTTTTCCTCTGCTCCCTCCCACACAAATAAGTAACACCTCGCAGGTCTTTGAGCCAGCGGTGGTTCTGAGACAGGGGAACTGAAGGTGATGCAGACAGGCTGAGTCCAAGGACCCACAGAAGAGGTACCACAGAACCAGCCAGGAGGATCCTTGGCTTCATGCAGAACGGAAATCAAACATGAACCAGCAGGAAGTGGAAGCAGTTTATAAAATATATATAATAAAGATACAGAGCACCCAGAAGACTCAGAAAAGAAAAGAGAAGGGTTATCATCTTATTTGGGGTCTGAAATTTATATTGGCTATTGTAGTTTGGTGTACATGTCCTCTTAGGCATCTGGTAACTGGTCAGAACAGGGTGGTCAGAGGCCGGGTGTCCTTCAATCCCTGAAGCCAGGGATTTGGTGTCAAGGTGTTTAGAGTCATTAGTCTAGGAGAATGTTCATGATGACCCCGCCCTGTCATTCCTTAGATGTTATCTGTTGTACTGGAAGACTCTGAAGATAATATTATCTCTTTGTCCCTTACCAGGTGGACATGTGATATCTGCATTATAAGGCACATGTATAGTGAGGTAAGGATCCTAGTGAGAATAGAAGCTGGAAAAGGAGCAAAGGGGGAAAAAAACAGCTTTTTTTTTTTTTTTAAATGGGATCCCTTTAGTTTTCCTGTCTCAAAGGGATCCCATGAAAAAAGCCATTTTTTTCATTTGCTCCTTTTCCGGCTTCTATTCTTGCTAGGACTTGCACTCTTCTCCACCCTCACTCCCCCCACACACAAGCCTTAATGTATGCCCTTTTGTAAAGGTCAAGGAGGGAGGGGCAGAGAGAAGGATAGACAGAATCCCAAGCCAACTCTGAGCTAAGCATGGAACCCTCTGCAGGCTTCCATCCCACAACCCTGAGATCATGACCTGAGCTGAAATCAAGAGTCAGGCGCTTAACCAACTGAGCTACCCAGGCACCCTGTAAATTGCTGCAATAAGTTTTTTTAAAGATTTAATTTATTTACTTAACAGAAAGAGAGAGAGTGTACAAGCAGGGGGACTGACAGGCAGAAGGAGAGGGGGAAGCAGGCAGAGCAGGGAGCTGGATGCAGGACTCAGTCCCAGGACCCAGGCTCCTGCTGCAATGAATTCTTAAACTTTTATTGTTACATAGTGATGTTTTTGTTTCTATAGACTGCATCAAAAGATGCCTACCTTTATTACTTCTGTATGGATGTCATACATATAGTACATAATCCTAGATGCAGGACTCAATTCATATATGTAGGGGTGCTGGGTGCCTCAGTTTGGTTAAGCGTCTGCCTTCGGCTGGGGTCATGATCCTAGAGTCCTGGGATCAAACCCAGTATAGGTCTCCCTGCTTCGTGGGGAGTCTGCTTCTCCTTCCCCCTCTGCTGCTACACCCAGCTTGTGCTCTCTCTCTCTCTCTCTCTCTCTCTGTCAAAAAATAAATAAATAAAAAATTTTAAGTATATATGTATATATCCATGTAACCACTATTCAGATCAAGTTATAAATCTTTCCCCATAAACCTCCCTTATACCCTTTCCAAGTCAATAATCCTCCCCCGCGAGGAAAGCACTCTCTTGATGTCTGTTAACATAGATTTGTCTCTCTCTTCTTGAACTTCAAATAAACAAATGATGCAGTCCTCTCTTGTGCTTGGTTTTTGTTCAGCCATGTGTCTTTGAGATTCATCTGTGCTGTTGTGTGTAAGAGTAGGGTTTTTTTTCTCTGTGTGGTATTCATTGTATAAATTGGAGTCCATATTTAAATTTTATTATGATAAAATACCTGTTATAATAAAATACACATGGGATCCCTGGGTGGTGCAGCGGTTTAGCGCCTGCCTTTGGCCCAGGGCGCGATCCTGGAGACCCGGGATCGAATCCCACGTCGGGCTCCCGGTGCATGGAGCCTGCTTCTCCCTCTCCCTGTGTCTCTGCCTCTCTCTCTCTCTCCCTCTCTCTGTGTGTGACTATCATAAATAAATAAAAATTAAAAATAATAATAACAATAATAAAATACACGTAACATAAAACCATTTCATTTTTTTAAAAGATTTTATTTATTTATTCATGAGAATACACAGAGAGGAGAGAGAGGCAGAGACACAGGCAGAGGAGAGAGAGGCAGAGACACAGGTGATAGTTATGCAACTATCACCACTATCCATGCCCACTTTTTCATTACCCAATCGCCACTCCCCATTCCCCTCAGATGCAGGTAACCTCCATTCTGCTCTCTCTCTGAATTTACCATTCTAGATAACTTAGAATAAGTGGCATCATACAATATTTGTCCTTTTGTGTCTATTTCACTTAGCAAAATGTTTTCAGAGTTCATCCATATTGCAGCATTTGTCACGATTTCATTACTTGTTAAAGTGGAATGATATTCCATGGTATGTATACACCACATTGTGTTTTCTCGTTCATCTATTGATTGGTATTTGGGTTGTTTCCATCTGTTGGCTATTATGAATGAGCACTTTTTTTTTAAATAAATTTTTATTTATTTATGATAGTCACACAGAGAGAGAGAGGCAGAGACACAGGCAGAGGGAGAAGCAGGCTCCATGCAGGGAGCCTGACATGGGACTCGATCCCGGGTCTCCAGGATCATGCCCTGAACTGAAGACGACACTAAACCGCTGAGCCACTGGAGCTGCCCATGGTGGATTATTTTCAAAACGATTGTATTGTGGACTGATTGTGACTGCCCCTCCACCAAACATTTACACATTACAACTCTAATCCCCAACGTGACAGTATTTTGAGATAGAGACTTTAAGAAGGTTAAATGAGGTCCTGTGAGAGTGGTGCCCTAATCCTACAGAACTGGTGTCTCTCTTTATATGAAGAGGAAAAGACACCAGAGACCTTGTACAGTCTTTCTCTTGTATTGTCTCTCTCTCTCCCTACATGTACAGAGGAAAGGCCATTCAAGGACGCAGCAAGAAGACAGCCATCCGTAAGCCAGGAGTAGAGGCATTGCCAGAAACCAGCCTTGCTGGTGGCACCTTGGCCTCAGACCTCCAGTCTGCAAAACTATGAGAAAATAAAATTTCTATAGTTTAAGTCACCAAGTCCGTGGCATTTTGTTATGAAAGCCCAAATGAACTATTAAAGATTGTATCAAACTTTTACCCTCGTAAATAGTGTGTAATTAGAACATGCCTGATATCTCCGCACCCTCAAAACCGTTGGACATTATCAGTCTTTAAATTTTTGCCAATTTGGGGATCCCTGGGTGGCGCAGCGGTTTGGCGCCTGCCTTTGGCCCAGGGCGCGATCCTGGAGACCCGGGATCGAATCCCACGTTGGGCTCCCGGTGCATGGAGCCTGCTTCTCCCTCTGCCTGTGTCTCTGCCTCTCTCTCTCTCTCTGTGACTGTCATAAATAAATAAAAATTTAAAAAATAAATAAATAAATAAAAAATAATAAATTTTTGCCAATCTGATAGAGAAAAGTATCTCCTTGTCCTTTTATTTATTTTTTTTAAGATTTTATTTATTTATGCATGAGAGACAGAGAGAGAGAGAGAGAGGCAGAGACACAGGCAGAAGGAGAAGCAGGCTCCATGCAGGGAGCCTGACGTGGGACTCAATCCCCGGTCTCCAGGATCAGGCCCTGGGCTGAAGTTGGCGCTAAACTGCTGAGCCAACCCCGGGCTGCCCTCTCCTTGTCCTTTTAACTTCCATTATGCTGATGAAGAGGGTTATATTCAAATCTCTTCTTCTATGAACTACTTCTTCATAGTCTTTACACTTTATTTTGCTTATTTGTTTCACATTTATTTATTTAAGATTTTATTTATTTAACAGAGAGAGAGCACAAGCAGGGGGAACAGCAGGCAGAGGAAGAGGGAGAAGTAGACTCCCCGTGGAACAGGGAGCCCCACGTAGGGCTCCATCCCAGGACCCCGAATCATGACCTGAGCCAAAGGGCAGACACTTAACTGACTCGTTTTTTTTTTTTTTTTAAATATTAATTTATTTATTTTGGAGAAAGAGAGCATTAGCAGGGGGGCAGAGGGAGTCAGGCAGACCCTGTGCTGAGTGCAGAGCCCGACACAGGGCTTAATCTCACCACCCTGAGATCGTGACCTGAGCTCAAACCAAGAGTCAGATGCTCAACTGACTGTGCCACCCAGGCACCCCTGCTTCACTTTCTAAAGTTTTGATCTTTATTCTCTGGGTTTTGTTTTTATATGTGATATGAGATAATGTATCTAACCTGATTTTCTTCCAGGTGAATACGCAGTTATTCCCATACCATGTACAACTAAACATCCTTTGCTTTTGTCAACCTTTGTGAAATAGTAAGTCCTTACATATACTTAAAATCTGCTTGTAGGTGTTGTTCTAGTGATCCATCGCACAGTTATGTTGTAATAAGTTTTAACATTAAATAAGGCAATAACCCTCCAAAAAAGTTTTTAGAACTTTCTTGGCCATTCTTGTACATTTATTCTTCCACATGAACATTAATTTCTTCCATTTCTTCAAATCCCTGGGGATTCTTAATGGAAAATAATGATTAATTTGAGAAAGTTCAACATTTTTTTAAAAGATTTTATTTATTTATTCATGAGAGACAGAGGGGGGGGGCGCAGAGACACAAGCAGAGGGAGAAGCAGGCTCCATGCAGGGAGCCCAATGTAGGACTCGATCCTGGGTCTCCAGGATCATGCCCTGGGCCGAAGGCAGGCACTCAATTGCTGAGCCACTCAGGCGTCCCAAAAAGTTTAGCATTTTTATATTAAATTTTCCCATCTAGAAATAAGGTTTACCTTTTCATAGAGTAATTTATTGATCTTTAAAATAAGAGTTCATCTTTTCCTCATCTAGATTGTGGACTGTAAATGATTACTTTTTATTAATTTTGTCAACATAATTCACTGTATAAATAAAGGGAGAGAGCCCATATGATTGTATCCAGCAGATGACCCCAAAGAAGCACTTTCTAAAAATCAGCAGTCATTCGTAATAAAACTGTATGCAAAATAAGAATATAAATAGAAGTCCTAAACATAGCAATTCCTATTTGTCAAAAACCAACAACAAACATACTAATTGCTGAAAATTCAAATCAGGAATATAGAGAAGTTTGCTGTTACCATAAATATTCAACATTATTTTGAAGATTTCATCTGATTTATTTATTATTTCAACAAATGTTGAATATTTGCTATAAACTGTTTTACATACAACAGTCTTTATAAAGTGGTGAATGAAATCCTTGCCTTCATGGAGCTTTCACCTGAAGGTATAAGACAAGAAAGTGGAAAAAAGTGGCATAGATATTTGAAAAGATGAAATAAAATCATTTATACTTATAAATAATGATTGGGGGATCCCTGGGTGGCGCAGCGGTTTGGCGCCTGCCTTTGGCCCAGGGCGCGATCCTGGAGACACGGGATCGAATCCCACGTCGGGCTCCCGGTGCATGGAGCCTGCTTTTCCTTCTGCCTGTGTCTTTGCCTCTCTCTCTCTGTGTGTGTGACTATCATAAATAAAAAAATAAAAAATAAAAATAATGATTGGTTGGGATTGGAAATCCCAAGAAACTAAAAACTAAAGGAATTTTTAGAGAATTTAATAGAGTGGCTGATAAAATATAAATGTAAATAAGCTTTTCTTTATAGTAGCAAAGACCAATTAGAGTCCTAAAGTTCCAAAGAACAAGTAGAGGTTCGCAATGCATGCTTTCCCCTGAACTGCACGGCCTGACCCATCCTTTCCTAAGTACGTGTCAGGCTGTGAAAGCTCACAGCCAGGAGTTCCCACATCCAGTACTAATCCCTTTTTCCCTCTTTGTGTTGAGGGTCAGTGGCTGGTGCATTAAATTAAGAATATGCAGATTATGACCTGCTGAATGAGTGGGCACAAGACACCCATGTGGTATGGGCAGGCAGCTTCCTCAACATTCAAGCTCCCACTTTGGGGAAGTGAAAACCTCGGGGTCACTTTGATTGAAGGCACAGTATCAGTACATGTACACAAAGGAATTAAAGTCACAGGAATTATTATAAGCTAAGGGAAGGGCAGTCCTCTGTCCCCAGTCCTCAGTAAGCAGGAGGTAGCAAGCACCTATTACTTATATAGTGGTTGGGGCAGAGGCCACTAACTTTCTGGGGGTTTACCACTAAGTGGTTATTTGAAAAGATGCCCTGGGGGCACCTAGATGGCTTGGTCGGTTAAGCCTCCAACTCTTGATTCTGGCTCAGGTTATGATCTCAGGGTTATGAGATTGAGCCCTGTATTGGGCTCTGCCCTGGGTGTGGAGCCTGTTTAAGATTATCCTTCTCCCTCGACCTCTGCCCCTCCCCACTCCCTTTCTAGAAAGAAAAAAAATGTGTGTGTGTGTGTGTGTGTATATATATATATATATATATATATGTATATATATATATAAACATATATGCATAATATATACATATATATTTAATAAATAAAAGGTACCCCCAGAAAAGCACTGGAGGAACTTGGGATGGAATCCTAAACTCAGGTCCTTATCTAAGTGTCCACACTCTGGGTGTGAGCAGGGTTGTTATATTGTGAAATACCAAGGCAGCAACTCAAAATGGCTGTTTTCTCACTACACTTACATCTAGCCTTTAAGCATTTACTGAGCTGCGAACCCCAAGTTCTAGAAGGGATAGAGGAAGTCTCTTGCTCAACCCCCACACCCCTCCCAGGCGGAGGAACCCTGTCTGGTTATGGATATTCAGATTTTTAACCTAATCCTCCCTAAATCAAACAAAAACAGATTGAAGATGAGAAGGGTAATTCTCACATGCTTCCTGCCAAAATTATACTTAAGAGTCTTTGTCAATACATGAGATAATAGAGCAGATTAGAGTCAAATTTTATATCTCTAAGCAAAGGTTACTGAGGCTTGAGGCAAGAAGAGTATAAAAAAGTTCAGGCTTTTTAAACATATTTGCAAAAACAATAAAATATTAGATTGAATCCAACAGTGTATTAAATAATATAACATGACCAAATAGGGTTTATCTCAGGACTTCAAAGTTAATTCACCATTAGGAAATGTATTAATGCAACCCACCAGATTAGAGAAGAGACAATATATAATTATCTCAATGGAAGCAGAAAGAGAATTCAATAATATTTAACAGCCACTCATGAAAAGAATTTTTTAAAAAAAAGTTTTTTATGAAGAAGGCTGACGGGAATTTCTTGAACCTGACAAAGGATATCTAGCAAAAATCCTACAATAGACATTAGTGGTAAAACATTTGCTGTTGCCCCATAATCTCATTAAAGTAAACAACAAGATAAAGAAGACCATTATCACTGCATTTGACTGACTGGCAATCCTTGCCTCATAAATAAGACAAATAGAAGGAAGAAAGGGAGGGGAGGAAAAAGAAATGAGACATAGGAATCGAGAGGGGAAGAAAAAATTGTGGCTGGGCAATATGATTGCCCATGTAGATTTTTTTTAAATTTTTATTTACTTATGATAGTCACACAGAGAGAGAGAGAGAGAGGCAGAGATATAGGCAGAAGGAGAAGCAGGCTCCATGCACCGGGAGCCCGACGTGGGATTCAATCCCAGGTCTCCAGGATCGCGCCCTGGGCCAAAGGCAGGTGCCAAACCGCTGCGCCACCCAGGGATCCCTAAATTTTTCTTTATTGTGATGAGAACTTTTAATCTACTCTCTTAGCAACTTTTATTTTTTATTTTATTTTTCAAAAGATTTTATTTGTTTATTCATGAGAGACAGAGAGACAGAGACACAGGCAGAGGGAGAAGCAGGCTCCATGCAGGGAGCCCAATGTGGGACTGGATCCTGGACCCCAGGATCACACCCTGGGCTGAAGGCAGACGCTCAACCACTGAGCCACCCTGGCATCCCTCTTAGCAACTTTTAAATATGTAATACAGTGTTATTATTTATGATCACTATGCTGTACATTATATCCCTATGACTTATCTATTTTATAACTGGAAATTTATACATTTGACCCCCAGCACTGATTCTCCCCATCCCCCACACTCTTCTGGGAACTATCAATCTGTGTTCTATGAGTTGTTTTTTTAATTTCACATATAGGTGAGATTTGTCTTTCTATATATGACTTATTTCACCTAACATAATGCCCTCAATAAGGATGTGGAGAAAGGGGAACCCTCTCACACTGTTGAAGGGAATGCAAGCTGGTGCAGCCACTCTGGAAAACAGGGTGGAGGGTCCTCAAAAAGTTAAAAATAGAGCTACCCTAAAACCCAGCAATTGGACTATTAATTTACCCCCAAAGATACAAATGTAGTGATCTTAAGGGGCACCTGCACCCCAATGTTTATAGTAACAATGTCCACAATAGCCAAATTATGGAAGGAGCCTAGACGTCCATGGACAGATGAATGGATAAAGAAGATGTGGTATATACAGTGGAATATTACTCAGCCAACAACAACAAAAAAGAAATCTTACATTTGCAACAACGTGAATGGAACTAAGAGGGTATTATGCTAAGGAAAATAAGTCAATCAGAGAAAGACAATGATATGATTTCACTCATATGTGGAATTTAAGAAACAAAACAGAGGACCACAGGGGAAGGGAGGAAAAAATAAAACAAGACGAAATAAAACAAGAGAGGCAACAAACCATAAGAGACTTTTAATCATAAGAAACAAAAAGGGTTGCAGGAGGAGGGGTAGATGGGTGATGACATAATTGGATGATGGACAGTAAGGAAGGCACATAATGTAATGAGCACTGGGTGTTATATAAGACTAATGAATCACTGACCTCTACCTCTGAAACTAGTAATACACTCTATGTTAATTAATTGAACTTAAATAGATTTTTTAGAAAACATAATGCCCTCAAGCTCCATCCATGTTGTCACAAATAGCCAGATTTCCTTCTTTTTATGGCTGAATAATATTCCAGTGTGTGTGCATGTGTGTGTGTTCACACACACGCACGCACGCACATAATACATTTTTTTTACTCATTCCTCCATTGAGAGACATTTAGGTTACTTCTATGTCTTGGCTATTGAAAATAATGCTGCAATAAACACTGGGGTGTGTGTATCTTTTCAAGTCAGTGTTTTCATTTTCTTCAGGTATATACCCAGAAATGGTATTCCTGGATCATAGATAAGTTCTATTTTCTATTTTTTAGGATGCTCAATCCTGTTTTCCATACTGGGTCTACCAGTATACATTCCCACCAACAGAGCACAAGGCCTCCCTTTTCTGCACATCCTCACCAATACTTGTTATTTCTTGTCTTTTTGATTATAGCCATTCTAACAGGTGTGAGGTGACATCTCATTGTGGTTTTGATTTGCATTTCCCTGATGATGAGTGATGTTGAGCATCTTTTCATGTGCCTCCTGGCTTTCTGTGTGTCTTCTTTGGAAAAATGTTTACTGATGTCCTCTGCCCATTTTTAAATCAGATTGTTTGTGTTTTTTTTGCTATTGAGTTGTATACATTCTCTATATATCCTGGATATCCACCCCTATCATACAGATGATTTGCAAATATTTTCTCTTATTCCATAGGTTGCCTTTTCATTGTGTTGATGGTTTTCTTTGCTGTGAATTTAATAATTTAAGTAATTTAAGTTAATTTCTTTTTGTTGCTGAGTAAACTTACCATGGTGTGGATATACTACAGTTGATTTAATCATGGCCCATTGAAAGGCATCTGAATTGTTTCTATTTGTGGCCATTACAAATAAAACATTCCTGTACAAATTTTGTGTGTACTGTTCTCATTTTCCCAACTGATCCTGACGCTGTTGCTGGTATTTATGACTTTCCTCTGTTACTTCTCATTCCCTTGCCTTAATAATAGCTAACATTTATAGAGTGTTACTGCATGCCAGACCCTGTCCTAAGTGCTTTATAAGTGTTACTCACTTAATTCTCAAAATAACATTTGAGGTATATGAACTATTATTATTCCTATTTTACAGGTGTGGAAACTAAAAAAGAGACAGGTACACAGCCAGGATATAAGCACTTAGAGTTGAATCTGGCTGGGCTGGAACCAGAACTCAGCCTCTAAACCACTATGTTATATAGCCAGGACTCAAAGATGGTCAGGATGCTTTCCTTACGGAGACAAGAAACCTAGATCTTCGCTCCTGGAGGATCTAAACTCTTGTTTATCTTGAATCTGCTGCTTTAGTCTTCTGCTGACTTTCACCATTAGTCATGGTGGTATAAGGTACCCCTGGGGTGCCCCTGGCCTGCACCCATCTCCCCCCAACCCTATTGTGTGACAGCAACCTTATTTTCTCTAAATCCCCAAGATCAATCATCCCAGCTAACAGCTCACCCCCCTTTTCTGCATGTTCACTTGATGGCATAGAAAGCCCAAAATACCCAGGTCACTGTGGAACTACTGGTGTCTTCTCTTTGTGGAAGCGAATCTCCGTGGGATACCAAACCTCTAAACCAGCAGAGCCCAGAGTCATGGGTCTGCTAGCCAAAATGTGAATGGGTCATAAGGCCCACCTTTATCTCTGTTTCTGGGCCCATCATGTATTCTGGTTGAAAAAATAATGCCATAGGATGCTTGCTCAATCAGAACACAAATTGCACTCTGTGGGCAGCACTCCACTCTTAGAAGGTTTTGCCATAAATGAGTCTTCTGTCAGGCCAACTACTTCTGAGGGATGGTGTACATGAAGATCCATGACTCTTGTGACTGGTCATGTGGTGGTTAAACCATGGGCTCTAGAGCAAATTGGATTCAAATACAGACTTCACCACTCAATTACTCTTGACTTTGAGTAATTTATGAAACTTTCCTGTGACTCAGTTTCCTTATCTGTAAAATGGAACTAATAATAGTATGTTGCTCAAAATGCTTGCTTATAAAGATTAGATGAGTTAATCTCTGCAGGCCACTTTGCACGCTAGACATTGCCAGCTGTCTGTCACTCTACAGTGAGAACTTTGGTCAGAAGCCACATTGTAAGGACCATCAAGGGAACCTACGAGGCATCCAGGATATCCACAGATAGTGGTGGTGGCAAGTGTATGAGAACAGGGAAAATAAATCCAAATATGAAATTGCTCTCTAGAGAGGAAAAAATTTCTGCCCCCTCTTGTTGAAGAGGCCTAACATTAGCATCCTTCACCAGATGGTGAACTGGTTTGGTAGCTTTTGTTGTCCAAGTAGACCTTCAGAATAGCCCCTGCTGGGCCAGACATGGTAAGGGGCTGTTCATTCTATGAAGGCCATGTGCAGCCTGCGTTCTTGCCACCACAGCCACTTCATTCATGGAATGTTTGGGGAGGAAGTGGAATGACACTCACAAAGTAGGATCCCCTAACCACCTGATCATGAGAAGCAGTCTCCAGGAAGGAGACCTTATTTGTGATCATGAATGGCCATAGTGACACAAATATTCTTATATTCTGGGACCCTTCTGTGAGGTTTATGTCCAAGCTGTCTTCCTAAACCCTCGATTTCCCTCCTCCGCTAACTTTCAGGACTGTCTCTCAGAAAGCATTATTTTTGTTTCTAAAGAAAGGGGACATTTATTACTTTTCTGCAAGTTAAGAAAAGAATCACTAATTCTCTAGCTTCGAAAGTGAATATCTTGATAATAAAATTCCGTAAACTTAGAAACTTAAAAAATTCAGTTTTCATAAGTTTTATAACATTTCTTTACTGTGGTAAAGAACCTATAACATTACATTTATCATCTTAATCATTTTTAAATGTACAGCTAGTTCAGTTGTGGGTTTGGGCCACAGATCTCTAGAACTTCAGAAGGGTTTTATTGCTGCAATCATAACACTAACACATAGTGCATGCTCAGTGCCATTAGAAGAGCTTTACATGCATTAAGTCATTTAATTTTTAAAACAATCTATGAGTGTAGGTATTTTTTTTATCTCTCTTTTAGAGATAAGGAAACTGAGGTACACGGAGGTTAAATAACTTGCCCAAATTCATGCAGCTGGGAACTGGTGGAGCCAGAATTCAAACACAGGCAGTGTGGCTCTAGAATTCTTGCTGTTAATGTCCTAATAAACCACTTCTGCCTGGTGATGGTGTATTATGGAGAGCCAGCCACCTGCCATCCAAGCTCGAATGTTTTTTCTTCTCCATATCTTTCCCTGAAGCCAGGGGAGCAGGCTTTTGAAGCCATCAGAGCAGACTAAGGAAGGAGATGCTTTTGGCAAGACAGGGCAATCTAGAGGGCACACTAAGACATTTTGGTTTCTTTCTGCCTTTGGGAAGTTCTCAGGCTCCACCCGCTGTCCTTAGAGGTGAAAGAAGTATGGAGCTCCTGAGACCCTGGGCCAACTAAGTGCGCTTGGGCCACAAAGTGACCCAGTGTCCCATGTTTCATTTCTCTTGGGACCCAGAAGCCCACCAGAGGGCTATTTATCAGGAGAGGAGCTGTTAGCTACTGAAGCAGGCCGAGCCTCGACACCTCTTTTGGCCACCCTGGGGACTCTCCTGGGTCTTGCTTGCCATGGTCTCCTGGGTCCCCAATTTGCAGAGCACTGTTGGGTCCATTGAATCATAAGGCCCCAGTGGCAGATGTGCTGAACTGCAACAGAGGCAGCCAGAGAGCCCTTCTTCCAGGACCCCCTGTCAGAACACTGCCTCTGCCCCTTGTACCCCAGGTGTGACCCTGGGTCCACCATTCCTGGGAGCTACTGCAGCATGGCTAGCCACTCACATGCTGGTCTGAGCCCACACAGACCAGAGCACACTCAACCACCATTCTCTTCCTTTGTGTCTGAGCTGTTCCTGACACACCTGGCTCTCCAGGACTGTCATGTGCTTGCTCCCCGCAGCAAGGGTATCTGGCAAAGTGAGCATCTGGCCTTTTCAGTTCAGTGGTGGTAGTGGATTCCATTTCCCACCAAACATAAAAAGGGCTGTACGCCCTTGCCGGCCCTAAACAATGAAACACATTGCGAAGGTTCTATGATTACCTAAGAGCTCGAGATTGGCTGTTACAGGCAGAGTCCAAAATCAGGTGCCTACATTCTTTTTTTTTTTTTAAAGATTTATTTACTTATGATAGAGAGAGAGAGAGAGAGAGAGAGAGAGGCAGAGACACAGGAGGAGGGAGAAGCAGGCTCCAAGCCGGGAGCCTGACGTGGGACTGGATCCCGGGACTCCAAGATCGCGCCCTGGGCCAAAGGCAGGCGCTAAACCGCTGAGCCATCCAGGGATCCCCCAGCTGCCTACATTCAAACCCTGGACTCTGCTACCCACTAGCTGTGTGAATTGGAGTAAGTTACTTCCTTTTTGTAGGCTGTAATTTCCTTATCTGTAAAATGGGCATAATCAAACAGTTTCTACTTTATAGGTTTGTTGCAAGAATTAAATAAGGTAGAGCACGTAAAGAGCCTCAAGAAGTACCTGACACATAGTAAGCTTTTATGTGGGTGTGGAGATCATTTCTTTGTCTTTAAAGTGCTTAAAACAACAGCAAGGATATACTAAGCATTTAAGAAGTGATATCTGTTGTTGTTATCATACTGACCTGTTTATGGCCTGCTTGTATTTCTATGGACTGGATCCTAGAAGTGGAATTTCTAGGTAGAATGCTATGCACAATTTAACTTTTGGTAGGTACTGACAAATTGCATTTGCTAGTAAGGCATCAGTTGGCACTCTCACCAATCCTGAATGATGCCTTCTTCCTCATGTTCCCATCATGACTGGATTTTAACCTTTAAAATTTTTGCTCATCTGATAAGCAACAGTGTTACTATATTCTTTCAACATTTCGATGTTTAAGTTATGCATGTATTTCAAGCTTAGTATAAAATTTAGAAAATACATAATTGGTACATAAGGTGAAAAATAAAAGTTGCTCTCTTTAATCCAAGTCCTCAGAGGTAACTAGTGTTTGGTTACATTTGGTAAGTTTTGTATGATAAAAGAAGCTTTATCTCCTCAAATCCTTTTCTATGAACACATAACCGTATATATATATATGTACACTTAAATTATATACTAAATTAAAGTATACAATTACATACTATGTAATTATAAATTATAGTTTAAATTAATTAGTTTAATATATAAATGAATCAAATTAATTAAAACTCTATGGTTTAACTAATTAATTTTATATATAGTTTTAATTAAATGGGATTATACTATTTTTCTGCTTTTTTCCTCCTAGACCATATTTCTTGGATATCCTTCCATGTTAGTATGTATAAAACTATCCATTATGGTTGCTCAGTGTTCATGTTGTGGATGTTTCATACTACATTTAAGTATTCGGATGTTGGTTGCTTCTGACCTTTCACTATTATGAATAATGTTACAATGAACATCTTATTAATATATTTGGATACTTGTCTATTTCCATAGAGTAGGTCACTAGAAGTGGATTTCCACTGAAAATGTTGCTAGGTGTTGCTTTATTTATTTTACAGAGGGGGAGAGAGAGCACAAGCAGGTGGAGCGGCAGGAAGAGGGTGAGGGAGAAGCAGGCTCCCCCCTGAGCAGGGAGCCTGATGCAGGGCTAGATCCCAGGACCCTGAGAACACGATATGAGCCAAAGGTAGAAGCCCAACAGATTGAGCTCTCCAGATGCTTCTAAACTGCTTTATTTTATTTTATTATTATTATTTTTGAAATTTATTTTATTTATTTGGGGGGGGGGAGAGGCAAAGGGAGACGGAGAGAGAGAATCTTAAGCAGACTCCACACAGAGCCTGACATGGGGCTTGATCTCACAACCCTGAGATCATGATCTGAGCCCAAATCTAGAGGCAGACACTTAACCAACTGAGCCACTCAGATGCCTGCTAAACTGCTTTCTTGAAATGTTTCACCATTTTATACTTTTGCCAAAACCTACAGGAGTGCCCCTGTCCCCATCTTCTTCCAACATTGAATATTAACAACCTTTTGATTTTTGAAAATCTTATATTGCTTTTGCTTCATCAAGTAATTCTTTAATTACTAATGAGATTTGGTATCTTTACTTATGTTTATTAACTATTTATTTATTTATTTATTTTAAAGATTTTATTTATTTATTCATGAGAGACACAGAGAGGCAGAGACACAGGCAGAGGGAGAAGCAGGCTTCCTGGAAGGAGCCTGATGTGGGAGGACTCAATCCCAGACCCCAGGATCACGACCTGAGCCAAAGGCAGATGCTCAACCGCTGAGCCACCCAGGCATTCCTGTTTATTAGCCATTTATTCTTCATTTTCATATCTTTGGAATAATTTTTCTATAGTTTGTCTTTTTCTAATTGAAATGTATTGGAGATCTTTGCATATTAAGAGCAATCATTATTTTTTCAGTCAGAGCCTTTTTAAACTCTGGTTTCTGAGCAGCCTTTTGATAAGCTGACACAGGAAATCCCTTTCCAGACCTCACTTTCCATCTTTCTACACTTGGACATGACCCTGGGGAAATCCTAGGGGAATAGCAGGTGTATGAAAGACAAAGAATCCAGGGTAGGCAGAGAGGCTCTTCTACATGATTCCATGTAGAGCTGAAGACAAGTCTCCAAAGCCTTAGGATTTCCGTGCCTTTGGGACACTGAAGGGAGTATCCCGCCCCCCCCCCCCCACACACACACACACTCTTTCCAGGTGGCATTTTTGTGGTGAGGTGAGAAATGGAAGCCCTGAGAAGAAGGGAACTTTTTCCTGTTTGTCCTGAGCTTAGTAAAGAAAGTGTGACTCAAGGATACGATTCCAGGGGACAGAGGTTCTTCCAGCCTCAAATAAAAAGGCTTTTACTTTCCTTTGGATTTTTTATTTGCAGTATTGTAACATGTTCAAAATGGAGGCTTGATTAAAGGTTTTGATGGCTTAATTTGGGCCATTAACCAAGACTGATGTAATTCTTTCTTCCCAGGGCTTTTAACTAAGAAGGTGTAAGCCAAGTGAGCCTCTGTAAAGGTGGAGATGATTGCATAAAAGCCATTTTATGGTTCTTGTCTCAGCTTCTCTGGAGCCAGGCTTGGCACAGAAGGAAGGCTGGAGCAGGAGGGATAGGGGTGGAGGTAATAACGAACTTTCACCTGCATCCCTGTGACTGCTCTTGCTGTTACCTCTTCCAGACTACATAACTGTGTTCAAACCCACTTTACCTTTTCTTCTTGTTGATTAGATATGTGACAAGATATGTAATTTCAGTTCTAGTCAGACCCTTCTTCATTTAAACTTGAATCTGTCTTCCTTTCTCACCTGCAGATTAAAGAGATTTAAGGGGCAGCCCAGGTGACTCAGCAGTTTAGCGCCTGCCTTCAGCCCAGGGCCTGATCCTGGAGACCCAGGATTGAGTCCCATGTCGGGCTCCCTGCATGGAGCCTGCTTCTCCCTCTGCCTGTGTCTCTGCCTCTCTCTCTCGTGAATAAATAAATAAAATCTTTTTAAAAATGTATTAGACAATGGGGAAATTTAAACACAGAATATTTGACAATAGGAAAGATTTGCTAATTTGTTTAGATGTGATTAGGATATGGTGGTTTTTTAAAAAAATAATTCTAAAAAAAATTAAAATAATTCTAATCTTGAAGGGATGAATACAGAAATATAATGCAAGAAAGATCATCTGTCCATGGTTTGCTAAAACAATCCAAGGTAGAGGCGGGCTGGGAGGTATAGTGGAAGCCCGATGGGTTATGAGCAGGTTTTTAGGAAAGGTGGGTGGTATACCTGCAGGTTCATTATACTATTATGTCTCTTTTTGTATATATTGAAATTTTCCACTGAGAGAGAGAGACAGAGATACAGAAAAAGATCTCCCTCTCTCCCTCTTTATTCTTTTTTTGTCTGCAGAGGTGGGGAACAGTTGCTTTCTAAACACTTCCCTCTCCTTGATGTTTCCCTTGCTCTTATCATTAGAGACGGGCACCTGATAAAAGTGAGTCACACTTAACACTTCAGGGGGAGTCCCTGCAGCCACAAGGTGAGAAGAGGCCGTCCAGTCCCACAGAACTGCACTGATAGCGGTGAAGTTTTCAACATCCATGGAAGTCCACGAGGGAGGACATTTCTGAGCGGGTTGGAGGTGGGCAGGAAACCCTCCAGGTGCCTCTTATATCATGCCCCTTGAAGGAAGCCCCTTAGCAGAGGACATTCCCCACTCCACCCCCAATCTTCTCAGAGCTTTGTTGTTGTTCTGGGTGGCAGGCTTTGAACTCAGCATTTTTCAGAGATGGGGAGGTGCTGTGAAATGAGTGTGAGCAGCTCCTTGGATCCGTAAAACTCTGTTTCCTCTGATGTGAGATGAAGAAAAAGCTATTTACCTGTCCAGGTTTGCTGTGGGCAGTACCTGAGATAACTGCCAGCATGCAGAGCCCGGCCTGGCGCCAGTCACACCTGCTAACAGGTTCTCAGGAAACCCTACCCCCTTCTGCAGAGGGCGTGTAGTTGTTCTGGTAAAACAAGGAGAAATGAACAAGAGAGGGCTCAGAAACTCTGCCTAGCTGGTAAAAACCTCAACCTGTCCAGCCAGTCCCACCTCAGGTCTCCACAGGCCACTGCTACACGTGCTACAGGCCCCTCAGATTATGTGTGGTGCTGCTCGTTGGCAGGCAAGTGTGCACATGTATAGACTGGACGACCTCGTCTAATCCCTGTCTACTCTCCGCCACCCGCATTATCCCATGGCACTCATTGGACATCATGCTACTGGTTTATATGTTCCCCTGTGATACTGGCTGTGTCCCTCAGCATGCATCTCTGTGAAGCAGACACTCTGCCTCGTTCCCCACTCCATCTACCAAATCATGCTCCAGAAGTGTTTGTGGAGCACAAGATTGAATACATGAACGAATGACCACGCACATTTGCATCTCCCAAAGGAAAGGGCAGGCAGGCCAAAAAAATGAATACCTTTATTTGGGGTTTTTGTTACAAAAGGAATATATGCTTATTAGTTTTAAAAAATATGCAAGTGCATAAAGTAAGAAGGGAAAATTATCCCTTTCCCTCCATTGCTTCTCTCCCAAGATAACTGTGGTGACACTTGGATGTCATATCTTTCCTAGAACACAGGGGTTCCCCCCTTCCCTTCCACCATGAAGACCCCACTGCTCAGTTCAGGAGACACCTGATTCTTTTTTTTTTTTTTTTTTATAATTTTTTTTTATTTTTTTATTTTTTTATTTTTTTATTTATGATAGTCACAGAGAGAGAGAGAGAGAGGCAGAGACACAGGCAGAGGGAGAAGCAGGCTCCATGCACCGGGAGCCTGATGTGGGATTCGATCCCGGGTCTCCAGGATCGCGCCCTGGGCCAAAGGCAGGCGCCAAACCGCTGCGCCACCCAGGGATCCCAGGAGACACCTGATTCTTCACCACTCTCCCCATTCCCAAGAAAGAGCCTCTGAGATTCCCCAGAGACAAAGCACCACAGCTTTCTGCCTTCCTTCTAGTGCTCCTGGCCTCCAGCACCTCCCCTCTCCCTCCACCCACCCTCCCGACCTAAGCCAGAGCCAAACCAAACACAAAATGGCCCCAGAGAGATTAGAAAAACTGTGAGCTCCAGAGTCCCATGAACCTGGGTGGGAATCCTGCTCTGCAACTCCCAGGTTTTTTTACTTGGCCTCTTCCCAAGTAAAAAGAGGAGGATTTACCTACAAGATTAGGGTGTGACGAGGGTTAAGTGGGGCACAAGGGCAAGAGTGAGTGGGCTCATACAGGTTAATTCTTCTTTCTCCCTAATATCACTCCCCTGGCTGGATTTTTATTGCTTCCATGTCACTTTGGTTTTGCTAGAGATGAAGAAAAACACTTTTTTTTTTTTTTTTACATGAAAGTATTCCTGGAGACCTCAGGTTCATCATATCCTCTCCTTTCCCTTTCCTGGGCCTAGTCCTTCTTCCCTTCCCTTGCCATCTTGCCAAACAGTGGTCCCGGGACCCGTTTAAAGAGGCCCAAAGAAGTCTGACTGAGGCTGGAAGGAAAGAGGGGAGCCAGCAGTGGGGCTCCATGCTCCCAGAGACGCAAGAATCCACTTTCTGTCTGTGGAGATGGAGCAAAGCCAAAGTCCAGGCAGCAGTTACATAACCTCCTGGCCGTTCTGCTGCCAGCCCGAAAACCTACCTCTAATATTTACTGTGCTTTTCTGGAGCTTGAAACAGCAGGAAGGAGCATAGGCTGCACACAGCCTTCTTTATGGTGGGGGTGCCCAGTGTCCGGGCAGGTATAGCCTCCTGGGATTAGCAGCCTGGGGCCACGATCCCACTCTCCCCGAGGACAGCCTGGCCAAGGGGAGGAAGCCCAGTGCCCTCCCCCTCTCCCTTCTGTGAATCTAGGAGTCAGCCAGCTTTGGTTGGACTCTGGTTGGCTAGAGAAAGATTGGACAGAGGGAGCCCTTAAGTTCCTGAGAAGTTACATTTGGGGTGCTCAGGCCACAGTGACACTGATTGCTCCCACCATGGGAACAAAGACACCAGGGGCTATGGAATTTCCTTTACTGGCCTGAGCCCTCTCCCTGGACTGCCTCCACCCATACCCCTAATTTGGACAACTTTTCACAAGCACCTTGCAGGCTCTGGAAGAAGCACTCTGGGAAAAAGCAGCAGAGGCTAGGGGTGCCATGCAGGAGCTGCCATGAACCCCAGGTCTGAGTTCAGGAACAGAAGAACTTGCAGTCCAGGATGGAACAGTGCTTTGCAATTCTCATTCAGGACAAACAAAATCTCAGTTTCTTTTCTTTTCTTTCTTTCTTTTTTTTTTTTTAAATCCCAGTTTCTCTGGAGGTAATGACACAAGGACTTTTTATAAGAGGGTGAGGATGGGTTTGCTTTCTCTTTCAGATCTTGGGTGTTGGGCTACTTCAAGTCCCAAAGCGGGAAAGTAGAGGAGGCTTAAGATGGGACCTCAGGAGGAAGAGGAGGCCAGATTGGGGGGGGGGGAGCAGGCTGAAGGCAGGGTAAGTGGAGGCAGCCAGTGCATGAACTCAGCAAAGGCGAAGAAGCAGCCCTCGGAGGCCACCCCTGTAGGACAGCTGTACCCACAGGGCTGACTGCAGCACGACTAGCTGATGGTGCAATGGTGAGGGTGCAGAAGGAGGAGAAAGCCAGGAAAGGTTGAGAGATCCTGGGGAGAAGAGGGTAGGAGGAGATCCCTGCCATAGGTAGCCACAGAGTATCCTCCTGTGTGGGTTTCTCACCCACAGGAACCATTCGGCAGCCTTTTTTTTTTTCCCTTCCTTCCTTCCTTCCTTTTTCTTTCCCTTCCTTCTGCTGCAGTTTGGAAAGTCGGCGGATCTTTCCGCTGGCAGTGTCAAGACCAAACTTGGTCCCTTTCACTATCCAATAAAAACTTCACCCCATAGCTTTCATCCAAGGAGATTAAAGTGGCTTCTATAGACACAGAGTCAGCAGGTTCCAAGAAGAGTAGAGCAAAGTTTATGCTTGTCAGGTAGCCAGCTTTCAGGGAAGAGGGGGCCCTTGGCTTCAAATGAAGGACTGTTGGGGTGGGTTCCCTTGCACAGCCCTTCAAACCCAGGCTTCTCTGGATGAGGGCAGCCCCAGAGAGGGCTAGCAGGTCAGGCCTCAACCGAACCTTGGCCCTTCAGTAAGCAGCTGCCATTTGCCCGGAGGCCATTACATGTCCCTGGGACACGCCACTCTCAGGCTCAGCAGCCCCTGCAAGCAGGGAACCCTCCAGCTGAAGGACTCCTTTCTTACATAGTTGGAGACCCTTAGAGTTTTATGACTCATCACAGGCCAGTTAGGGACAGTGGCACCATTCTGGGCTTCCCTGGGGCCCTGCTATCCACCTTGGGAGCTGTTGAGAGACCAAGCAGAGAGATGAGGGGGAGGGCAGGACTCCACTTCTACCTCCTGAGATTTATGAGGTTAATAGGAAGTGATGATGGGCACTGCTGACTTTCCTTCCAATTCAAAGCTCAAGAGGCATACGCAAGTCTGGAGAAAGTGAAACCTGGATATACTAAACCTTGCTTCTCATCAGGACAGCTGTGGCTGGAAGACATGGGTGAGCAGTTTGAGGGTGGGTAGGATGGTGCCTTTTGGAGCATGGATGTCTGGAAAAGAGGGTGTTTTTAGGAGAAAGCTGACCCTGGCTATGGATAGGAGCAAATGGGCCCAACAGCCCTGGGTGCCTTTATAAGTACAGAAATCCAAGTACAGAGATGAGTGTTTAGAAGCAGGGACATGTGCACACATATGCTTACACAAGCATGCATGCTCATGCACACAGGAACATATATGCACAAGCCCACACGGGATAAACATTCTGGCAGGCACATGCTCACAAAAATACACACAGATATGCACAAGTCCAGACACACAGGAATACCCACACTGGCACATACTCATCCACAAACACACAACACACACACAAGGAGGCAACACACAGGTATATAGACTGTGCACATGCCAGACCCACAAAGTCTCATATGCCCAGACACCCACAGTAGAGATGTGTGCACAGCCACAGCACATATCTACATATGAACAGGCTCCTACACACACACACACACACACACACACACACACACACACACACAAACCCTGTAATGCAAACACCAGTCTCCCAGGCCATTTGAGAGCGTCTTGGCCAGCTGCCCTTGGTCGTTCATTCTGGGCTGCAACCCAGGCCCTCCCTCTGCTCCACCCTACTCACCCATTGGTTGTATAAATTCCTTCCCTTTGCCCCTTCCCAGCAAAGCCTGCCTCGGACACCCGCACAGCTTCTGTCTCTGCTCACTCCTGGCAGCCCAGTAAGGATCAAAGCATACCAGGAAGCAGCATGGGTAAGGAGGGGGCTTTCTGCCAACCAAGTGTCACCCACCTCTGGCCCACAGTACAGGAAGTGACAGAAAAGCTGGGTGGGGGAAGCTGGTGGGGTGGGTAGTGGACTCTGCTCTACTGGGCCCACCCCACCTCTATATCTCCCAGTTCAGCCAAAGTTTCTAGAGCTACAAGGAGAGGAGGGCAGAGGGACTGCTGGAATTTGTGGCCCTGGACCCCCACCTGACTCCCTAGCTGGGGCCTGGAGCCAGGGGAACCTTCCTGCAGCTGGGAAAATCTGGTCGGGGTCAGGGAATACATAGGGAGAACCTTTTGTCCCTGGCTGTCACCATAGGTGAAAGACCATCCTGATTCTAGACCTGGGCCAGCTTTTTACTCCAGGAAGTAGGAAACCCAGGCCTTTGGGGCCAGATCACTCACCCTCTAGCCACCCCAGGCACTCTGAAAGGGAAATTGGACCCCATACACTCTCACTGGGGCCCTATTCACTGCCTCCCACTCTCCCAGTCCAGAAGCCCCTCTATTCCCCATCTTCAGACTCCTAGATGTTGGCCTGAGGAGCTTGGGTCTGCTTGGGAGTATTGAGGTCCTTGCCCCCCTGGATCTGGGTTTTTCCTAGACTAGCAGAATGCCTAGCAGCCAGCTTGACACTGGAAAACCCAGCGAACTTCCCCTGGGTTCATCTCAAACCCAAAGATTTTCAGAGATCTTGCTTGAGATGCCTAAGACAAGCCAGGAGATGGGGGGGTGCCCCCAGCAAGAACACTGATGCTCCTGGGGCCTGGAGGTTACATGGGGCCTGATTGACTCCAAGAAGTGCTGGGGTGATGTGCAGAGGGGAAGATGCCACAGCCAGCAACACCTCCCTCACCTCTCCATCTCTGTCCAGCTTTGTGGGCCTTGTGTCTCTGTCTTGAGGTCTTGGGGTTTTGAATCTCCTTCTGCTTTGTGTCCAGCAACCTCCTTCCTCTCCCCCTTGCCTCCTATGCCAAGCCCCTGCACAGTCTTCTCAATTCCTTTGGGCTGGATTTCTCATCAACCGCATCCCCCGCCCCCCCCGCCAGCTCTCTCTCTGGCCACCAACCATTGCCTGGGATTTTTGTCCCACTTCTGGCACAATCTACCCATATTTATACCGTGCTTCTCCTTTACAAAAGTACTTCTGAATATATCAGCTTATTTGACTTTCCTAGCCACCTGGAAAAGAAGGTAAGATATTATTACCCCCTTTTAGCCAAAGAGGGGAGAAAGTCAAGAGAGCAGATATCAGATCTGGAGCTTGAAACCAATGAAAACGCTGTTGCCTCCTCCTGGCCATGTTGGCTGCCTTGAGAGGGGACCTGTTTCCTGGCTGAGGGCCTGAGCCCAGGTACCAGGGAAGGCTCCACTCCGACTGCTCCTGCCTCCCCACTGGGGGCCCCTGTGCTGTCAGGGCAGGGCCAGACTGGCTGTGGGCCAGCACAGGGAGGCAGCACCCGTCCTGTGATCTCCACTCTGGGATTTCTGACAGCTCCCTCCTCCAGGTCAGATCCCAAACCTTCCTTCTCCGCAGCTGACTTTGGGCCAGTTGGTTCTGTGGCTGCTCTTGCCAGGCTTGACCGATAAGTAGGGCCCCGCCTGCTGGCTCTGTGGGTAGCCTCTGAGGCTCCAGAGTTGGACCAAACACAGATAAAGGAAGTGGGGCTCACGCGAGGAGGGGTGGCGGTTAGAAACCCGATCTAAGGATATCCAGGTGGTGACAGCCCTGAGGCCTCGACCTTCAGCCTCCTATCCCTTACCAGACCTTCAGCTCAGCAATCCAGGTTCTGGCCAGCAGCCCAGGGTCAGAATCCAAGGGGAGAAAAACAGGAAGTGTCCCAGGCCTTGTGGAGATATCTTCTGTGGTGGCCAAGCAGGTAGTGCCCTCACAAGCTGAGGTGCAGTGGGCTCACTGGCTCCCGCCAGGCAAGCACGGAGCTGCAATCTTGATCGCACCTGCCCGTGGACTCCTCCCAGGAGCCCACTGTGAGATTCCTGTCATCTTCCTCTTATGGATGGTGTGGAAGTTGAGGCTGGGAGGCTAGATAACTTGCCCCAGCTCCCCTGACTACTCAGGAGCCTCGGGGACTGGGATGCGCATGGATATCATACCCATTGTGCCCCACAGAGCCTGGCCTGCTCCCCCTCCTCCAGCCTCCCCTGGGTCCTGCCTGCGGGCCTGTCCATCTTCAGATCACACCGGAGAGCTCTTCCAAACACCTGCACACACTCACCAGAGCTTTGAGGGGCAGGGGATTGGTGGCAGCGGTGGGGCAGGAGCTGACACCAGACGTGGCCTGGCCTGTCACCTCAGCCAGTGGTGCAGGGTGTATGTCGTGTGGGTGTCTGTCCTGGTGTGCGGGGAAGGAGCCCACACCCTCTGGAGAGTGGTCTGGCCGAGTGCCCCATTGTTTCCGCAGCTACACAGTGTGGGAAGTGTGGACCTGGCTACCCCAGCCCTCTGGAGGCCATGAAAGGTCAGTGTGCAAGTGTGAGAGCCCATGCCCCCAGAAAGGAATTCCACGAGCTCACAGGGGTGGGAGAGCTGAGACCCCGGCCTCAAGCACACCCAGAGCCACCTGTCAGCCTTCTCTACCCTGCCCTCCCCACTAACTGCTTTCTACCCTCTAGGGCCCAGGGAAGAGATCGTCTACCTGCCCTGTATTTACCGAAACACTGGCATTGACGCCCCAGATTATCTGGCCACCGTGGACATTGATCCCAAGTCTCCCCAGTATTGCCAGGTGAGGCAGAGCTTGGGCACTAGAGCACCCTGAGACCCGTCCTCTAGCCCTGGCCCCAGCGAGGCCCTTCCCCAGCTCCAGCCTTCTTCACCCTCTTTGGGTGGGATTATACAGGGTGTTCATGGCATAAGGGTACCAGCGGTCCAGGACAGTGATGAATCCCAGTCCATGCTGTACCGCCAGGCCCACGCGGGTCCAGGGCTCAGGAAGGCCCCCCTCCGCTGCCCCCCTCCACTCCCAGGTCATCCACCGGCTGCCCATGCCTAACCTGAGGGATGAGCTGCATCACTCAGGATGGAACGCCTGTAGCAGCTGCTTCGGAGACAGCACCAAGTCCCGCACCAAGCTGATGCTGCCCTGTCTCATGTCCTCCCGCATCTATGTGGTGGACGTGGGCTCTGATCCCCGTGCCCCGAAGCTACACAAGGCATGTTCCCTGTCTCTGTTGCTCAAGGACCCTGGGGGCGGGCAATGCAGGGGTGGGAGTAGTTTTTTGGTTGTGGGATTTTTTTGCTGTTTTTTTGTTTTTTGTTTTGTTTTGTTTTTTACCTCCCTTAGGCAGGAGCCTCTGATCCTTTCTCTCAACATGTTGTTGAGTACCATCTTTGTGCCAGGCACTCACTGCTGGCTGCTGGTGATACAGAGATGACGCTGGCAATGGCCCAGGCTGGGAGAAGCTTCTGGTCTCATTGGGCTATGAGACAGGGGGAGAGAAGTCAGTGCTTTCTGCCTGGAGAGTTAGTCTCTCAGACTCTCCCTTGCTGCTCTGTAGAAGCTATCAGACTGAATCTCTGCCATATTCCCACTGGGAAAATTGTGTCCGTGTCTTGAATGAAAAGAAAGTGGGGTCAGCAGAAGTAAGGGAATGGAGGAGTCATGGGTGGGTCCCCCCAGCCCAGTAAAATCCCAATGCCATTCCTTATCCCTCTCCAGGTCATTGAGGCTGAGGACATCCATGCCAAGTGTGGCCTGGGCTATGTCCACACCAGCCACTGCCTGGCTAGTGGGGAGGTGATGATCAGCACCCTAGGAGACTCCAAGGGCAATGGCAAAGGTACGTGCTGGCATTGTAGGCGCATCTGTGGGGGGAACAGATCCCAAGCTAGGGGAGGGATAGAATGACCTTCCAGGGAGAACCAGAGGGCTGGGTCTCATTCAAAACTTAAATCATAGCCAAGTAACTTCAGTTGTTTCAATTATTTCTGTGAAGATGAAACTTGAAGGATGAATTCACTTCAAAGTTATAGTCAGAACAGTATGCTGTGGAGCATGTGAGCACAGACATGGCCCCAGAAAATGCAGAAATTTAATATCAGCCTTTATGAATTCATGAGCAAGTATCACAGTCCTTAGGATCCTTAATCTTCACATTTGCTCTCTCATTGATGGTATGATCAGAACAGACACTTACAAAATGTCTACCACGTGCCAGATACAGCCTATGGAGAGCTGCTACTACTATCTCTGTTTTACAGATGAGAAAGTGGAGCACATACTGGATAAATAACTTACCCAAATTCATACAGCTAATGAGTTGTAGAGGTGGAACTCAGACCCAGAAATCTGGATCTAGAATCTATGTCCTAGTCACTACATTGGGCTGCTTTTCTGCCGACCTTACCTGTGTGGTCAGAGCTCCCTCCTCCCCCCACCAAGGCTTGGAGTGCAGTATCAGCTCCTTTTTCTCAGAGATGGGAGGACACTTCTAGATTTAGTGGCACTTAGGAGTAGGTATCTAGTTGTTTTTGCAAAGAATTGTCAAGGCATCATAGCATACTAAGCAAGGGAAAATATGTTGGGCATTCATGTTGAGTAAGAAGTAAATATAATTTGCTCTAAAAAATAAAAAATAAACAATGTAGTGAGCAGAATGGAGCCTAGACTCTGGGAGGAATCCACAGAGAATGGAGCAAGAGAAGCACAGGGTCCCAGACTCTTGCCTCAAGGGGACAGAAAATTTCCCCTGGTGTAGGACAGGAATAACATTGATGGGAAGAGGGGTACCAGAGTCCTCACCTCCCACCCAGAAGACTGGGTGGGACCCTTTGGACACCTGAATTGAAGGAGCTGGCAAACCCAGCGGGAGAAAGGGGCACCAGGCAATAGACTTGGAACCTCTTGGACATACCTGGGGGTTAGGACTGGAAGAGGGTAGCATTTCTACTGCCTCCACCTGCCACTTTACTTCCTTCCCTGCTCAGGGGGTTTCGTGCTGCTGGATGGAGAGACGTTCGAGGTGAAGGGGACATGGGAACAGCCTGGGGGAGCTGCACCTATGGGCTATGACTTCTGGTACCAGCCTCGACACAATGTCATGATCAGCACTGAATGGGCGGCTCCCAATGTCTTCAGAGATGGCTTCAACCCCGCTGATGTAGAGGCAGGTGAGAATCCCCTCAACAGAGGATGCCTGGGTGGCTCAGTGGTTGGGCACCTGCTTTCGGCCCAGGGCCTGATCCTGGGGTCCCGGGATTGGGTCCCACATTGGGCTCCCTGCATGCAGCCTGCTTCTCCCTCTGCCTGTGTCTCTGCCTCTCTCTGTGTGTCTTTCATGAATAAACAAATAAAATCTTAAAAAAAAAAAAAAAAGAATCCCCTCAACAGGCCGGCAGGAGCCTGGCACACATACTGCTACTTTCTGCTTGAAAACCTATCTGCAGGCAGCCCAGGTCGCTCAGCGGTTTAGGCCGCCTTCAGCCCAGGGTGTGATCCTGGAGACCCAGGATCGAGTTCCATGTTGGGCTCCTTGCCTGGATGCATGGAACCTGCTTCTCCCTCTGTCTGTGTCTCTGCCTCTCTCTGTGTGTGTCTCTCATGAATAAATAAATAAAATATTAAAAAAAAGAAAGAAAACCTATCTCCAGGCCTTTTAACTTCCCTCCTGTGAACCGAACTCCTGCGATGATGGTGTAAGATTGTGCTGAGTACTCTGACCTGCTCAAGTGTCTTTCTAATGCCTCCAACCCGTTTTTCAACCTTCTGCCCTGTGCTGTGCCCTGGCTTTTGCCCACGGCCCCCTGCCCTGATCCTGAGCCCATCCTTTGCACCCACCCCCCATCCATCCCAGGGCTGTATGGAAGCCACTTACATGTGTGGGACTGGCAGCGCCATGAGATCATACAGACCCTGACTCTGCAGGATGGGCTCATCCCCCTGGAGATCCGCTTCCTGCACAACCCAGATGCGGCCCAGGGCTTTGTGGGCTGTGCCCTCAGCTCCACCATCCAGCGCTTCTACAAGAATCAGGTGACATGTGTCCTCTGGCCCTCTCCTCCCAGCAGCCCTATCCTGTACCTCTGCTAGGCTTTCAGAGCCATGAAGCACTCCTCTCTCTAGGGATGACCCAGACCTCTCTTCCTGGCTCCCCTAGCCCAACTTCTCCAGGAACAAGAACCAAGGCCCCTTGCTCTCTCATCTCTCCTAAACCTAAATTCCCATTTATTCATTCAAAAATATTTGTGAACTTCCACATCAGGCAATGTGCTAGGTGCTGGGAATGCAGTAGTGAAGCAAATGTTATCCCTACCCTAAGGGGCTTGCATAGGAGCTAGACCTTAGAGGCAAGGAGGCCCCGCATCTATTGTCTCCCTGTAGACAGTAGGCTCTGGAGAGACCCAGATCCAATCCCAACCCTCCACCTCCCAATACAGGGAGGTACCTGGTCAGTGGAGAAGGTGATCCAGGTGCCTCCCAAGAAAGTGAAGGGCTGGATGCTGCCCGAAATGCCAGGTGAGTGCCCTCTGGAGGGTGGGAATCAGAAGGTTGATTCCTAGCCTGTGGGATAAGAGCCCTGAAAGCCTCTGAACCACATCACCACCCCAGGCCTGATCACGGACATCCTGCTGTCTCTGGATGACCGCTTCCTCTACTTCAGTAACTGGCTGCATGGGGACCTGCGGCAGTATGACATCTCTGACCCACAGCGGCCCCGCCTCACAGGACAGGTGCAGTGCTAACAGCATGAGAGAAGTCTGGAGATGGGGCAGATGGCATGAACTGGCTGGGGGATGATAAGGGAGGTGTGGGAATTGCAGAAATGGAGGCTGAGGGATGGTGCAGGCCAGGACTGTGAGGCTATACATGGGGAACGTGAGGCAGGAGGGAGGAGGGAACGTGCTCTTCCTACAACATCCTCACCTTCCACCACTGTCCTCCTTTATGCTCTGTATCTCCCTACCTAGCTCTTCCTTGGGGGCAGCATTGTTAAGGGAGGGCCCGTGCAAGTGTTGGAGGACCAGGAGCTAAAATCCCAGCCAGAGCCCCTGGTGGTCAAGGTAAGGACCTACCCACCCCACCCCACAATTCACTCCTGGCAGCCCCCAACCTGGTTCATGGGTCCCTCAGGTCCATGCTGGAGAATTATGGGGTGGGGGCATACTCCATGATCCCCCTCCCAGGACCCACGTATTACCACACATAACCTGGTTTTCCCAAGGGGAAACAGGTACATGGAGGCCCTCAGATGATCCAGCTTAGCCTAGACGGGAAGCGTCTGTACATCACCACATCATTGTACAGTGCCTGGGACAAGCAGTTTTACCCTGACCTCATCAGGTGAGAAGCAGACAACCTGGACTTCCCTCTCTAGCTCTCCTCTCCCAGAAAACTCTGGCTTTTTTTTTTTTTTTTAAGTAAACTCTGGCTTTCTGAAGACTCCTTGGGTACCCCACCTGCCTCCACCCAATAGGTGCTGCTTCTTCCTTAGGACCTACCACTGTATCACACACTCTTGGGGGAAAGATGATAGCCACCTCTGACCTCTCTCTTTTCCCCTCCCTGTTTCCACCAGGGAAGGCTCCGTGATGCTGCAGATTGATGTAGACACAGTAAAGGGAGGCCTGAAGTTGAACCCCAACTTCCTGGTGGACTTTGGGAAGGAGCCCCTAGGCCCAGCCCTGGCCCATGAGCTTCGCTACCCTGGGGGTGACTGCAGTTCTGACATTTGGCTCTGAAGTCCACCCCTGGTAGCCACTCACATCTGAGCCCACACTTCCACAGAGACTTGGCTTCACTCTGCTTCCTCTCAGCCCCCAACCCATGTCAGATTGTCCCACCAAAGCCAAACTGAGGCTGTTGGAATGTATTGAATAGTGTCTTCATTTACAGACCACTGTTGTGTGCTGCTCATTGGCTGTTTTTACATGAGCTTTTGGAAATTACCAAGAAATAAACTAGTGAACCTATTCCTCAGATCACCTTATCTTTGGGGGCACAGGGTCTGTGACTCCCCTTCAGCTGATCCTTTGTACCTTGCATGGGAAAGTCCTGATATTCCCAGGGGATTACTAGTTCATACCAGTGATGACAACACGATGCCAAGGGTGCCCAAATCTCACTTTTATTGCCAGACAGAATGTGAAGATTTTGGAGGTGGTTGTCACAAGAAGACCTGGGAAGAGAGAGTGTCAATTGGTATCCCTAAACTTTATTATTTTTTAAATCCATGCTTTCTTTAATGAATGTAAAATCTCACCAACCATCCCCAGGAGAATGTAGTGTGCCCCCTCACACACAAAGGACACCCCAAACCCCTAGTAGATAGTGCAATCTGCTGGCAAGAGTACTGGGAGAACACAAAGTTGTCGGGAGTTAGGTGTATCACCTCCCATCTGGACAGGAACATGACCAGGCAAGGAGGGCTGGGAACATAAAGGTGAACCAAACAGACCGGGCTTGACACTCTTGTCTCCTCATACCTGAGTGGTGCTTTAGGACCTTGCCCAAAGCAGAGATGTCTACTTTTTCTGCACTAGGTCTTTAATTCTTTATAAAAGGAATGAGATGGAAGTTTCCAGAACCTAAGAGAAAATAGCTAGGCAGTAGTTCTATTGACTCCTTTACTCCCTACCCAAGACAACACCAAGCAACAGTCAGGTATCAACCTACAATTTCTTCTGCCTTCCATAAAGGTGTCTTGTTTTAATTAATTAATTAATTTATTAACTAATGTCAAAAAAATAAAAAAAAATAATTAACTAATGTCAATTAATTAATTTTTAAAAGGTGTCTTGTTTTAAACATTGGAGCAGTCTAGGACTCCCAAGATGCCCAGGGCACCCCAAGAATGTAACATGTCTTTTTCCTTTGTTGTCTTTAAATATGCTCCTTGAAAGATCTACCTCAACTTAGTCCTCCTACTTTGCCTGCCATCTGGGCCAGTTATCATAGCCTTTGGAAAGCCTTCGTCACTCACTCCCTGGGGTAGGTGCCTCCAGCACTTAACCTCAGCATGAACGTATGTCACATTATGTTAAACTCCCTGCCTTGCATCTTAGCACACACTATGATTTAATGAATAAAGGTATAAAGGAGGTGCATGGGATACGTTAGTTACAAGGAGCCTTGGGATTTAGTGGGTCTTACCAGATGTTTCTCTCCTAGATTTCTTCCCTGTCCTTTTCAATATCCAAACTACTTCAGAAACAAAAAGGATCGTATAGATCTACATCATTTCTAAATATTTCTAAAAGCTTAAAATTCCATTCAACAAAATGAACCTCAAACACTTACCATGCCAGAAACCAAGGAAACTATGAAGCTTTTAGAAATTATGTCTAAAGGACATGGGACATATCTGACAAAAGACTTATATCTAGATTACATGAAAAACTTTCAAAATTCAACAGTAAAAAAAACAAAAATTCCTATTTGAAAATGGGCAAAACACATGAACAGACATTTCACCAAGGAGGATATAAAGACAGAAGTAAGCACATGAAAAAATAACCAACATCATTAGCTATTAGGGAAATACAAATTAAAACCATGTGATACCACTATACATGTATCAGGATCAGAATAAAAAATAGTGATAATACAAAATGCTGGCAAATGTGGAAAAACTGGATCATTCATACTTTACTGGTGGAAATTAAAAATGGTATAGCCACTCTGGAAAATACTTTGGCAATTCCTTATAAAGATCAAGCATCAGGGGGAAGCTAAGATAGTGGCATAGTAGGAAGACCCTAGGCTTGCCTTGTCCCTTGAACACAGCTAGATAAGTATCAAATCATTCTGAATATCCAAGAAATGGACTGGAGGGCTGATAGAAAAAAAAACTGCACAGCTAGAGGGACAGAAGAGGCCACATGGAGAAAGAAGTAAGCAGAGTAATTTGAAAAGACAAAATAGGAAAAAAAAAAAAAGAAAGAAAGAAAGAAAAAGAAAAGACAAAATAGGGACACCTGTGTGGCCCAGCGGTTGAACGTCTGCCTTTGGTTCAGGGCATGATCCTGGGTCTGGGGACGGAGTCCTGCATCGGGCTCCCTGTGAGGAATCCACTTCTCCCTCTATATCTCTGCCTCTCTCTGTGTGTCTCTCATGAATAAATAAATAAAATCTTAAAAAAAAAAAAGACCAAACATGTACTTATATGACCCAGCAATTAACTTTCGGGCATCTATCCCAGAAAATTGAAAATGTTTGTTCCTACAAAACCCTGTATATAGTTGTTCTTAGCAGCTTTACTCATAATAGCCAAAAACTGGAAACCATCCAAATGTCTTTCAGTGGATTAATGGTTAAACTGATATAGCAGTAAAAAGAATGAACTACTGGTATACACAACTATCTGGATGGATCTTTTTTTTTTTTTTTTTTTTTAATTTTTATTTATTTATGATAGTCACAGAGAGAGAGAGAGAGGCAGAGACACAGGCAGAGGGAGAAGCAGGCTCCATGCACCGGGAGCCCGATATGGGATTCGATCCCGGGTCTCCAGGATCGCGCCCTGGGCCAAAGGCAGGCGCCAAACCGCTGCGCCACCCAGGGATCCCTATCTGGATGGATCTTAAGGGAATTATGCTGAGTGAAAAAGGCCAATCTCAGAAGGTTATACATAGTATGATTCAACTTATATAACATTCATGAAATAACAAAAGTGTAGATTTGGAGGGGCACCTGGATAGCTCGCCTTTCTCTAAAATAAGTTAAAAAAATTTGTTTAAAGTAAGGAATTAGAGAACAGATTAGTGGTTGCCAGGGGTTAAGAATGGGACTGGGGGCGGGTGGCTATAAAAGAGTACACAGAGAATCCTTGTGGTGGTGAAACTGTCGTGTATCTTGACTGTCAGGATGGTTACACAAACCTGAAATATGATAGAATTGCATAGAACTAGATATACATACACACACATATGGAAATTATTGTATATAAAACTGGTGAAACCTGAGTAAGTTTGGTGAGTTGTATCAATGTCAGTTGGCTTCTTGGTTATGATGTTGTACTATGGTTATGCAAGGTGCACCATCAGGGCAAACTGAGTGAAAGGCAAATGAGATGTCTCTGTATTATTTATTTTGCAATGATGTGTGAATCTACAAGTATCTCAAAAGAAAAAATAACACGTAAGTCAACTTGAAGGAGTTTCCACTGGCCAAAGACAGAAAAATTTGAGTTTCCAAAAGAACAATAATTGAAATAGATTAAAATACACCGACTGTGATAAAACCCAGAAGTTCACGAAGTCACACATAGAGAACCCTAATTGGTCATCTTTGAAAGATGCTAGAAAACCATCTTGTTATTCTGAAAACTGGAGAACAAAGAGAAAGAACCAAGTATATATTTTGCTTTTCCTCAGAGACTTGCCTTGGGATAACCAAATAGTTGATGAGGAAAAGTTCTTTGTAGAGTTTCAGCTAATACATTTAAAAGGAACGATAGGATTTGAATAGCACCAATTTGTAACCTCTAGTGACAATGATCATCAGTGGCTGCTAAAACCATTAAAGGAAACACTAAAATGAAATTTTATAATGGTTAGAGCTGATCAACAAAATCTGAACTCACTAATCAATCTGCGTCACAAAAAGAGACCAGGCATCATGTACCATCTATGAAGTATTCTTGCCAAAAAATCAAAATAAATCTGACCAAGTCTCTAGGTCTCCCAATCAGTTTACAGGGAACATAGGAGACAGAAAAACAAGTTTTAAAACTTTTTAAACCACATTACAAAGATACAATCATAAAAATGAAGAATGTGGGAAACTATATAGCAAATGACCTGTTTCCTCAATTAATAAATTGAGAGAGCGTATAGATTAGAAAGATTTAAGAAACACACCAACCAAAACTAAATGCAATGCAGTATGTGGACCTTGATACTGATTTGAACATAATAGAAAAGACATTTTTTGAGAAAGTTGGAGAAATTTGGACAATACCTGTTTGATGATAATAAATTATGTTTCGCTTTTTAGGTATGATAATGGCATTGGGACTGTGTTTAAAATAGTTTTTTTTAGCCATACTGAAGTATTTACATGAATACTAAATTATTTACAGATGCGCTGATATACTGAGTGTCTCCATTAAAATGACCTAGAGTGGGTGAGTTGGAGAGTAGAGGAGATCCAGATAAAAGAAGATTGACCAGATGTTGTTTATAATTCTTAAGGCAGGATGATAGATATATGTATGTGGGGGATTATGTTCTTCCCTTTCCTTTTGTATGTTTGAAAATTTTTCATAATTAAAACTTTAAAAAAAACTATTCACCTGTATCCTGGTCCTGGCTTCATTTCACTATTTCTGACCCTACATCTGAAATAGACACTCCAAAAGGAAGAGTCTCTCCTGTCACAGATGACATAGACACCAGCAATATGTGACCCAATCTTCCCTAATCTCTGCTGTCCCCACCCTGACAGGAACCATCTCTGTTGTAGTCACAAAGATTCCACCCCATGCTCCAGCACCAAACTAGAGGACCATGAACAGCAAAACTGAACTTACCATGTAAAAGTCTAATGTATCATCTAGGGGCTCCTGCCAGCACCATGGTCAGCTCCACAGGTTGTTTTTTTTTTTTACACCATCTGGAAAATTCTACAGAGTTTGCTGAGCTCAGGGACATCCCCAGAAAAACTGTAGCCCCAGTCCATCATGACATAGGATGTGACAGAGTATTGGAAGGTGTCCACCCATCATTGGTCCTTTTAGTATGGTTAGTACTCTCACCCATCGTTGGTCCTTTTAGCATGGTTAGCCCTCTCACCCATCGCAATTGGGTAAGTCTTTAAGGACAACCTCAAGTAACTGCATTTATGTCAGGGATTATTGAGGACCATTCTCCTCCTTGCACTTTTCATACATTTGATTGCCTGGCTCCATGTTCTAAATGCCTGCTTCTGGCCATTCTCTGGTACACTATCAGGAGTCCCTTTCCTGACTTACTGATTTTGAGGCCTAGCAAACTCTCTGCTTTAAACACTACTTGACTTAGAGGAATATGTACTACATTATGTTAAGTAAACAAAGGAAGTTGCAGAATTACATATATAAGACAATAGTATAATCCCTATTTTTAAAAAGAAATTGAACAAAAACTTCTAGTTATGTGGACTTGTGTTTCTAAGAACATGGAAAATGGGCATGGAGGATACTGACCAGAACATGTTACTCTAGAGGGGTAAGGATTTTTTATGAAACTTATAAGCTGTTTCTAAAACTAACCTGGAGGGATCCCTGGGTGGCGCAGCAGTTTGGCGCCTGCCTTTGGCCCAGGGCGCGATCCTGGAGACCCGGGATCGAATCCCACGTCGGGCTCCTGGTGCATGGAGCCTGCTTCTCCCTCTGCCTGTGTCTCTGGCTCTGTCTCTGCCTGTGTCTCTGGCTCTGTCTCTCCTTCTATCTCTCAAGAATAAATAAATAAATAAAAAATCTTAAAAAAAAAAAAAACTAACCTGGAAATGTAAATGCATAGTGTTTCAATTATCTATTGCTGTGTAGCAAACCACCTCAAAACTTAGTGGCTTAAAGCAATGGCAACACGACTTTTGTTCACAAATCTGTAATTTGGACAGGGCTCTATGGGAACTGTGTTCAGTGTCAGCTGGAACAGCTTCAAGACTAGAGGTTTAAATCATCCAATGGCTCACTCACTCACATGCCTGGTGATTGATGCTGGTTGTCACCTGGGACCTTGGCTGGGGCTATGACCTACACATGACCTTTCCAAGTGGCTGCATGGCCTCCTCACAACATGGTGGCTAGGTTCCCAGGGTAAGTGTCCCAAGAGAGAACACAGAGGGAAACTGTATCACCTATTCTAATCTAAACTTGGAAGACATACAGCATCACTTCCACAGGCATTCCATTCACTGAGATAGTTACAAAGACTTTCTTGGGTTCGAGACTGAACAGGAAATAGATTCTATCTCTTGATGAGGAAGTGGCAAGGTTCTAGAATAGTCTATGAAGCCAGAAATACTGTTGTGGCCACAATTGGAAAATACAATCTTTCATATGTAGAAACTAATAATGGATAATGTTCAACATTCTGTTTGATAGAATATTAAAACATTCTATATAATTATATTAATTTTTGACACACTTTTTAAAAAATTTTTATTTATTTATGATAGTCACACAGAGAGAGAGAGAGAGAGAGAGGCAGAGACACAGGCAGAGGGAGAAGCAGGCTCCATGCACCGGGAGCCTGACATGGGATTCCATCCCGGGTCTCCAGGATCGTGCCCTGGGTCAAAGGCAGGCACCAAACCGCTGTGCCACCCAGGGATCCCTATAATTATATTAATTAAAACAGTGTGTTATGGGGACCTCTGGGTGGCTCAGCAGTTGAGCGCCTGCCTTCAGCTCAGGGTGTGATCCTGGAGTTCCAGGATCGAGTCCTACATCGGGCTTCCTGCATGAAACCTGGTTCTCCCTCTGCCTGTGTCTCTGACTCTCTCTCTCTCTGTCAAGAATAAATAAATAAAATCTTTAAAACAAAACAAAACAAAAAAACAGTGTGTCATGGGTGACGAATAGATAAATAGAATCAACAGAAGAGGAGAAGGTCCAGGAACAGACCCAACTATAAAAGGGAACTTAGCATATGATAAAGGTATGAAAGGAAACAACTATAATAAGGAAATGAGGGCAGCCCCGCTGGCTCAGCGATTTAGCGCTGCCTTCCGCCTGGGTCGTGATCCTGGGGACCCAGAATCCAGTCCCGTGTCGGGTTTCCGGCACGGAGCCTGCTTCTTCCTCTGCCTGTGTCTCTGACTCTCTCTCAATCTGTGTCTCTCATGAATAATAAATAAAATCTTAAAAAAAAAAAAAAAAAAAGAAAAGAAAATGAGGGCACTTGGCTGGCTCAGTGGAGCATGTGACTATTGATCTCCAGGTTGTGAGTTCGAGCCCTACGTTGAGTGTAGAGATTACTTAAAAATATATTAAAAAAAAGAAAGAAGAAAGAAAGAAAGAAAGAAAGAAAGAAAGAAAGAAAGAAAGAAAGAAAGAAAGAAAGAAAGAAAGAAAATGGGATGCCTGGGCGGCTCAGCGGTTGAGCTCAGGGCGTGATCCCAGAGTTCTGGGATCAAGTTCCACATTGGGCTCCCTGCAGGGAGCCTGCTTCTCCCTCTGCCTGTGTCTCTGCCTCTCTCTGGGTCTCTCATGAATAAATAAATAATATCTTAAAAAGAAAAAAATGAAAACAAAAAAATAAGAAAATGATACTTATTTTGAAAAGACTGGCCATCCATTTGGAAAACAAACAAATTAAATTAGATCCTATGGAAGACATGATTGATTGGTTGAACAACCTTTCCTAAAACTCTTTTCCCCTGATCACCAAAGGTAACTTATATCTTTAATTTTATGGTAATAATTCTATTATTTTATCTTTACCACATATGTATTTATTCATAAACAACATATTGTTCAGTTTTGCCTGCCATTAAATGTTTGTAAATTGCATTGCACTGTATGTTTTCTTCTGTTTATAGTTCTTTCACTGTTTCTTTTCTTTTAGATTTCTATTTATTTATCCATGAGAGATAGAGAGAGAGAGGCAGAGACACAGGCAGAGGGAGAAGCAGGCTCCATGCAGGGAGCCTGATGCAGGACTCAGGACTCCAGGATCACGCCCTGAGCTGAAGGCAGATATTCAACCACTGAGCCACCCAGGTGTCCCTCTTTCACTGTTCATCTATGTAGATACATGTAGCTGTGGCTCATTGTTCCCACTGCCCTATGACATTCCATCATATAAATATACCACAACTTATCACTTTACTGATGATGGACATTGGGGTTTCCAGTTTTTGCTAATGCAAACAGTGAGACTATAAACCTTACTGCCTCTGTCTTTAGGAAATGCCTGTAGGATTGTTGAATCATAGGATATTCACATATTCAACATTATCAAGTAATTCCAAATTCTTTTCCAAAATGATTATAGCAAATTGCGTCCCTGCCAGTAGTGGGTAAGGGCTCCTGTTGGCTCACAACCCTGTCAGCTCTCAGCATTGCCAGACTTTGTAATTGTTGCCAATTTAGCGGGTATGAAACGGTATCTTATTGTGGTTTTAATTTGAATTTTCTTGATTACTATAGAGGGAGAACAACTTTTCATATGTTTATGCTCCGGTTCTGCTTCTTTTATGAAATTCCCGTTGATTTTCTCTGCCCATTTTTCTGTTTGGGTGTTTATCTTTTCATCATAGAAGGCCTTTATAAATTCCAGATAATAATCCTTGCCAGTTATGTGTCTTGAAAATACCTTCTCCCAATTTGTGGCTTGATTTTACATTCTTTGCATAGCAGTTTTTAAAATAAATTTAGGTTTTTAATATTAATTATCTAAATTTATCAGCATTGCCTTTTATGGTTTGCTTTCTCGTGTTTAAGAAATTTACTCCCAATATCACGAGGCATTGTGCAATTAGTATCTAGAGCATATTCTGAATCCAGATAGCCTAGTTTCATATCTTGGCTCCCTCGATTACTGTATAACATTGGGCAAATTATTAACCTCTCAATTCTTTAGTCTTCTTATTTGTAAAATAGGGATAATCACGGTACCTATCTGATAGAGTTGCTATGAGATAAAGTGGCAACATATATGAGGCCCTTAGAGAAATCCTCAGCACATATTAAACTCTATATAAATACTTGCTATTGTTGTGGTGATGCTTATCAGATTATTTTTACTATTACTTCTCAGAGCAAGGTACATTTTACCTTACTCAGCATTGTATCCCCAGCTCCTAACACAATGCCTGGCATAAATGAATACCTGCCTGTTTTTCCTATCTTAACCCTTTCCCCCCATGCAACCTCATCTTCTACAGTGCTGTCAAAATAATCTCCCTTACAAAGCTATGATACTTTTTCTCCCTTTACCAAAATTTCCATTTATTCCCTGCCACCTGCAAATTCCTAATTTACCCCAGTCTCATTCTCTAATCAAAGTGCCCTAAATCCCCCTTCTTACCAAATAATGGTGTTCGGGGGTATCTCTCCATCAGTCTATACCCATATTTGTATAATGAGTATCTACAAGTATATATACATACAGTCTAGGGCAGTGTCCAAGAGATGGGCTGCAAAGGCAGACTGCCTGTCTTTGGATACTGATCCAGCACTTACTACATATGTAACTGTGGACAAGTCCCTTCACTCCTCCAAATCTCAGTTTCTTTGCCTGTAAAATGGAGACAATAAGTACCTACTTCAAAGAGCTACCATGAGCCTTAAATGAGATGTTTAGCACTTGGGATGGTGCATAGCACACAGTAAACACTAAATGAATTTTTGAATTTTTGCTGTTATTAGAAAACCTTCTTGCCAGTATATCCTTATTCTCACCCAAACTCTGCAATTCCCTGGGTTCTCCCAGTACTCACAGAAGCCAGTAGTACCTTAATGGGAGACTATAAAGGGCAAAAGTGATGAGATTAGGCAGCATTGCTGTCCTCTTCACAAAAGTACACTGGTGGGACACCTGAGTGGCTCAGTGGTTGAGCATCTGCCTTTGGCTCAGGGTGTGATGCCAGGGTCCCAACGTCCTGGGATGGAGTCCCACATCAGGCTTCCCACAGGGAGCCTGCTTCTCCCTCTGCCTATGTATCTGCCTCTCTTTCTATGTCTCTCATGAATAAATAAAATCATTTTTAAAAAACTACACTGATAACGAGACCAGAGAATATATTAGAAGTCATGACTGCAAATATAGTTTTAGGTATAACATATCTGTTGTGCAAAACAGAATACAACCATTCAAAAAACTTGCAGGCCCTTACCTCTGAAATCACATGCAAAACTTGGTCTGCATGTGCATTTTTCATGGCAGAAGTTCATTGTTTTCATTTGATTCATGACCTAAAAAAATCCTTAACGAAAAGAGTTAAGAACCCATGACCTATTCATTACTATTCTGAGAGTTCCTGTAGGCATCCAGCACCCCCTGGGGGTGTCAGTCAAAATTCCAATGTTCGCTGAGTGCAGAACTATAGGGATGCAGATATATTAGCAACTGTTTGTAAGAAAATAAAGTACCCGCGGGAAACCCAGGAACGTTTAGCATTTTAAGTAAATGTGGTACAGCTGCGGAGGTTTTGAGGCCTCCACAGAGAGAACCGTTGAGCCTGTGTTTGCATATTTGTTGTGCGCGCTTGTACGCTGTGTTGAAGGTGGGGTCAGGGGGTGTTCAACTTGTTTTTCATCTAAAGGAGGCTATGTGAGCTTACAGCGAACCTTCATCACACTACCCGTCGTTTCCTAGCTTTCTTATCATCCATTGATTCTTTTCTTCCAGTAGCTCTGACGACCGAGGGTAAAACTGAAACCCGGAAAGAGAAGGCAAAGGAAAAGCAGGCTAGCTCCGAAGGGAGCCCAGCGCCCGGCCTTTGGTCCTGCGGTCCCTTTAAGAGAAGAACCTCTTGGGACCGGCAGTCGCAACCGACCCCAGTTTTAACCGAAACCTAACCCGGACTTCCCCCTCTTCACTCAAATAAGACCAACTTTGGATTTTCCCTCCCCTATTGACCAATCAGAATCTGTTACTAGGCAGACTTTAGGTGCCGCCGGGGCGAGCCTGGCGCCTTCTGTCTCCGGGTGGCAGCAACGACCAATGAGAGAGCAGGTCGCCGGAGTATCTAGGCAGATCGGGACCGTTCCAGCCATTCAGAAAAAAGAAAATAAAGTAGCGCTCTAGCCCGCTGGGCCAGGACCGTGGGGCTGGGCTCGAGTGAAGGTGGCTACGAGGTAGTTTCTCTTTCTCCCTTACCTTGATTGTTGCTTGTGTTGGGAGGCGACGGTTCGGGGGGGGGGGGGGGGGGGGGGCAGAGGGAGGTACTGTGAGTTGGGAGGAGAGCAGAAGGAGATTTTGGCTATATTTCCAACAGCTCCTTCACCCGTGTGCACGTGCCCCGAATGTGGGACCCCGTTCCCCCAACCGGGCTTCCTCCGCCCAGCCCGGGAGTTCGCCGCCCTGTACCCCCGCCCCTCGGCGACGCGGGATTGAAGCAGGGGGAAGGGAGGAGGTGGGGTGCCCTCGGGATGGGAGGTTAGGGAGATGACGTAGGGCCCGGCGACGTGGGGAGGGGGACCACGGGGGAGCCGTGGCCACATTCAGTGATGGGAACCTGGGCCCGGATTTTGTCAAGGCTGCAAGGGCAGAATATATTCGTATCCTTTCTGACCCCCCAGGAGAATTCAGGCGTGAGGACTAGCTTAGAGAAACGGAGAACTTTGTGTTGTGGTGGTTATTGTTTTTGTTTTCTTGGGGGGAGGAGGGCAGTACTGGGTCAGAGGCAGAAATGGACATTTTCAACATCGATTCCCAGTCCCCCTATCTCTTCCTTTACAGTTTTCCACATTTAGAAGCCGGCAGAAAGGTGGGACAGACAGAATGGAGATGGCAGAGATCTCTTTGGGTAGATGTGGGCCTGGAGAAGTAATGGGGTAATTTCTAATTTTTGGAGAAGGCAAGCGGTGAGAAAAAGACCACTGAGGAAATTCAGAGGCTTTCTCTCTGTTTCTGTTTGTTTCTGGGTAGGGAAATAAGGTGTCCCCCCACCCCCACCCCCCACCCTGGGCCAGGGGAAGGGAGGTTAACTCTTCCTGCCTGGTCTCCTCTTGACTCTAGCCCTCATGCGGGGATGGCAGAAGATGAACCCAATGCCAAGAGCCCGAAGACTGGGGGAAGGGCCCCCTCAGGTAGTGCTGAGGCGGGAGAACCCACCACCCTTCTTCAGAGGCTCCGAGGTACCATTTCGTAAGTACTCATCACCACCTCCAAATCTTGCTCCGGAGCTGTAGCACTTCACTTCCTTTGTGGATGAACTGCCTCTCCCTGAGCAAGTGCCTCTGAGCACCAGGAGGGAGGTTCTTTATCTCATAGCAGTTGTTGCGTGACACCACCCCCCCACCCCCCCACCCCCCTTGTTCTGCATCTCATTCCTCTTACTCTTCCTAACAAAAAGACACCAGAGAAAATCTTGTGTGTGACCTCCGACTTTCTCCTCTTCTCCACAGCAAGGCCGTGCAGAACAAAGTCGAGGGAATCCTGGTAAGTATTTTCCAAAAGAGGGCAATAGAGAGGTGCAATTGGTGGAGAGTGAGGATGATGAAGTTAGGCATAACTGACATGTTTATGTGGGAGACGCAGTGTTGTCTTTCCTGTCAGAACATAAGTGGCTTTGCAACTTGTTGCCAGTTTGACCTTGATCACCTTACCTTATCTCTCCGTGACCTGTTGTGTAGATGCCCAATGAGAATAATATCAAAGCCCATCCTCTCCACTCCCCCTCTCACTGTGGTAGCTCACAAGGGCGCTCCTCAGAGCACAGCGAACACCCAGCCCCAAATAATTTCTGAGGTCCTTTTTCAGTCTGTCTCTAAGGCAGCCAGACTCTTGGCGAAGGATCAGAAAATCCTACCTTGTGTACTTCTTGGCCTTATTTTTTTCTCCTGCCTCTGTTCTCCCTACCTCAGCAAGACATACAGAAATTCTCAGACAACGACAAGCTGTATCTCTATCTTCAGCTCCCCTCAGGGCCCAGTACTGGAGACAAAAGGTAAGTTTGGTGCTAGAGTTTAAGATCTCAGAGGTTCTGGTTCTTAAAGGAAGGCTCACTGGGATGGGGCTGGGTGAATAGGAATACTCATAACAGCGGTCCTTGGTGAGAAGAATGGTCCCTGTCCTGCCCTGGTTTGCCAGGAAAAGGTGGATTCTGGGTGAAGTGATTTGGTCCAGCACTGCTGAAGTGGTAGTCTGGATAGAACCACAACTATTCCAATCTTGGTAAGGCTTGTCCCTTTTACTTCTATTGCAGCTCAGAGCCAAGTACACTCAGCAATGAGGAGTACATGTATGCCTATAGATGGATCCGCAACCACCTAGAAGAGCATACTGACACCTGTTTGCCAAAGCAAAGTGTTTATGATGCCTATCGGTGGGTGAATTGGGGTGTGGGTGGGTTGGTGGCCATAGGACTACCCCCTCGCCCCTGGAGAGCTCCCTGCCTTGATAGAGCCTGACTGCTTAAAGGGTTTCCCAAACCTAATGCTAGGGACCCTCCGAATCTAACCATGACCTCCTTCTTTGAGTGTCTTCCCACTCTGCCCTCCCCCACTCACTCAGGAAGTACTGTGAGAGCCTCGCCTGTTGCCGTCCACTCAGCACAGCCAACTTTGGCAAAATCATCAGAGAGATCTTCCCTGATATCAAAGCCCGAAGGCTTGGTGGCCGGGGCCAGTCCAAGTATCCTTGAGTGGAGAGGTTGTGGTGGGAGGGCCCGGGGAGGAAAACTTAGGGTGTGGAGGGCCAGGAGTGGAAACAGCCTAACCTTCCCATGGGGTTTGGAGATCCCCACTGTTGGCTGCTCTTTAACTTGCCTCAGATATTGCTACAGTGGGATACGAAGGAAGACCTTGGTATCTATGCCACCCTTGCCTGGACTTGACCTGAAGGGTTCTGACAGTGTAAGTTACAACCAACCCTCCAATTGCATTCTTTTCTCCAAGGTGGAGGGCTGACACAGCCAAGGTCATTTCTGCACATAGCTTCTAGGTATATAGGATATGCCCTTCTACCTTCCCTGTGGCCTAGGCAGAGGATGAAGAGAATTTGTGGGTTTCTGGGATGAGTTACTCCCATCTCCAGTCTGGTCTTGCCACAGTTGACACTGGTGTCTGAAAGGGGCCAAGGGTCCTTTATTTTGGAGTGTGATTGGGCATGTCCTTCCCTACTGCAGCCAGAAATGGGCCCAGAAGTAACCCCAGCACCTCGGGATGAGCTGGTGGAGGCTGCCTGTGCTCTGACCTGTGACTGGGCAGAACGAATCCTGAAACGGTCCTTCAGTTCCATCGTTGAGGTCGCCCGCTTCCTGCTGCAGCAGCATCTCATCTCTGCCCGATCTGCACATGCCCATGTGCTCAAGGCGATGGGGCTTGCTGGTGGGTGGACCCTCTCTCGTTCCCAAGCAGCTGTCAGCCACTCTCCATGTCATAGGCCCTCCCACCTACTAGGACAGAGACACCTTGCATTTGTCTTCTAGTCCTAGTGACCCTTGTAGGACATAAGAACATGCCTTACAACTGCCTTCTTTCCCCTTCTCAGAGTCACCTCCCTTGTCCATTGTTTCCTCCTCACCTTTGCCTTACTGCATTTTCTGGCACCTCTGCAGAAGACGACGAACATCCCCCTCGGGAGCGGTCATCTAAATCCAAGAATGGTGTAGAGAGCCTAGAAGGTGGAGCCCAGAAGAAACCAGAGAGACCAGCCCAGGTAAGGAAGTTGTTGCCCTGACCTTGCTGCCCTGGGCTGGGGGCTTAGTATCCCTTTTCCCATATTTTCTCACCCTCCCGCGTCTGTATTTGCTCTGATGTCCAGTCTTCCCACTTATGTCCTCTTTTTACCTTTTAGCCTCTTAAGGAGATGGAACCCCGGGCTGGGGCTGGCCCCACTGCACGCAGTGAGCGGAAGAAGAGTGTAGTGGAGAGTCCAGCCCCAGCAGCCAATAACCCACAGGTTAATGCCCTGGTGGCCCGGCTGCCTCTGCTCCTTCCTCGGGCCCCTCGCTCACTTATCTCGCCAATCCGAGTCTCTCCACCCATCCTGGCCCCCAAGCTTTCTTCGGGCCCTCTGAAAGTGGCTACACTGCCTCTGCCCAGTAGGGCTGGGGGACCCCAGGCAGCTATGCCCTTCATTAACATGATCTTACCGACTGTTCCTGCTTTGCCTGGACCTGGATCTGGACCCGGACCCGGGCCTGGGCAAGTCCTGCCTGGGGTGCTCGCTCAGCCGCGGGTCACAGAGAACAGGGAATTAGGCATAGGTGGTGACCCGGGACCCCATGACAAGGGTGTCAAGAGGACAGCTGAAGTACCTGTGTGTGAGGCCATTGGGAAGGATCCACTGGCTAAAGCAGCAAAGCAGGATATAGAGGATACAGGAAGCGATGCCAAAAGGAAACGGGGGCGCCCTCGAAAAAAATTAGGTGGAAGTAGGGAAAGGAACTCTCCCCCTGACAAATCAGCAGCTGCCATGGACTCTGCCCCATCCTCACGGTTACCGCAGGAGACATGGGCCTCTGGAGGGGGGAGCAGCTCAGCTGGACGGTCAGGGAGGCCAGGGCCACTGGGACAGGCTGAGAAGGGGATGGTGCTTGTCCAGGGTCAGGAGGATGGCGCTGTGTCCAAAGGGGGAAGGGGCCCCAGTGCCCAACATGCCAAAGAAGCAGAAGATAAAATGCCTGTGGTCACCTCAAAAGTGAGTGTCATCAAGGGCAGTAGAAGCCAGGAGTCTCTTCACTTGGTAAAGGAAGAGGTAGATACTGCAGCACAGGGTAATAAAGACTTAAAGGGGTATGTGCTTCCAAATTCCTTATTCCACGTAGGGAAAGACCCCAAAGCAGCTCCCCCGTGATAGGTATGTGCGGAAGGGTGTTTATACTCATGTTAGCTCTACCTGCCTAGCAGGGGCCCTTCTCTGCACTTGCTTCTCGTTTGGCTCTTCTTTTCCTAAGGAATTCATTCTCATGTACAGACAGCTGATGCACCCTGTTTTCCTACACAGTATTTGGCTCCTGCCTCTGACCTTTCCAGCTCAGTAGCCTTGGCTTTAGAGTCATTGACAAATCTGTTGCCACTGTCTAACCTAGACCTCTATGCCATCCTCTGGGAAGATTAGGAATGGAGTAAGTACGATGAATGTATAGGCTAGGATTCTGTTGGTTTTAAGTCGTTAAAAGAAAAAAAAAAAAAGCACCTAACTCAGACTGGCTTAAAGACTTACTGGCTCAGATACTGGAAAGTCCAGAGGTAGTACTGGCTCCAGGAAAAGCTGATGCAGTAGCTCAGTGTGTCTCTAAAACCTGATTGATTTTCCCCCTTGCTACCTTCTGTAGAATCATCTTAAATCTGGGCCACCTAGTGGCTGCCAGAACTCCTGGAATTATACATTTTCTCCTTTACAATCAACCAGAAAGGGAGGGCAATCAACCAGAAAGGGAGGGCGGAGGGGCATCTTTATGCCAGGAATCCTAGCAAAGCCTTAAGATTAACTCTGATTAGGCCAGCCTGGGTCACATGCCGACCCCTAACCAATTACTGTGGCCAGAAGAATGATGTATGCTAATTTGCTCATTTGCATCAGGGAAAGGCTGGGATCAGCCTCCTTAGAATCATGTAGGTCTCCAAATAGGAACTGATTTGGGCAGTTCCTGGGGAGGTTGCTGACACCTGGGGAGGTTGCTGAACACTAGGAAGTATATGTGGTTTTGGCTGGCTAGGTTGGGATCAGCTACACCTGTTTCCTTTTTCTCTCACCATCTTGCATTTTTCCTTACTGCAGCTATAACCTCTTTCCTCTTGTAGGCTTGGAAGGACTGAGAGGGAAGTCACTCTCCTTTAGGAACTATCTCTTTAGTCTCATTTAGGTGACAATCCCTACATTTCAGAGATGGGGAGCCTTCCCTTTCCTGTTTCTTTTTCTTTTTTTTTTTTTCCTTTCCTGTTTCTGAATGGTTTTCTCATTCTGCCTCCCTGTCCCTGACCCTACTGCCACTTTCAGCGAGTGGAAGATTTACTTCCTAGTCATTTTATTAAATCCATTCTGTATCCACCAGGTGTCAGTCTCTTGTCATACACTTGTCAGGCTTTAGCCAGGATTGTGGGGTTTAGTTTAGGTGTATGGCAGGAGGTAGCTCTGCACATCAGCGAGCACCAGTAAGAAGGGAATCCAGATGTTATCCTTTGAAAAGGAGTAAACCAACCAGTTTTTACTGAGGACCTACTTTGTCTTCTGCATAAGAGTAGCTTCTGTCAGGGAATCTTGGTTCTGCCAAGGAAACAGATTTTCTTTCAGGGAGACTTCATTTGTTTCCACCACAGCAGATTTTTAAAAATTATATGTAATATTTGGTATCTATAAAGAATATATTTAACATGAATAAATTATGAAACATAATGTTAAATGAATACCTTTGACCTATCACCCCAACTTATACATTAAAACCTTAGAAATACCATTGAGTTTCTTGTGTTTCTGCCCATTCCTTTTCTACTGCCTCTCCCCTGGAGGTAACCACTGTCCTTAATTTTGTGTTTATCACCTGACACACACACACAAATATATGTGTGTGTATATATTTAACCATATATGTATAATATCTTTGAAAATTATTGTTCAATTGTTTTAGCTTTACAAAAAATTTATGCTCTAACAGTCCCCTGCAGTTTACCTTTTTTTCACTTAACATTATTTCTAAGATTCATCTATGCTGTAAGTAGCTATAATTCGTTCATTTTCACCGATACCATTCCATCAAGTACGTAAGCCACAAGTTATGCGTTTGCCTATTAATGGGCATTTGGGTTGTTTACAATTTTTTGCTATTGCAAACAATGCTGCTGTGAACATTCTTGTACCGGTTAGTGACTTTTTTAAAAAGTAACATTTCTAAAAAGGTTTCTAAGATTGTTCATTTGGTCTGTACACCCTCTGAGTTGGGGAATGTTCCCTCTTATTCTCTGGAAGAGTTGACCTCAGATTGAAATGAGCTGTCCCTTGAAGGTTTGGTAAAACTCAGTTTGAACCATTTTTACCTGGCATTCTAACATATAAAGCAAACACAGAACAACATAAGACATCTGGTAAAATTTTTTAGAATTGTAACCACTGATTCAGTTTAATAATTATAGGCTGTTTGGATTTTCTTTCTGAGTCAAGTTAGGGTGTTTTTCTAGGATTTTGTGCATTTCATGTCTTTTTATTATTATTTTTTTTTATTTATTATTATTATTTTTTTATTTATGATAGTCACAGAGAGAGAGAGAGAGAGGCAGAGACACAGGCGGAGGGAGAAGCAGGCTCCATGCACCAGGAGCCCGACGTGGGATTCGATCCCGGATCTCCAGGATCACGCCCTGGGCCAAAGGCAGGCGCCAAACCGCTGCGCCACCCAGGGATCCCCATGTCTTTTTTTTAAAATAATAAATTTATTTTTTATTGGTGTTCAATTTACCAACATACAGAATAACACCCAGTGCTCATCCCGTCAAGTGCCCCCCTCAGTGCCCGTCACCCATTCACCCCCACCTCCTGCCCTCCTCCCCTCCCTAGCTCGTTTCCCAGAGTTAGGAGTCTTTATGTTCTGTCTCCCTTCCTGATATTTCCCACACATTTCTTCTCCCTTCTCTTATATTCCCTTTCACTATTATTTATATTCCCCAAATGAATGAGAACATACAATGTTTGTCCTTCTCCGATTGACTTACTTCATTCAGCATAATACCTTCCAGTTCCATCCACGTTGAAGCAAATGGTGGGTATTTGTCGTTTCTAATGGCTGAGGAATATTCCATTGTATACATAAACCACATCTTCTTTATCCATTCATCTTTCGATGGACACTGAGGCTCCTTCCACTGTTTGGCTATTGTGGACATTGCTGCTATAAACATCAGGGTGCAGGTGTCCCGGCATTTCATTGCATCTGTATCTTTGGGGTAAATCCCCAACAGTGCAATTGCTGGGTCGTAGGTCAGGTCTATTTTTAACTCTTTGAGGAACCTCCACACAGTTTTCCAGAGTGGCTGTACCAGTTCACATTCCCACCAACAGTGTAAGAGGGTTCCCTTTTCTCCGCATCCTCTCCAACATTTGTGGTTTCCTGCCTTGTTAATTTTCCCCATTCTCACTGGTGTCAGGTGGTATCTCATTGTGGTTTTGATTTGTATTTCCCTGATGGCAAGTGATGCAGAGCATTTTCTCATGTGCATGTTGGCCGTGTCTATGTCTTCCTCTGTGAGATTTCTCTTCATGTCTTTTGCCCATTTCATGATTGGATTGTTTGTTTCTTTGGTGTTGAGTTTAATAAGTTCTTTATAGATCTTGGAAACTAACCCTTTATCTGATAGGTCATTTGCAAATATCTTCTCCCATTCTGTAGGTTGTCTTTTAGTTTTGTTGACTGTATCCTTTGCTGTGCAAAAGCTTCTTATCTTGATGAAGTCCCAATAGTTCATGTTTGCTTTTGTTTCTTTTGCCTTCGTGGATGTATCTTGCAAGAAGTTACTGTGGCCGAGTTCAAAAAGGGTGTTGCCTGTGTTCTTCTCTAGGATTTTGATGGAATCTTGTCTCACATTTAGATCTTTCATCCATTTTGAGTTTATCTTTGTGTATGGTGCAAGAGAGTGGTCTAGTTTCATTCTTCTGCATGTGGATGTCCAATTTTCCCAGCACCATTTATTGAAGAGACTGTCTTTCTTCCAGTGGATAGTCTTTCCTCCTTTATCTTATTTCCACTTCAGTTGCTCCAGAAATTTGCTATTTTACTTGTCTATGATCAGCTACTATTTTGGGCTTTGTCGATCTTCTCTCTCATGTGTTGTTTTCCATTTCATTAATTCTGAATATTATCTGTAGTATTTCCTTTCTTCTACTTTTAGATTTAATTTTATGTTATTCAATAACATCTTGACATTTATCTAATTTTCAAGCTCTGTTTTTTCTGCTGTAAGTTTTTAAGAACCGTTTCTCTACATTCCCCCAATTTTTTGGTTGTATTTTAATTATACCTTAGTCCTAAGAATATTTAATTTACCTTTATGGCTTTTTAAACTTATAAATTATTTGGAAAAGTTTTATGAATTTCCAAATGTCTGGATATTTTAAATTTTATCATTTTCAGCTTAATCATTTGTGCTCAGAGATGTGGTTATCTGATACTAAGTCTTTGAAATTTGTCTGGATTGTTATTTTATATATTTTTTTAATTTTAAAGATTTTTATTTATGATAGACATAGAGAGAGAGGCAGAGACACAGGCAGAGGGAGAAGCAGGCTCCATGCTGGGAGCCTGACGTGGGACTTGATCCCAGGACTCCAGGATCACGCCCTGGGTCAAAGGCAGGCGCTAAACCACTGAGCCACCCAGGGATCCCGTTATTTTATATATTTCTGTAACTTTTGCTCCATATCTAAATGTTTTGTTTTCTGCTCACTCTTGCCTGTGATAGCTTGTTTCTTCGTATGTTTTCAGTTTGGGGGTTTTGAGCTCATATTTTGTTCAACTTAATCTATGGGAATCCAGAGAGCCTTAGTTGGGGGTACTCTCCTCCAGAGAAGATTTGCAATTGCTTCTGCCAGGAGCCAAATGATTCTCCTGACCTGGGCCTGTGTTAGCCCCTCAGGAGCCTCACTTCAGTCTGGACATCCCCAGTTTTCTCCCCTCTCTCTTTTTTTTTTTCCCCCTCTCTTAGCCTCTGTTCATAATACCCATATTGGCATTTGTCTGCGAGGAAACCTGCTGCTCTTGCTGCATGTTGCTCGTCTTTCATACACTTTTCAGCTTAATGTCATTTCCTTCCTTTCATGGTTTCTCTTACTTTCTAATGAGCCCAGCAAAGTGCTAAACATTATGTCTGTTGTCATTTATCCAGGATTTACTTGTATTTTAATGGGAGAACCCTCTTACCCAGGCTGCTGGAAATACCCATTACTGCAGTTTTTATATTTTCCCTCTTGTAATGTCTATTTCCTCATCCACCAAGTGTCATATGTTTTTTCAGTTTAGCTCTAAGTTGAAAATAATTTATAACTTACTTTTTAAATAATCATTTCTATTAAACCAAGACAAGCTCTACATGTCTAGTTTATGGCCCCAAATAAATGAACTTGTTTATTTTTGTGGATAATAAGCAACTTTCTTCAGAAACGAAAGCAAATGCCACATTCATCCATATACTAAACAGGTGGACTAATGTTATTATATATCTGTCTGTTTCATCTCAAGTCATGGTTCCTCAGGAGGCCTATCCCTTCTTTGCCTAGGATTGTCCTGCTGGCTCTATACTATGAGATAAAGCTAAGCACAATACATATATAACACATTACTTAAGAAATGTTCATGAGGACGTATTTGTTTGCTGGAAAGAGCATGAATTCAGTTCACATCTTAGCTTTACCACTTATGATTTTGAACATTTATTTAGTCCAATTTTCAAACTGTAGATTGCAACCCATTCATGGGTTGTGAAACTGATTTAGCAGGATGCAAAACAATGTTTTCATAAAGTGAAATAGAAAATATCAGGATACATCGCATATATAGTAAGGATAAATATTTCATGAAACCTTTATTTCAATGAAGACACATTTGTGTGTTCTTCAGTGATTATGATATAAAATGTATTTCTTATTGTGGGTTGAAGTAAAACAACCTTGAAAAAAATGACTTAACCATTCTGAAGCTCAGTTTCCATAAAATGGTCTATCTCTTTCACAGGATTGTAATGAGGAATAAATGAGGTAATGTTTGTTTTCATACACATCAGGGGCTTGGGCAGTAACTGCTGGCTTATCTTTTCTCTGAAAAACACCCCCAGGGACACTTGTGTGGCTCAGTCAGTTAAGCATTGGACTCTTGATTTCAGTTCAGGTCATGGTCTTAGGGTCCTGAGGTTAAGCCCCACATTAGGCTCTATACTCAGGGCAGTCTGCTTGTCCCATTCCCTCTGTCCTCTCCCATGTTCTCACTGTCTAAAATAAATATATAAAATCTTTAATGTAATGTAAGTAAAAATAGGTTCAGTGTGGTGAGGAATTTTAAAGACTGTCATAAATGTCATATTTTTTTAAGATTTTATTTATTTATTCATGACAGACACAGAGAGAGACAGGGAGAGAAAGAGAAAGGGAGAGAGGGAGAGACACAGGCAGAGGGAGAAGCAAGCTCCATGCAGGGAGCCCAACGTGGGACTCTATCCTGGGACTCCAGGATCACACCCGCTGAAGGCGGCGTTAAACTGCTGAGCCACCCGGGCTGCCCTAATGTCATACTTTTAATATGGGATTAGCATTCAGTTTTATAATTTGACAACTGAGGTCAAGAAGAAGAGAAAAGTGGGGTGCCTGGGTGGTTCAGTCGGTTAAACATCTGCCTTTGACTCAGGTCATGATCCCAGGGTCCTGGGATCAAGCCCTACATTGAGCCCCACATCATCAAGCCACACATCATCAAGCCCTGAGGCCAACATTGGACTCCCTGCTCAACGGGAAGCCTACTTCTCCCTCTCTCTCCACCTGCTGCTCCCACTGCTTGTGCACTCACTTTCTGTCAGATAAATAAAAATCTTTAAAAAATAAATAAATAATAAATCTAAAAAAAAGCAAATAGAAAGAAGAAAAACTAGTGAAAATATTTACTTAATATTTTTAATTTATTAATTCATAAAAAATAACCTTTTCCAAACAACAAGAACAACCTAAAAATCAGTAAGACAGTTGCATTGTTTTACATTTCTGGAAATCCCTTTAATGCCTGACTCGATTCTCATATCTGCTTCTTTTTTTTTTTTTCATATCTGCTTCTGCATTTCCTCTGTTGCTATATCAACAAACATAATTTTTTCTCTGTGTGGTAGAAACTAAGGATATGGCTAGAAAACAAGATGAGTCCTCTCCTGACTTGAGTTCAGAATAGAGAGGTTTGGAGACTCTTAGAAACAGAGTAACCAAAAAAGCAAAAAACAAACAAAAAACACCTCCAGAAAAAGTCAGAAAGACCAAGTCATACAGAAATGCAAAGAAATTCACGCTTGGGCCCTTAAAAGCTGTAAACACAGACAACTCAACACTCTCCCGCTTAATATTGTATTTCTGGGGTGAGGGCAGGGAAGGAGGTCTTACTTGGTTAATAAAGGTCTTAATAGGGGCACCTGAGTGGTTCAGCTGGTTAAGCGTCTGACTCTTGATTTCAGCTCAGGTCACAACCTTAGGGTTGTGAGATCAGGCCCATATGGGGCTCTGCACTGGGTATGGATGGAGCCTGCTTAAGATTTTCTCTCTCCCTCTCCCACTCCATCACCTCCCTCCCCCCTAAAAAATAATAAAATAAAGGACTTAATAACTGACTGTAGCTATAAAAAAAGTTCCCACTTAAAGTTTGAAAAGAAATGTTCTTGAAATCTTGTTTTGTTGTTGTTGGAAAACAAATCTTAGGGCTTTCACATCCCTTTTCACAATGTTTCAAAAACTAGCCTTAAGAGGGCACCTGGGTGGCTCAGGCTTAACAGTCTGACTTCCACTGGGGTCATGGTTTTGGGATCCTGGGATCCAGCCCCATGCCGAGCTCTGTGCTCAGCAGGGAGTCGGTTTCTCCCTCTGCCCTCCCTCCTAATTCTCTCTCTCTCTCTCTCCCCTAAATAAATAAATAAAATCTTAAAAAAAAAAAAAAAAAAAGGCGTTAAGGCCCTTGAGAATCCTACCCCTGGAAGGGAGGGATGTGTGACACTTTAAACTCTAGGCTCAAGCAGGATCATCACCTCTTGACCCTTGCCTGACAGCTGATTGGGAGCTGGCCAAGAGTTACAGGACCCAACAGGTGGACTGGTGATTCCCCGCTGCAGACCAGTGGTGACAAATTCAAACTATCTTTGGCACTCTTGGCCTCTTTCTTTGCTCATCTTTCATTACTGTACTCCAACTTTAACCTAGTTTACCAGCTTGCCTCTCATAATTTGAGCAAATTCCCATTTCTATTCTTAAACATACTAATTTTTAGTCTTCAGAATGCTCTCTCTTCTTTCTTGATCTGGTGGATTGTGCCCAATATCTCTTCTAATACCTGGCTTACAGTATTTTTGAGAAGTCTTCCATTCATTCATTTGCCATATATTGAGTGGCTGGGCCTTCTGTATTAATCATACTATATTCCTTCAACAATTGGGTACTCCATTTGTTCCATTTTTGTACACACTGCATATTTTACATAGGTACTTTGAAACTACTACTATTTTTTATTCGGCCTCCCCATTTGCTTCCACATGTTTTTTTTTTTATTTCTTCTTGAACTTCCTGGTTAACCCAGTCATTCAATGCTGCCTCCCCATTAAACACAGAAACACTGAACCCTTTTCTTTCATCATCCTATATTATTGTCCCAATAACAGTAATGTAGTACTATGGTGGTAATCTGTACTCTAATCTTCACAACCCTATAAGGTGTTAATATTCTTGGGTCCACTTTGCAGACATAGAAACTAAGGTTCAAAGAGGTTACTTCCGTCCTCCCAAATGAATCGGCCTCTAAACGGCAGGAAGGCAGCATCCACGATCTGGGCTAGCCTCAAAAGTCTAAGTAAGGCCGCTGAGGGTGGGGACTGAGGCTCTGAGGAAGAGCTCCCCATCAGTACCACAGACAAATACACACAGCCAAAGCCAGAGGTCCATTTGCAAGGCGTGTTTTTGTTTATTTGCACGTGGTCTGGTTTTGCTGGGAAGCAGGGGTTACCATCACTCACCTCTCCCAACCTGGCCCGTCCGCCCCTCCCTGGAGGGGTCAACGTCCGGAGGCTGGAGGCCAAGGACTACCCGGCCGGCTGTGACCTCGGAGGCAGAACCACGGCCTCCAGTCGGCCACTAACAGCGGCAGATTGACGCGGTTGGACTACGCCATTCGTGCAGCGAGAAGGGGCGTTATCGTGACAGCGTCCTTCAAGATGAATAGGAAAAGGGTGGCTAGGGTGACTGTCTTCCCCACCCGCCTCTTCTCTCTCCAGTCCCCGCTGGGCCCCCTGCGTCCATCCCACGGCCTAATTTACTGAGTCTGGTGGAGTAGGGGAGAGCCACTGATAGCAGTTCCGGTAACTCAGTTGCTCACACAAACGGACTTATTCGCATATAATTTGCATGTTCAGGTACTTCTGGAAGTACCCAATGTGTCTATACTTCTTTCCCAACAGGGCACCCGGACCCGCCAACTGGCCGGCCGCTCTCCGCTTGAGGCCAGGAACCCCGACCCTCATCCGGTAGATCCTACTACTATCCCGGTTTCCTAGCCTCCGGAAGATTGGCCCCTCCTCCCACCCGTAGGCTCCTCCCTTCATCCTCTCCTCCCTCCCCTCTTCCCAATGCGTCTTCCCCGCCCCCTTTTCTATTTCTGAACAGGCATGTTCCGGGCAGCTCACCCGATTCCTTAGATTGCTATGGGATTGGTAGGATCCTGAGCGTCGGAGAAGCAGGAAGGCATACCCTAAGAAGGACTACTGGGACTCACAAGAAGAACTGAGGCCTACTGGCACTTTTTTTTTTTTTTTTGGTCTTGCTTTTGCAAGAGGGAGGAGAGGAGGCTGTGCGGCCGGGTGGAACCTGTCCAGGCAGCGCGAAGGCCCCCTCAGGCGGCGCCGAGGGCAGCCCCTAAGCCGGGGCCTGGCTCAGCCGCCGCGGCCGCTGTCAGGGAAGCGCAGGCGGCCAATGGAACCCGGGAGCGGCCGCAGCTGCTGAGGCGGCGGTGTCGGCAGCCCGACCCCGACCGCCCGCACCCCTCCGCTGGGGTCTCGGAGGTAAGCGACTCCCGTGCCTGAGCTCCCTGCCCCTGTGAGTGGGGGGTCCCGCTCCCACCCCGTCCCGCACAGCCTCCCCCCGCCCCCACACCTGGGTTGGACTACAAAACTGCCCTCCCGGTGGCAACTGGACCCTGGGTGCCTTTTCCACCCTTTCCCCTCGAGTCTGGGGTCCTTCGCTGCTTTTTTGGCTTCCTCCTCTGTTTAGCTCCTCCCTCTGCCCCGGGGATCCCCCTTCCTCCACACACACACCCTTATCCCTGTTGCCTCCGTCCCGAATTATTTTCTCCGAAGTCATGAGCCCTTTTCCCATCAGGGTACCTCTTGTAATGGCCATCCTCGTTTGTCCTTCCTCTTCATGTGTTCCTGCCCCAAATCTTCCCCACAGCCTCCGCCTTCATCCCTTTTCCTCTTTTGCCCCTTTCGTCCGCTGTCTCCCTGCCACCGCAGCATTGGGTTCCCATTTCCCTGAGCTCTCTCTTCTCTGTGGCCCTCTATTCATCTGTTTCTGATTCCATTACCTCACCGCCACCCACCCAGCTCCTGGCTTCCAAGAATTGCCTGTTCCCCTCCCCTTAAGGAATCTCGGGCCCTCGTCGTCATTCCCAAAGTACCGTTTGCATTGTACTTTGACCTTAATCCTTACCCTTCTTTAGAATGAAGATTTATGATCCCTGCAACTTTCTTTAACGTCCCTTTACCAAGCCCTCCTCAAATACCCCAGCCGCTAGAGATTTGTTCCTATAGAAGAGATCTGACAGCGTCCCTTCCCATTCAGGAATTCCATCTCTGACACTTTCTCCCTCCAGTTTCAAGGATTTTGCTGATCCTTGTGACCCTTGGTTCTGTTTCTCCTGTGGTCTCTATGTGTTCTCTGTTACATTTTTTTTTTATCTCTACATACCATATTATTTCAGGATCAGCTAAACCTTGACCTAAGAAGAAAATGTGTTGGGAGGAGTTGGGGGGAGCCTTAGCTGTCTCACTCAGGCTTTTCTGGACAGAAGCGTGTTTTGAAGGATGCAGCAAGTTTTGAAAAAGTTCCTATTAGCTTACACTTTGTTGACTACCCAGGATCAGCCACTAGAAGGGATGAACAGGCCTGCATGGAAACTGTATGAGATTGTGAGAAATTGTTTTGGATTACTTAATATTACACTTGTCTTTAAGGAATCACAGAGTAGAGTGTCTTCCCGCTCCTGTCCAAATCCAGAAGGAGTCCATTTATTGTCTGTGGCTTACTGGAATAGTTTCGGTTAATTCCATAAGGGCTTAGGCCTAGGGTGGAGTTGGAGGTAACTGGGAAAAGGAACATGAGACATTAGAAAGAGTTTGTACATGCAGAATCAGGACTCCTGGGTTCAACATGTGAACAAGTGACTTCCTCACTTGACCTCTATAGTGAACTTTTTGGGAGAACGGCCTCCTCTGTGGGCATCAGTGCAGTAATAGGCTACTTGTAGGATGTGGGTTGGAGGCAAAATTAGACTTGGTTTATTTGTTTATGAAACATTCTGGGTTTCTCAGCAAAAGGCATTTCTTAGTGGTATAGCTGACCTGAGAGTTTATCTTCATTATGATCTCTCTATTGGGACTTTCTAGTTGACAGCTATCGCTGTACCATTTGGTACAGCTTTCCATTTCTTTTGAAAGACAAGCTCCAGGCCTGCTTCCTTTGCCTTGCTTGTTTCCCCCACTACATGTAGTTGCTGACCACTTGTGCTGTTCCTCTTGGACTTGATCCGTAACTCCAGATTCTATAGGTAGAAAGTGTGTTTGTGGGAAAGCTCTCTGAGGAAGATGGCTGGAAAAGAGTACTTGGAGTGAGGTGGGACTCAGGAAACTAGTTGCTCCCTTGTATGGTATGTCTCTCTTGGTCAATGCTAGTGAAGAGGGCATGTGAAGTTCCGTTTATCTTCCAACTCTCGGTCTTTTTGGAAGTAATCACACTTCCTCTTCCCACTTCTCCCTTGTCTCCCTCTTCGTTTGTTAGCTGGTGTGCAGTCTCCTCATCCTCCTTTTTAGGGATAGTTTTACTCCTTGGAAACACTCCCAAAGAGAAATCATATTTCCCCCAGTTTCCCTGCTTCATTCTCAGAGCTGGGTCCACGTTGCATGAGAACATGTTTGCTGATCGCCATCCAAAGCAGCAAATCGAGATTCTTTGATTTGGGGAAGAAGTTTGGGAGGATCCTTTCATTAATTGGCATGAGACAAGAGAGGGCCTAGTCCGAGCACATTTGGGGCTTGCAGCAGGGAGAAACAGTTCAGAGAGAGGTGAGTGCACAGGTTACTTTCTTTGCCATCTGTCTGTTTCAGCAGGGGCTCCCAGAGCTGGCTTGGGCTGTCTGACTGGAATCTGCTTATACCAGCTCCCATGGCCCTGCATAGAGACTTCTCAGCATGATTCAATATTGACTTAACTACCCCGAGATCACTGCCTTCCCTACCTTTCTGCTGCTGGCTTGAGAATGCCCTCCTCCCTGATGCCAGTCCCCCCACTGGGGCTTTGGAGAAACATTTACATGAATGAGCCTACTTCACTTTTGACCCTGAGTTTTTACAAGGAAAAAATAGTAATCTCTACCTTGTCCATTGAGGTCAAGGGGGGAATATGAGCTGAGCCCTACTGAAAGAAAGGTTTGAGATAGACTTTTAAGATACGCAGAACAGGCAGCTAGGGTGGATGCGGAGTTTCTCTGAAAGAGCAGTTTCTTTTTAAAAATTATTATCAAAGGTGGGGTGCCTGGCTGCCTCAGTTGGTGGAGTACACAACTCTTGATCTCTGGTTTGTAAGTTCAAGCCCCCACATTGAGTGTAGAGATTACTTAAAAAAAATCTTAAAAAAAAATTATTGGGGCACCTAGGTGGCTCAGTGGGTTAAGCGTCTACCTTCAGCTCAGGTCATGATCCTAGGGTCCTGGGATCGAGCCCCACAGAGCCCCACATCGGGCTCCCTGCTCTGCGGGGAGTCTGTTCCTACCTCTCCCCCCTCCCCCACCCCCGCTTGTGCTCTCTCGCTCACTCTCTCTCAAATAAATAAAAATTTTATTTTATCTTATTTTATTTTTAAAGATTTTATTTATTCATTCATGAGAAAGAGAGAAGCAAAGACACAGGCAGAGGGAGAAGCAGGCTCCATGCAGGGAGCCCGACGAGGATCTTGATCCCGGGTCTCCAGGATCAGGCCCTGGGCTGAAGGCAGCGCCAAACCTTTGAGCCACCGGGGCTGCCCATAAATAAAAATTTTAAAAAAATATTATCAAAGGCAAACATGCATTTGGTAATAAATCTGATGGTACTTAAGAGTTTATGATGAAATCTATAGTCCCTTTCCATTCATCCCACTCCTGC